>NC_051163.1:23925203-24225203 GCF_013339745.2 Dermacentor silvarum
TCTATATATGGTGCATCCTCTCTGCCCGCGGTATTATGGATAACTTTTTTTTTATTTTCTGTTTGTTTTAAATCGCGTTTCGGGGTCACTGGCTCAAACGTTTCTGTAGATTTATCATGTCTACATTGTGCACTTACACCTACTGCTCTCTGTTTGATTTGTGCTGGTTATTATAGAGGGGGGGGGGGGGGGGGGGGCTAAGCAAGTCGCCGTTATTGGTCACTTTTGTCCTAGCGCCATTGAATTATATACCTTTGTTTTAGAAGACGAATAAAGTTACTTTCATTTCATTGACCAGGGCTACTTTTATGCTTTCAGAAAGTGTACGTTACACTAGTGACGTCACCAAGCTGCAACACACGATATCTCCGAGGCTGTGGCGAAGACGGCTACAGGTTAAATTTTGACCCTAATAGGTGAGGGCGTCAGGAGAGGGGAAGAAGCGATTCTGTCCGAACTTCAATCATTCTGTTAATCGTACTGGCGAATATCGCGCAGGTTTTCATTTCGCCACTGCCTGAAGCTTGGTCAGCTAAAGTATCGTACCGCCTGTCTATAACATTTTGACAGACGCCGGAAAAGCAGGTGAAAGAGAATGATTAAAGTATCATTCGATCCCCACGTCGCACTGTAAAACTACGTTTTTTTTCTGTCCTCGTGGCATGGCATGCCGCCTACTTACGCCGATGAAAAAAAAACAAAAAAAAACAAGCAAGCAAACTCAAGTCCGAGCAGACAAGCGCTATGTACGTGGCGTCTGTAATCTATTTGTTTTGTTATGTTTTTCGCCTCAAAACTGCGATATGATTATGAGGCACGCCGTAGTGGGGGACTCCGAATTAATTTCGACCACCTGGGATTCTTTAACATGCACCCAATGCACGGTACTCGGGCGTTTTAGAGAACAGCTCTTAGGCGCCCGTTCCTACGGCGAGCGTCGGCGTCCCTCGTAACCGAGCGAACGACCACAGCGAGGGATGGAAGAGCGAACGCGAAGCGCAGCGGGGCATGAAAGACTGCGATAGCGAAGAGAACGCGAGGAGAGAAAGCGGAGGAGGAGGGTATGGCGAAAGCGCGATAAGAAAAGCGTTGTGCCGCGCAAGACAGACTCCGCGGCGACTATGGCTACGAGATGGCGCCAGAGTTGCACGCGTCATCTGTTCACCGATGACGCCACCGATACCATATATGGAAACAAAAGCGCTGCATTAGCGGAGGTCTGTCTGCTGCGGCTGCTATGAAAACGTCTGTCCTGTTATATGTACGTCTATCTATTCTATCTTCCCATCACTCTATTTATCTATCTATTACAAATATATATATAATGATCATTTCGATAGATAGATAGATAGATAGATAGATAGATAGATAGATAGATAGATAGATAGATAGATAGATAGATAGATAGATAGATAGATAGATAGATAGATAGATAGATAGATAGATCGCCACTTTGAAATGCGCCCCCTGCAGCGCCTTCTGCTTTCGCCTTCTCTCTTCGTCTGCTTCAGCTCGCTTCTTTCGAACGTTTCGATGTTATTACTTTTTTATTCCCCACGCCCTCGATCGCGTCTTCCGGAGTCGCTTTAAAGCGATTGTTTATGGCGGCCAGTGAATCAGCTCGCCTATACCCCCTCCGGATGTCCTTGTGTTGTCCACCCCGCTCTTTTGTACCCGGGAACAAAAACACACACGCACACACATTGTTATTGTGTCGTAAACCGGAGCAGACGCTCGTCTGTCCGTTCCACGACAACCTGAATCTATAGATGGCCGATATATCGAGGCTCGGCGTATCCATGAAGTCCCAGGATGGCGAGGCCCACCTTTGCGACAGTTTCTTGCTTCTCGGGATGACGGCACTTCGTCCTCTTCTTCCACCTTACTTCAGTTATTTACCTTTCCTTCCTTCTTTCTTTCTTTCTTTCTTTCTTTCTTTCTTTCTTTCTTTCTTTCTTTCTTTCTTTCTTTCTTTCTTTCTTTCTTTCTTTCTTTCTTTCTTTCTTTTTCTTCTGCGCATTGATCATCCTGTTTCTATTCGCTTGTTCCGGTGTCTGTTCGAGAAACTTGCGTTCGCGAGTGCTTGCGTGTTCGTCTGCCCGGAAATGCCTGTGTGTTAGCGTCCGTGTCTGTTTGTGTTATAGTCGGTGCAGGTTGACAGACGTGGACGCACACACGAGAAGCTCTTATCAATTGACAAATGCCTCCGGTCCTGCGCTATAGCTAGTGCGGAAGCTTTTAGCTTGTTCGATGGCAGAGCGAACTACGCGAGGAAGACACCGCCGCCTTTCAGCCAAGCCTTTCTTTTTTAACGCTCTGCTTTTTGCTTCTCGTATGTGTGTACACGTTTGCGTGTGCGCCCCTCAAACCCCAGGGTGCGCTCGGTGCTCCAGTTAGGATGCTTCGATGATTCAGACCGAGTGTGCTTTAGTTTCCCTTTGGTTGTTGCTGTTGTTCGTTCCTTTGCCCTCCACTTCGGTCTGTGCGTATATATATATATATATATATATATATATATATATATATAGCTAGTTCAAGATCGGGATCCGTTAACATGGCCCACATTTCTGGCCTCTTTCGGAGTATACGATCAGACAGCTTAGCCATGGGACGTGCAGGCTCTTCGGAATTCATTGAATTCACTCTTCAGGGTTAAGAACCATGCATACCGATTGAATAAAGTGGTTGTTACGCCACTGACTGGAATTCACGCGGTTAAACGAGGGTTTGCAGCAGGATATTCAGTCTCCAGTATCTGATCTATTTACTTTATTTAAAAAAAACAATATTGCATTTTCTTCTCCGATTCGGAATAATCTCGTAAATTGTTCCCGGAAATCTGCCGTCATTCACATATCGGAACAGTTATCCATGACCATATCCGCAAGCATTGTCCTTGAAGCTAGCCCAGTCGTTGCACGAAGATTCCTCCGTATAATTTTCCCGGAACATGTGACAAAGGAAATGGTAAGCAACTTTCATGACCTAGTGACCAACGGAAGGACGCCACATACACAGAGTCTGACGGAGTATCGATTGAATTGCGACGATTCTTTTCCAGGCCGACCACGTGGCCCAGTCCTGAGACATCCATAATGCATGCCCCGAGAAAATCAGTGCCAATGGTGTTGAAACATATCCGCTGTCTGGCAGTCCATAGCGACTCTCGGACATTTTGTGTTCTTTGCTTTCTTCTTCTTATTAGTGTTATTATTGCTCCTCTTTATTTTGTATTTACTTTGCGCTTTCTTGTAGGTACTGTCTTCTTTTGTCCATTTATTTATTTATTTATTTATTTATTTATTTATTTATTTATTTATTTATTTATTTATTTATTTATTTATTTATTTATTTATTTATTTATGTTCCCCTGCAGTGTTTTTTTTTTTTTTTAGTGGGGGGGGGGGGCTGTTGTATGCATGCGCCAGCTCTCAGACCTTAGGGTTGTTCCTGAGCACATTAAATAAACATGGTTGTGTTGATTGATTGATTGATTGATTGATTGATTGATTGATTATTAGATATCAACCGTGCTAACGATACGCTTTGTCTGCCTCGTTAATCTCTGTAGTGCTCGCGACAGCTGACCTGTTTCCATGATCTTTATTGAAGTGCGCCTTTTCGTGTGCGTTGCTGACGTCAATGAGGTGACGTGTTCCCCCTCAGTGAAATTATGATTTTGGGATGTCCATGGGTAACAGTGTCAATGTGGATAGCTACAAGAACACCTGGTTTAACTGATGCCTCACACGTTGCGGTAGCTTACCGGCTATGGCGTTGCACTGATGAACTCGAGGTCGCGGGTTGGAATCCCGGCCGCGGCGGCCGCATTGCGATGGGGGCGAAACGCAAAAAACCGCTCGTTGTAGGTGTCCGGCCAAAGAACCCCAGATGGTCAAATTTATGGCGGAGTCCCCCCTCATAATCATATCGCGGTTTTGGGATGTAAAACTAGACTTTTTTTTGTTAAATTGATCTAGTATCTGT
Source organism: Dermacentor silvarum (assembly GCF_013339745.2). NCBI lineage: Eukaryota > Metazoa > Arthropoda > Arachnida > Ixodida > Ixodidae > Dermacentor > Dermacentor silvarum. The sequence goes on from NC_051163.1 coordinate 23,929,191, forward strand.
TTGAACACACCATCCATGTTAGCACGTGGGGGATTCTTCCACCAATGGATAACAATCGAAATCTTGAGCAGCGGCGTGGGCAACTATCCGTTGCGGCGGCGTTGTAATTATCTTTATCACCATTTATTTACTTCCTTACTATTGATGATGATCGCTGTACTATTATTAATTAATTTATTCATTTTGCTGAATAAGATAGGTGGAGCAGCCGAGCTATACTTACTGTCCGCAGCAACCTCTCCACAGAAACCTATTTATGACAGAACAGAAGTGTAAGAATAGAACAGAACAGGACAGGACATGTGTTTTGTTGTATGCATCGGAAGCACCTAACGGGAGCAGCTCCACCTCGGCCCGAGGGAGGTAGCCTGTGACGTGAATGTGAAACACAGATACAGTGTCGTTTAGACACGGATGAAACGATTTGAACAGAACTTGCTGCGTTTTGAAGAAAATTTAACGCATATTGGCTTTTGGGAGCAGATATTTCTGTTTCTAATTTATGGCCTCATTTATTTCGCAGCCTAGTTTTAAAGGAACGTTTCACAGTTAACAGAACGTCCTCTCAACGTAACTGCTCGGAGACCCGAAAAAAAATGGCGCATCATTCCTCATTACGCAAATCATTTTTGTCGATCATCATTCATCCTGTGCTGCACAAGTCAGTAAGCCACCTCCAAACATATGTCCCACGCTGTCACCCTCGTACCTTCGACGTTTGTTTCTCGAAAGCGTATTCCCAGCTCACCAATGGCTATGGATACTAATGGACAAGCCGGCGACACAAATAGTTGCCAATATTTTCAATTTCATCCAAATAAATGGCTCCACAGGTTCGAGTCTATACAGGCACGCTTCTGAATACGGACGACAGCGTCGCAAGCGAAAAGCAACCGACGCAATGCGAAAGAACAAAGGGAGGCACGCAGGTCGACGCAGTTCTCTCATTACGGAGTCAAAACGCCCCCTTCCATTTCTTTATTTTGTTTCTCTCTCTCACACACACTCACTCGGGCACGCACGGACAGGCACACCAACACACAGACGCACATACACACATACTCTCTCTCTCTCTCTCACTTTCTTCTTCCAGTTTTCAATTTCACGAAATCCTATACCACCGCGGCGCTAAGCGATTTCAATCGCGCGAACGCTTCGAAGCTAGCAGGCTGAAGTGGGGTGAATAAAGGCCGCCGCGCCTTTTTGAATTAAGGCGCACAACCGGCGCGTTTCTTTCGCCGTTTTGTAAATTCCCTTGGTTCGCACGTTTGTCGTACGCTTGCCGCCGGTGTCTGACTTTTCCGCCTACGTTTGATATTTGAAGAAGAGAAAAAAATAATAAAAATAATAAAAAATAAACGCTTTCGTCACGAAAAGCTACGTCTGCGCACGCAATGAGATGTGCGGACTCTCACGGGAGCATGGTTCGGAAAGAGGATCGACTGCCCCTGGGGGAAAAAAGAAAAGAAAAAATGTTAATGTTGTTTAACCATGTTGGCTGAAGGATTCTCTCTTTATTGTATCGTTCTTCGACTCTCGAAAGCGCCACATTTGCGCCGAGGGCACTGAAAAATAAATAAATAAATAAATAAATAAATAAATAAATAAATAAATAAATAAATAAATAAATAAATAAATAAATAAATAAATAATCCGTCATAAAGCGAAACACCGTTAAAGCGACACTGAAGAGAAAATAGAGAGAGAGAAATCAACGAGAGGAAAGGCAGGGAGGTCAACCAGACGAGCGTCCGGTTTGCTACCCTACACTGGGGGTAAGGGAAAGGAGGAATAGAAAGAGGAAAATATGGAGAGAGTGAGCACTGAGTTCACTGATGAGAAATTGTGCCACTATTTTACTCTTGCGAACAACTTTTTCAAAATTGAATTTACTTATGTTTGGCGGGAAAAAAGTTGGTGTCCCATATCCACAAAAGGATCTTACGCTACACAATTGTTTGTAAGAGCGAATTCTAGCCAGTCCTGACGCTGGACATATTATTTTAGCCAACGGGGCCGGCCATTGGCCAACGGAACTTACGAACAAAGAGCTCTGTAAATTCAGCCCTTGGTTTGATAAACTCCAATGGGGCACTTAGTTATATACGTGGATGAATGCAAAAGCATTGCGGCAGAAGAGCGGTGACAGAAGAGCGGTGACGTCCGGTGGCGCCACTGGACTCGGAGTCACGTGACTGGAGCGGCCACGTCAGTAGAAGCACCGCGATGTGCCCTAACAGTGTTCGTCACAAGGTGCGCACAACGCAAGGACGTCGTCTCGACTCCTATACCAAAGGTTGGGTGTTTGAGTCTCTTAATTACACCAACCTTAATTAACTGTGCTCTAATTACCTTCGCCTTAATTAACACCAAAGGCCGTGGGTTCGACTCCCACTAATGGTCGCGGGTTCGTACACTTTTTGGACCATCGTGTGGTCACGCCAACGCCGATAACGCCGGATTTTCCGCCTCACGGGCGATACAATTCTTTGGCGTTAATAACCTTTACGTGAAACTCGATATTTTTTTATAAAGGTCTTGAGGCACCGCTGGCCTGAGCTCGTCTAAATTATGGGTGACCTTTAGCGAACTAAAGCACGGCAAGCATCAAGCCTGAACAGACGCTTCCGTTTACTGTAATCGGAGCTTTATTGTGCGAAGGGTGCTAGCTATACTCACGCGATTCAATTCAGAACAGAGGACAAATGAAGAGCGTATATAGACGCCAAAGTTTAGAAGAAGCAATGTCTTTTCGAAAAAAAATAGGGGGGGGGGGGGGATGGAGGGAACGTAATAAAACAAAGAAAATAACGAATCGTTCGGTACTAGCGGCGATATTGAAGAAACTAGAATAGACGAAATTGGAAATTCAAAAGTGCACTTTTCGAAGTCGAAGGTTCCGGCTTTCACATATTTTTTTTTCTACGAGGAGGAGAAAATGACGTCGGGTTACTGAGAACAAAGAAAGACAAAGGGAGAGATTTGGCGGAGGGGAAATTTATTCGAGGGAAAACAGAGAAGTCAGCCTGAAGGTAAAAACTCCTCTAGGCTGCCTCCTACTCGGCTAGAGAACAAAGGAAGGTGTTACAAGAAGTCAGCGAGAAAAAGAGATTCTTGAAACGAGGAAGTAAGAAACAAAAAAAAAAAAAGAAAAAGAAGAGAACACAAAGAGGAGGTCCCGAATTGTTCGACGTGGGCGGAGCTGAACCTTTTGAATAAGGAGGCTGCGTGCGATCGGCCACCGATCGGCGCAGTTTTTCACTCCCTCTTTCTTCCTTCCTTCCCTCTCTCTCTTTTCTTTTACTGTCCAAACTCTCCTTTTAAATGCGGGGCGATGGCAAGCGTGCTGAGAAGAAAAGCTGCCGAGCGGAGGTATTATAAGCAGCTGAATACGGTACCCAGGGCATGACGCCAGCGATTGGAAAACGTTCGTTCTATTTTACATGCCGCGCCATGCTTGCTTAAAACCGTGCACTCGAAAAACTTACAGCCCTTATGGCATGTACGAAGCTCCTTTCAGTTGCAATGCGACCAGCGACAGGCCTCGTGAAGGATGGATACGTATTTTTGTGTACACTGTCCTGCGTGCAGACGCAGTGCCCTTTGCCTTGATGTACATACATACATACATACATACATACATACATACATACATACATACATACATACATACATACATACATACATACATACATACATACATACATACATACATACATACATACATACATACATACATACATACATACATACATACATACATACATACATACATACATACATACATACATACATACATACATACATACATACATACATACATACATACATACATACATACATACATACATACATACATACATACATACATACATACATACATACATACATACATACATACATACATACATACATACATACATACATACATACATACATACATACATACATAGAGCTATACGGAGTAATGATATTAGCTTTATCAGCTGTATAAACTTGGACATGCAGCAGCACCGGCAACGCGCAGAACTGTTGTCGACGCCGTCGGTGTTTTGCCCGCGTTCGCTCAAAATGCGTGCGGCGTTGGTGACTTGCCGGAGCCTCTGATATAAATAGGCACTTGGTGCCGCAGCTAAACGTCGCCTCCCTTCCCTCCCCCTTCCTTCCCTCCCCCACGGCCTCTCGCGCATCGGAAGAAGGCGCGTTTGCTCCACATATATGGTGATTGTAAAGGAGGAAAGAGACGCCTACTTCTGCAGCCCTTAAGCAAGCACGGCGCGGAACGCGCGTTTGTTCTCCGCCGTGCGTTCACTCCCCGTGAAAGAGCGCGTCCCTCGCGCCCTTTCACTCGCACATACAGCGTTCGGCGGCGCGCGGTCACGATTTCATCTCCATTGACGTCATACGGAACCTCACGGCGACGGCGACGGCGACGGCGACGCCGACGGCAGAAATCTGCTTTTGAGTGTCCATATAATTGCTATCGCAATAAAAACACCAAACGAACAAGCGCGCCACGATACAGGTCGTGGCTAGACCGTATAAAAATGACTATTGATATGTTGCTGGCATATTGTTGAGGAATTGTTGACACAATATCCTTTCAATAATGCCTCAATAGTTATTGAACGTACACAACAATACCTCAACAATAAAGTTGTTGAGCGCTTCACAACAGTAAAGTCATTGACTAATTGTTGTTGACATATTGTTGAATAATGTTGAGTATTATTGAGAATTGTTGAGCAATGTTGACATTGAATATATATATCTGAAACACACACACGTAGAAGTGTGTGTGTTTTACACATATATATTGTTTTATTGTTCACTTAGTCACCACTAAATACATAGGGTGTCACATAACTTTAACCAAAGGCCTACCTCTCGAGTCGTAACTGGGGGAGCTTGTGGCAAGACGACGCTGTCGCAGGCGTTCCGCTTCGTTCGCCCTAAATTCAGGGTTGGCGGCTCTTCGCTTACGTTTCGCCTGGGCTTCGGAAGCCGTCACGCTATAGAATCAGCATGCTAGAGTCGGACGACAAGCTTCGCTTACGTAAGCAGCTCGCACTATTTCGGCAAGCATCCCCGACTAACTGCTGGCGCCAGCTGGAGCCTTCCACAATAGTGCACGGTTTTCAGCGAGACAACACTGTTCCTCCTTTTGTTATCCCCCTTTTCTTCCCTCTCTTTCTAATTCTCTCTTTCTCTCGGCTCTAGCCTACTCGACCAATGTCCACCAGCTCTATGAGGATTTTGTCTTTATACGTTCTTGCTCATATATATATATATATATATATATATATATATATATATATATATATATCCCGGAGTCTGGAGCGCCTTACTCGACCTTCATCTTGTGCTAGCGCAGTCAAGCGCGTTCTACTTTCGCTGCCCACTATATAGTCTGCCGCGCCGACGCTCTTACTTTTATCTATTATTTTTTTGTCTTTTAAAGTTTGAGTTCCACGGTTTTCCTTTGGCGTCCAGCTGGTATTTCAAAACACCGAATTCTCCGAAGGAATCAATTCCCCTGCATCCCTTCTCCGACTTTTTTTCAATACTGTATTTTTACTTCCGCGTGTTATCTAAATTCTGGGACGGTGTGTTTTCAATATGCGGTGCCCCGCCTTTTGTCACGCTTTATTTCCTTTGCTATGCGCGTCGTGGTTTTGCTTTTTCTGTTTCATCCTCCTCCCTGTGAACGCAGTGTTGCAACGAAGTTGACGAGTCCGGCCGCGTTGTCTTGGTGGCTATCCAATGTAAAATATTTTACACCCAATTAAAAGCGAATAAGGGTGTACATCGGTCGTTAATTGACACCCTAACACCATTTTTGGGTGTAATGGTGTGAATTCTCGACCGATTTACACTCTTATTCGCTTTTAAGGGTGTAAAATATTTTACATTGCGGCGTGTTGCGGTGGGTTCGAAACCCGGAAGCGGCTGCCGCCTTCCAAGGTGGGCGGAATGCAAAACAGCTCGTGCAACGTGCTTTTCTTTAACGTCAAAGAACCATTTCATATATATATATATATATATATATATATATATATATATATATATATATATATATATATACTTGCAAAGTATATTTCTGGCGTTTAGGCTGGATGACGTACTAGCCTTTGTCAAAATGAAAAACTGCCGATACAACTTCCTGCTGCTCAGTACGTGCTACATAAAAGTGTTTTTCGAGCGTGAAATAAGCCCGCGAATACACGCACGGTGCATCGAGAGACCAGTCGTGGGGCAATTCGTAAGCTGCAACGGATTATCTATAAGGATGCAGTTTAAGAAATTGCGGCACCTGCGTTTGGTGAAAGGTTGCCGATTTGTAAACTTAGTGATTGAATTTTTGTAAGCTTACCAATTCTTGGCAATTAAAAATAAAACGATTTGAGATCCCACGTAAAAAAAAGTCTACTTCCTATACAGCCGGTTGTAATCAGCTTTCGCTATTTTAAATGCAGCAAAACTTCACTCAAATCAGTTCAGCGATTGTCTCGTCAAAGCGTTTCTGCGTTTCACACGTGTTTGAATAAGGAAATTTGAGTTGACTCCTAATCAACAAACAAACAAACAATCTTCATTTTCCGTTCAAATCGGCAGAGGGCTACAGGAGAGAAAAAGAAAAAAAAACTGTAGATTGACGAGCTCCTAGCTGAGCCGCACACAATTTGTCACAGTGATGCTATCATCAAGGTACGACGATACCAAAACTGACCAAATTAAGCATGTCATGCATGCTTGCAACAAGTACGCATAACAAAACAGATTAGCAGCTTTCTTTTGAGCAAACCGATTGGCAGATTAACAATACTGAAACAGGTTTGTCCCAACCAAAAAGGAAAAAAAAAAAAGAATGCGGTACAGAATGGAAACGGATAAAGTGTGGCAGATTACATTTGCGACTTATCCAGAAAAAAAGAAAGCTTATCAAAGAGTAAACTGAAAACCAAGAAAATACATATTGGGACTCGCGAGAAAATAATTATTGCAAAATAGCAGTCACATTGCGAAAACACTACGGATCCCAACGTCACTACACATGTCTATATCAAAGCCTACAAATGTAGCGAAGTTGCGCAGCTTAGGTAAATAATGTTTCAACATCTGTGATCCACAGATTGTACGTCCGTGATAAAGTTTCCTCTTGAAGATAAACCTGAAATTTCCGTCGCGAATGTGATCGATGCCAAGCAAAACGATTTCTCACTTCCCCGTGTATTCAGATTGGCAATCCCTATAGGCAAAAAAGGCAAAAAAAAAAGCTTCCTCAATTTTGACAACGGTTGTATCGATTTAAACTCACACTGACATGCAGTTTCGAAACCACGCGGAGATTCTGCATACTTTCAGAACTTGCTTGCCGGCCTCAAACTTTTTTCCTGTCGAGAGAACGTGCGTTATACGGGGGATATATCTCTTCCGCGTACTAACCACCATCACCGTAGCAGGTCGTTTCCGAACCGCCGTTCGCGAAGCTTTACGGACGAGAAGCATTACGTATATAGACTTCAAGCCGTACGTTATACAGTATACACGTCCACGATGCTCCTAAAGCTGGACGAGTTGCGAGTGTGGCCTATATATATATATATATATATATATATATATATATATATATATATACACGGGGGAGATATAGCGCATGCGCAGTGGTTCTGTTCAGAACGATCTCTTTTTGTTTCTGGTATTTGTGTACCCATCACGTCCAGATGGTTTCCGAGCCTATAACGAGGCCTTGCGTGAAGGCGAGCGAACGAGCGCGTTTTCTGTGTACCGCCCGCATTCCCTGCTCCAGCCGCCGCCGCTAAGCTATAAGCGCTCTAAATTATCGCAAAGTGCCGGGAAGCACATTTTGCCGACGTTTAGGCCGCGTGGGCTTTAACCCTTTTCTGCCTAACCATTCTAGGTCGTTTTTTTTTTTTTTTTTTTCCTGATGAGCTATAGTTTCGTAGTTGGTGTGGCCATTGAGTTTCCTGCAAAAAATCACTAGCGGCAACCCTATAGCACTGCGATATTGCTCAGCCTACCAGGGGAGTGACGGTTAGTATACACATGGATTTGTCTAATCTCCGTGCTTCTTCTGGCGTTTGCGAACAAAACGTATAGCGCTAAAACTGTGAGTCACGAATCTAACTTCTTATATTTCTTGAAACTGCCAGCCCCTTCAAAAAACAACAACATCATAATAAACAACTAAAACACTCAAAGCACAAGGATGTCTAACCTATTCACGGCACCTCTGCTTTTAAACCTCTTTTCATAAGCTCGTGTATTATATTGGACCGATAACTAGTCATGTAGGCTAACGGTCCAAAAATTTCAGTTAACATTTATACTGTGTCCTTTGACAATAAGCTCCAATATGATTGATTGATTGATTGATTGATTGATATCTGCGAGCATGTTCGTCAGTAGTCGATATCTGATCTTACGGGAGAAGACCATCCGCTATATTCGTGCATGTAGGAACCATGTGTGCATTCCAGGATATCCGCTATCGCTCACTTGCATTGGAGAACGGATACAACGGCATTCTCGTCGCTGCAGCGCAATCTGACTAGATAACATGCTTTCGCTACAGGATCCGTGTCAACGTTAAACAATTCTGGGTTACAGTATAGTTATCGATAACAATAATCATCGATAACAGGAGTAACCATGCAGCGAAAAATGTTCACTGTCAAAAAGCGATACAATGTCGTATACGCGTGGTACTATTATCATGCATATATTAAACTTTCTTCTTTTATTTTATGTTTACTTATATACATATTTTATTAATTAAAACATGTAGTTGGACTTTGTTCCTATCGAGAAATTGTTTTTATTGTACCGTAAAGATTCTTCATCTTCTTTTTTTGGTCTTTTTTCTTTTTATTGTTGGATTATTTGGGTATAGCAGTTTCAGAAGAGACGGCGGATCCACACACCACGTCCGCGCCTCTTCTCCGGCGTGGCGTTCCAAATTTAGACCTCGTCCCCGGCGGCCTCGGAGTCGGCGTGCCGCCCAAGGAAACGCTGACAGAGGAAGTTGCGAACGCGAGGCGGGACGAAGAAGAAGAAAAAAAGCCAAGACAAGACAAAAGTACAACTAAACAAACAAAAAGTAAACAATAACACGAAGGGTTGTTGTGTAATGCACACAAAAAGCAACGTATAGTATGTGTAAAGCAGTTGAGTGCGCGTTAAAGTCACGCGCGTCTTCGAACCCTTCCACTTGCCATTCTTACTCGGCCCCGTTAGATCTGTGCAGTAGAGACAAGGTCAGCAGCGATGATGCCTGTTGCGGTTCGTGTACCTTGAGCGATGATGTCTGTTGCGTTTCGTGTGTTATTGGAGTCTTTATACATGTAGTATAAGAGCACCAAGTAAAGGGATGGTCGCGCCAACACGTAGTCAACAGTTCAACAGCCGAACCCAGCACTTTAGAAATTTAAACGGACAGTACCATTGTAATAAGCAAAAAACATTCGTGTACCGTGCATTGTGTGAAGGTGGTGAAAATCAATCCGGAGTCCTCTACTATACGGCATGCCTCTTAAAGCAGATCGTTGTTCTTGGCGGGTAAAAACGCCAGAATTTAATTTTTTAAAGCTTTCTTGCTCCTCGAGATTTAATTCACAATAGCGGGGAGCAGCCTGTCCTCATTCCAAATGCTAGGTGCAATGCAGCGTCTGCTAGCGCGTATTCGGGTTCCGGAGAAGCCTGGGTACAGGGGCTGATTGATTTGATTCATGGGGTAACTATATTACTGCCGATACATTGTTGTCTATTAATATCTTAATTTCCTTATATCTGTATCTAAATATTTATCTTTCTTTTTGAGATTGTACTGATTCAGCTACCGTTCTAGCCATTGTAACTTTTACATCGATCATGAACAGGAGGTCCCAATTCAGATTTTACTATGGGACCTGCTTCTGTATACCTCTATACGTAAACCTTTTGTGAAATAATAAGCATTGCTTGCTTGCTTGATTGATTGATTGATTGATTGATTGATGTGTGATGCCCCGAAGCTATATTCTGGAGCTTTGAGAGACACCATAGTGGAAGGCTATAAGGATTAATTTCGACCACTAAATACGCGAGCGCTTTTCCCATTCCACCCCCATCGTAATGTGGCCTCGCTGCGGCTTGGATTCGAACCCGCTACCTCGAGCTCAGCAGCGCAACGCCAGAGCCTCTGTACGTCACCGCGGCTGATGTATGCAGTGGCTCGATCCATTTTGTAGGCCCCACCACGTATACGGTACGTACTTTGGCTAGTACACTGTACTTTGGCGATCTTTAGATTCATTTGGTAAACGCTCGAACGGCGCTGTCGCGAGACGCTCCTGGCGTTAATTCGCAGGGGCCGAACACGCGAGGCGCTGCGTTTCACCCTGTTGCACCGAGGTCGCGGTCGCGAACGCAGCAACAGCGCAGCAATGTGTTGCTGTGTTCTAACTCAGCAGCAACGCTCCAGCGCTCGTTGCGTGGTCCTTAACTTCTCGTGATTCTTTGTTAACCTCCGAGTTTCTGCCCTTATTTTAGTACCGGTAGAATGCAACGATTTTATAGAGAGAGAGAGAGAGAGGTGATGTCTCTCTCTCTATTATATATATATATATATATATATATTATATATATATATATAAGAGCTACAGTTCATTTCCCATATACTGTCCTTCGTGTCAGCGTTTGTTGGCTTCTTATGATTCGACTAATAAAAATCGGGGCCCCTCGGTGTTCTTTCTGCTCGTTTGTATATATATCTATATTTATATAACGTCCCTTTAGAGGAGACCGCGGCGCCTGTGGAGCACCGGCGAACCGCGGTCCTCGTCTCGGTCGTCAGTTCAGGGTTCGCGGCTGCGAAGGCGATGACGCGGCGCTGATGATGGTGGTCCCCGAAATAAGAACTCCGAAGGGAGCTATAGGCGCACTTCGCCTGGGGGTGGGCCTGCGGGCTGAAGCTGGAGAGAATTTGGGCGAGGAGGAGGAGGAAGGGGTGCATGCAGACCCCGCACGCCCTAAACGTCTGTACAAGAAACCGTGCGACGGGGTCGGAGCTAAATCCTCCCGAGACCCGAACACCAACTATGGGATATAGTCGCTCTTCAAGGCGGTTTTTATTTGTCTGCTGTTATGTTATGAACTTGAAAACAATCTTTAAATACCACGGTTAGATTCCAAAAGCTGCGTCTCCGTGTACGCGAAAAAAAAAAAAAAACTATCTCCATCGTATCCTCATGTTTGCTACCGTAAAAACTGCAATTTCATCGCTTAAACGAAGAGAGGAAGATGGAACTACGGGTACTACATTGTCATGTTGCTGCAGCGTCCGGTATTTTCACGCAATATCAGTGATTTCGAAACACACCTCAAGGTTGCTTTCGGCCGTCTGGGTCCGGACGACACAGAGGTCTAGATCAACTGTGTGTCAAATTCCTCGAAAACGGATGACAAGAATATGAGTAAACCACTTCTTTACGGTTACACATGCACCGTACTATACATACCAAGAATGAATATTTTGCGCAATACTTTCCGAGTGAATTCCGAAAAAAAAAATGATATTGAAGGCAATGTGCAATGTATTGTACAAACGGTCTTAGGAGGATATAGCCTTATTCGGGAGCCGTGTGTACCATTGGCGCCCGCCATAAGAGAGTGCATCAAAAAAGCGTTGAGCTCTGTTGAAAATAACTATACTTAAAACGCGTCGAGTACGTCTCGAAACACTTCTCATTACAATTTTCACAGTAATATACCTAATAATAATGATTCTGATGCTAAGCGAACACTATTGGGCAGCGGAATAATGCAGAAGGTACTGTGCGTAAATTACCGCTTGATGAGGTTGTAGACTATTTACCAAATTATAATATATGACTGTTTATTACTATGTTCTTGTTACGAAGAATGTAGCCAATCTGTATTCTCTGTTATTTTTTAAAGTTTGCTTGCATTCTGTACTCACTCCTTCTGTGTCTTGCTACGCAAGATGGCAGTATCTTTAACTAAATAAAGAAATAATTTACAGAAGAATAAAATTGGGTTGGAGTGCATACGGCAAGCATTGCCAAATACTGACTGGGAGCTTACCACTGTCGCTGAAAAGAAAAGTGTACAATCATTGCATTCTACCGGTGCTAACATATGGGGCAGAAATTTGGAGGTTAACAAGGAAGCTCGAGGACAAGTTAAGGACCGCACAAAGAGCGATGGAACGAAAAATCTTAGGACTAACGTTAAGAGACAGGAAGAGAGCGGTGTTGATTAGAGAGCAAACGGGGATAGCCGATATTCTAGTTGACATTAAGAGAAAAAAAAATGGAGCTGGGCAGACCATGTAATGCGTAGGATGGATAACAGGTGGACCATTAGAGTTACAGAATGGGTGCCAAGAGAAGGGAAGCGCAGTGGCAGGACGGCAGAAAACCTAGGTGAGGCTGATGAAGTTAGGAAATTTAAGGAAATTTGCAGGCTCAAGTTGGAATCAGCTAGCGCAAGACAGGGGTAATTGGAGATCGCAGGGAGAGGCCTTCGTCCTGCAGTGGACATATAGGCTGATGATGATGATGAAATAAATAAACTTAGTAAATCGAGTCGGAAGGTATACGGCTGGATGTTTACAATCGGCGTTAATATGTCCTTTTTTTATCTGTTTTTTTTTTTTCTTTTTTAGAATGCTTTACACCAGGCCTATTTTTCAAGTGACAGGATAGACTGTTTTTCAACTATGTTAGACATGAAATAGCTGATGTTCTCCAAATCTTACCTTCCTGTAGAGAGTTACTGCAATGGAGTCCGCATTCTCTAAGCTTGACAAAAAAAAAAATCACTGACGAGTTCAAAATTCGCAATCCGTCCTGCAGATATAAACGATTTTTCATGACTCGGAAGATACGAGGGAAATGGCGAAGCTAAATTTTCAACGGAAAGAGTTAATTGGCCCCTGTAATAGGGACAGACACAATGCGCTGAAGTCTTCCACAGTGACGTCAGCGTCTTTCGATTTCCGTCATGTGATTGTAGCGTGTGACGGAAGCAAAATGAGAGTGACGCGGTACGCATTCCCCGTGACACCCCCGATCCCTTACCACGATACAAGAGTGTCAGTAGAAGACTGCCTAATCTAACCTAACCTAACCTGCAAGCTCACCACCGGCATGCACTGAACGTGGCTTTGACGAACTGTCAGTATCTGTGACGCACAAAGCGAACCCCCGATTAACTACACTGCGATAGCCGTGGCAGATAGAAACCTCGAATCACATCATCATCATCATCATCATCATCATCATCATCATCCTATCTTTATGTCCACTGCAGGACGCAGGCCTCTCCCTGCGATCTCCAATTACCCCTGTCTTGCGCTAGCTGATTCCACATGTTACTTGAATTCCCCGGCTATCGCGACTAGAGATTTTGTCTTCAGCGTCAAATGGACATGATTTATCACGCCGTGCTACGTCATGTGTCATCTTGGTTTCTATATATGTTCTACTTTTCAACATAGCGGTGGGCATCGGATTTATTGTTCACATACCTTTAAGAAGTTGATCTCGGAAAGCTTTAATCAAAGCTCAGCGTCAAATTTCAGATTTATTAAGCGATAAAGTAATGCAGGCGGAGGTCCCAGAGTTCAAGACTATCACGGGGGACCTCTTAAAAAATAACGTAAAACAGCTAAGAGTAAAGCTCTACAAGTGCAAATAAATGGCGACGCAATTAATCCTACCACACAACAGATAACGTTATGATATAAATAAAACTATGGAGAAAATTATTAGGGATTTTGCATATATTTCTTAAAGGCATGAAATACAAGCGTACACAAAAAGAAAAAAGATGTCTGCAGGACCTAAATAAAGTTTTTCCAGTCCTGTCTACTTGCATAAATATGAAGGAACTGCAGATCGTGTGAAACGCTAAACATGTGTGCTATAAAGATGTAACCTTGAATTTTTCGCTATTGTCTCATCCGTAAATATCATTACTCAGTTTACTCGCATATCTTCAGTTTTTTTTAATTCCTTTTTTTTTTCAATTTCCTCTGGAATCTTATATGCCCATTCCCCTTTCATACATACAACTTTATCTTCATATAATCAGAACACGTGTGCGACCTATAAGTACCAAAGCTTTTTTTTTTTTTTTTTTGTTACGTAGAACAACAAGGACGGAAAGCTGAGATGCAGACTTCTTCTTCAGAATGAAATGCCGCTGCTTCGATTATTTGCCGCGTGTCCCACGCACTGCACGGTAATTTTAGCGAGACGACGCACAGGCAGTTTCCCCAGTGGCTTCACGGGTGGCTCGCTTCGGCTTTATTCGGCTGTTGTTGCGGCTTTCGACGCGCTGCAGCTACGGACTCCTTTGCGAGGCGATATCGCCTGCATGCATGGCCGAGCTCTTTGTATGGTAGAGCCGATCGACTGCCGCAGTTTCAACACCTCCCTCCGCCCCCCCCCCCCCCCCCCCCCGCGCCTCTCACACACACACTTTCTCTTTTCTTATTTTTCGTCGGAGAAGCGTTGTTGGAATTACCTCGGGTGGACGACCGGAACCATGCAGATGTAGAATTTGGGGGGAGGCGCTTTCTATTGGATACACCCGGCGAAGTGATCGCCAATCGGTGCGTACACACATCCCTTGCGAAAATCATGCGTGGTATCGAAGTGAATATCAAAGGAAAGTATAACCAACATACAGCACATGACCCGACCTTATTTCTGCAGGTGTGTGTGTGAGTGTAGTCCTTCCTTAGCGATATGTAAGTAACATTGTTGGTAAATGACAAGCCCAACGCAACACGCCACAACGAGCTGGCACCCGATGAGCGGGCTTAAACTATCCGGCCAACGCAACCCACCACCCCGTTACAAAGGGGACGCTCAACTTGCGGAACAGCCGGACCATGTGCCACGCACCGTACTTGCGCATTCTGAGAGGCAGAGCGTGTCTGGACGTGGGAAGTGCGTTAGCGCCATCCGGCGGTGTGCAAGGCATACTTCTGCTGGGGCCATCACCACCTTCAAGCGACGGCGTTTACATTAACGCGATGCGGAAGAAGCGGATTCCCAGAAATCGCGCCCTATATATACGGTAGTGTGCGACTGTTTGTACCCCCAGTGTGAACCCGAAGACTCTGTGTACGGCCACTTGTTGTGAGAACGTGCAACGACACCGCGGCATAACAGTTGTTCACACGTCGATATACGTATATGCGGGGGGCGGATCGAAGGCTGGAGCGATCGGTGACCTACCAGAACCGATGATTGTTCTGGTTGTGCCGTGGGCGAGATTGTTGCCAGGTCAAAGACCAATGAACAGTTGCTGGGAAAGAGTACTGCCAAGTTTCGGAACAATTGACGACTTTGTGGAAAGGAGAACTGTCAATTGATTGGACGTTACTGTGCACTGTAGTGTGAAATGATATTTAAAGAGAGGATCCAACCTTTGGGGGGAGGACACACAAGACAGATAATAAAGATCTGAACAATTTCCACGCTTGTATGAAAAAAAAAGTCTTCTAATTGAGCCGAGCTTAGCAGAGGAACAGAAGCAGTGTTGCGAATAAGAATCTCGGAGTGCAATTTCAATTACGTCTTAGATCACCCAATAACAGTCGCATCAATCTTCACAAATCTAACTGCAACGTAGCGAGAAAGTCGCTAAATTTAGTGAGTTTTCGGTGATATTATACGACAATTCAGCCGTTTGGAAGTTTTAGCGACACTTTTTTTTAGTGACCTTCTTTTGCGACGTATAAATAGCCGGCAAAATGTTCCTGGTATAAACTTCAACGAGAGACTTTGGCTAATTTTAATGCCTCGCGCCTACTTTGTCCCGAGAAGGATGCATGCGCCTCTATTTGTCGCTAACTTCTAGAGACGTACCGAAGAGCTTATTAGCGAGCTCACTTAGTGCTCATGCAGTGTCCATTTAGTGTTCATCTAAGCGGCTTTTCTGTGGAGATCACTACCTTGAGAGCTGGTATATCTTTTTCAAAAATAGCGGGATGGTTTTCTCCTTTTCACGTTCCGACCATGGACATGCCACTGAAGGAAGTAATTTACCTGGTATGACTGAAACATTTAGTTCCATTTTCACGATCGGACGCGAACTTTCTTCTCTCAAGTATCACACGAAAAGCGTCAGGAAAGCACTGGGACCAACTGGAAAGTCGCCACAGATGACTCCAGAGCTTCGACCCTAACAAAAGATTTACGGTGTTTTTCGCTGGTCGATCTGGTGCACGATATTTTGCTCGACGATGCGGAAACCGTATTTTATATATTGGTCGATCTGGACCGGGTTTGCGCATTCCACTCGTCGTTTCGGATCAACTCGCTCCGCGCCGGATCGCTCTCACTTATCCGCTGCCGAGGCGCGGATTCGGGCAGGAAATAGGGCGAGAAGCAGACGTCACTACTGCCTGCAATGAGACGGCGACTTTGGTTGCCATAACAACGTACAGAGCGGAAGTTGGTTCGTGTGACGTGTACGCACAGACTTCCGGTATAAGATCCACCGCGGAGCGGTTTTTTTTTTTTTTTTGCTACGCGCTGGCAGATTCGGATTGGTGAGATCCGAGCACTGTTGGTCCAGGATTTCGGCGACCGCTCCAGATCGAGCAGTCAAAAACATCATTAGGCTAGTACAAAAAAAAGTCGCAGTTTCACCCGAAAGGCGAAGCACTGATTGCGATAGCAAATTAGTGGACAGCTAAACGAAGTAAGGATGGTAGTTTTATTTGGCCGAATAAACTTGTAAACATAGGCATACTAACTCAATTAACTAGCATGGGGTTACGCGCGCACAAGCAAACATGAACGCATCTCCCTCGATGACCGCGTGAAAAGGCTGTCAAAACGCTGGAGTGAGTAAGCGCGGCTCCAGCAGCGAGCGAATTGACCTTCGTGCGGTCGCTCGCATCAACGCGAACTATCCACGAAAACACAGCCACAGCTCGTTTCATCGAGCGGCCGTGACGCAGCGCAGAGCGGGCTTTGTCCCCGCCGCAGATGGTTTTCAAGATACAGCTGCCCGGGCGAGCGAGCGTGGCGCAGTACCCTTCCCCCCCCACCCGCTCCCTTCCTCCGGAGTCGTTGCGCGCGATTGGCCGACGGCGCGCTTCCTTCCCGCCCTTGCGCTGCGCGCGATTGAACCGCGATCGCCGGCTCACCCTCGCACGCTTTCACTCGCACATACAGCATACAGCGCGGGGCGACGATTTTATCGCCCGTCGACTTTATGCGGAACCTCATGGCGACGCCGACGGCAGAAATGCGCCTGATGTGTCCATATAATTGCTATCGCAATAAAAAATTAATCGCAAGTGCGCCAGTCATCTGCACAGACTTAGGCTGGGAGTGGCGTTTACGCGTGTGTGTGCGTGGCACCTAATGCGACGCACCGAGTCTCCAGACTGTGAGCTGTACCACATGAATGAGACTATATAGGACATGTGCTGTGTGTCACTGCCCTCAGTACGTGGACGAGTGACAGAAGTTGACTAATGATCTTGCGCGCCCTCGACAGCCCGCCGTTGTCGGATGACGTTATTTTAGGCCCTCGGCGTTACGTTTAAATCTAGTTTTTCTAAGCGCATCCGGGCCTTATTTGACTTGTTAAGAAGCACGGGTCTCGAATGTAGGCTTTGAGTAGACTTGCTTGCTACAGGTCTTGCATCCTCCTTCTGACGTCATCGTCACCCATCATGTTCATCTTTCTCTTCCCCTTTCCCCATCGCCGAGCAGCTGGCTAGAGGAATGTACTACCTCAGGCCGACCTATTTGCATTTCGTATCATTAAACTTTTTTCTCTATATATAAAAACAATAAAACTCGAGCAAGTAATCGTCGTCATCGTCATCACCAAGTGACTTTCCGCTAGGAATGCAGCATATTGGCGACCTTGTTCAAAAAAATGTCACAGTTTCGCCCTAAGGGCGAAGCAATGAATGCGATAGCAACACAGCAATGTCATACGAAGTAAGGTGAGCGGCTTTGGTAGCAACAACACGCAGAACTGTTGTCGACGCCATCGGCGTTTTGCCCGCGTTAGCTCAAAATGCGTGTGGCGTTGGTGACTGTTGCTGGAGCCTCTGATATAAATAGGCACTTGGTGCCGCAGCTAAACGTCGCCTCCCTTCCCTCCCCCTCCCCCACGGCCTCTCGCGCGTCCGAAGAAGGCGCGTTTGCTCTACATATATGGTGATTGTAAAGGAGAAAAGAGACGCCTACTTCTGCAGCCCTTAAGCGAGCACGGCGCAGAACGCGCGTTTGTTCTCCGCCGTGCGTTCACTCCCCGTGAAAGACGCGCCCCTCGCGCCCTTTCACTCGCACATACAGCGTTCGGCGCGCGGCGACGATTTCATCTCCAAATGACGTCACACGGAACCTCACGGCGACGGCGACGGCGACGGCGACGGCGACGCCGACGGCAGAAATCTGCTTTTGAGTGTCCATATAATTGCTATCGCAATAAAAAGTAATAGTTACCAACAAAAACTCTTCGTTAACTATACCCGAGCAGATGTTGACGTAATCGCAGACGTCACGGCGAGATAGTGTGCGAATTTCGCGGCCGCGGCGCCACCAGTATTGTGTGTGTGTGTGTGTGTGTGTGTGTGTGTGTGTGTGTGTGTGTGTGTGTGTGTGTGCGTGTGCGTGTGCGTGTGCGTGTGTGTGTGTGTGTGTGTGTGTGTGTGTGTGTGTGTGTGTGTGTGTGTGTTTTGCGCCTTTTCTGGCCTTATACTAAGCCTACTGTAAGAGTCGCCTCAGTGCTATTGTAAAGGCGTTAATTATTAACACAGCTTAACCTAATATCCCTCTTTGGTGCCCTCTCGTGACGTCAGCAAGAGCGAGCCTTTATAGTTAGCCGAAAATGTCCCGAAAAGTTGTTGTTGTTTTCTTTTTTTTATGCGCGTGGTATTGTCCCTTCGATAAACCGCTCCCCGCGCACTCTGCAGACTCACGATGAAATATTAACTCAGCCGAAACTCGCGCATTGCCAATGCTTAACCACCCCAATGCTTCTAAAGGTAAGGTAAACTATCCGTAACTCGCGCCTTGCTGAGTTTTATACGAAGATCATTGACGCAGCAGTGAACGCAGGTGATGGATAGGATTAGCAATTACGGGCTTATGCCGCAGCTTATATGTAGTGCACGGCCGATCTCAATGAACAAGCTCCCAGTTAATATTCAAATCAGAGCAGCATTCGTCGCAGAACGCTTCAATCCGGCTCTGTCGCGGATCAACTGAAGCACTGGCACTCCCTTTCCGTATAATCCGGACGCATTGATCGGAGTCTGAGCCGTAATGACATTGAACGGTAAGACGTCATACCATGCACTTTAGTTTTTAACTAATCTCAATTTTTTTTCGAGGCTGTGGCGATATACTTTGAAATTCAAGTGTATTACCAGCGTATTTAAGAGAATTATATTTGTTCAATGCGTAAACAGCATTATGAGATCGTTATACAACAATACGTGCTATAGGACGATATACTCGCTCGCGCCCCTTGACGTTCGTCTTCCCCACACGGCTCTCGCATTTCCTGAAGTTCGGCTCTCCCGCATGACTAAAACGTGATGGTGGGAGTTGAAGCTTAGCCTCCGAGGTCGGAGGTCATGGTTGGGTTCTGTAGTTACACAGCTATAACGACAGATGGCGCGGACGTTCCGATTATTTACCTTTGTTAGCAGTTTTCTTTTCTTCACAGATTATTGTTGGCGGAAAAAACTATAAAATTGAACGAGAAGGCGGCATGCCGCTATTATTTTTTCTTTCCTATCCTCACATCTTTTCTCGAAACTCGCCGGCTACAATTCGCTTAGTGCAACATGTGCCGTAGAGCAATTAATTAAGAAGAGAAGTTAATAAGTGAAATTTTGTGCATTAGCAGAATATGTGTTTCGATTTCTCGTGCAAGTAATGTCCGCCTCTTGCCAATTAATCCAGCTCAAATCCAGCTCAAGGACTACACCTATGTTACCTGCCACAGGAATATATATATATATATATATATATATATATATATATATTAACCCTGTAAAAGTTAAAAATAATCACCCGGTATAAGTCTATACAATGAACAATGAACATTCAAGAACTCATCTGTGGTATCGTGGCTCTGTGTTGCCACAAGCGTCGGAAACGTCGGCTGCACAGTCTGAATATTGCGTAAATAAATAGTCATCGAATGTGCGACCTCCTCCAAATCATTTTGAAATTCCTAATTCCGCTGGAAGTTAGCGATGTGTCTTTCGTTGTTTTTCTTCGCTCGTTCTTGCGCTATTCGAAATATTTCATCCTAATATAACTTCCCGCGATTCTTGTTTCTTAGAGAAAGTCAACAAATGGCGCCTATACTGCCCGTATTTGTAATTGCATTGTTGGCCCCGCACCCAAGAGTTTCTCTAATGAGAGCAATTCTGCGTTTCATGCCTATATTTTTTAATTAAAGAAATCGGAGGTGGTGCCGAGTTTTGCCGCTCCTCTCTTAACGACCGGCGCCTCAGTGGGACTCTGCGAAAATCCTGTGCATTAACGGCGAGTAGAACGAATGGCTCTCACCAATAGCGTCGAACCGTGACTCGCTACTTCTAACGTAGATAAAACGTTATACCGTAACGCGATATCCGAGATGATTGCAAGCTCTAGCCGGATGCCCTTCAACGCCGTTATCGTGAGTATATATATATATATATATATATATATATATATATATATATATATATATATATATATATATATATATATATATATATATATTGTGAAAGATCGAAGCCGCGACCTCGAGCTCAAAGTTACCGTGTTCTCTGGATTCGTGATTAAGATAAGATTCTGTGCCCATACAGTGTACACTATACAGGCGCATAATTGTACTCAGCGTGTATCGTTATTTCTCTTCCTTAGACACCCTTTTTTTTTTTCGAAGCCTCACAAATTCACTCAGTTACATTACTGCAGATGAATTGCCTGCCCAGGCGAAGTTCATTTGGAAGAAAGACCAAATCAATTCATTCTGTAACTAAATCGATTAGGTCTAATAACTTTATAATCATACATTTGTAAGCACATACTTGTATTTATGTTGAAAAGTTGAAGAGAATCATCCTAAGCCATGTATCTACTTTTTGAAAATGGCCGCACAGCTCAACATTACTGCACACAAGTTATTCGTTCGATTCACCTCATCAAGCATTAAACCTCATTACGCATTAAACTAAATCACATTATGCTTCCTACAGTCAGGAAAATTCTAGCTCTCTATGAAATGCCACAAATTTCATTCAATCCGGTTCAGCAGTTTTCCAACGGCACCATCTCTGTGTTTCACTGTGTATTTCGACAGGGAAATTGGAGTTGCGTGGCACCGTTGTAAAGCTTCTTCTTAACGTCACGTGCCTCGAACTCATTATTCAGTATTCATTAAACAGCAACGCAAACTCTCTTGTGCAATCGAAGCTGATCGCCACGCAGTGCACCGCGGCATTATTATTTTTTTAAAATAAGTTTAATACTAAACAGCGTAGCTTAAGAGGAAGCTTTAGCTCGGGGCCTTGTATCTATATGAACGTGGGAAGGGAGAAATAATTTTTTTCTCGGCAACCACTGCACCAAATTTGATGAGGTTTGTTACATATAAAAGAAAAAACTTAAACGCTAGTTACTGTCGCTGCGAATTTTTGAATTAGTAGTCAACTTTTTATTAAAAATTGTCAGAAATTGCTCATTTTCAGAAAACGAAACTACCAAGTTTGAGCTCTATAACTCAGCAATGACAGATTATATACAGTTCCGTAAAGTGCACCTAATAGTACATCTAAATCGGACTAAAACTGATGTATTATAGACGGCTCTCAAATAAACCACTAATATGTGAGTAGAACTTTTTCAGTCCCTTTGTACACAATGTAACAAAGTCCCGTAATGGTATAAATTGACATATCAATTTTTCCGCTTTGGATACTATAAGGAATGCAGTTTACAGAAGTGCGATATCTGTTCTTGGAGCAGAGCTACAAATTTGTCAACTTCGTGCTTGTCATTTTTTTTCAAACTTCAAACTTTCAAAATTCTTGAAAATTCCTTTTAAGAAATTCAAGCCCTAAATCGAAATTCCGCTTCCAACAGTCAATAGAATGTAACTTTCTCTCTCAAATGCAACAAATTCCTATCTAGTGTCTATCTCAGAAAAGCCTTTCTGCGTTTTACATAGATTTGAATAGACGGAATTGAAGATGGAGCACAGATCTTATTGAGGCGAAATATGCATATCACTCGGTGCGTGTGCTATCATTTTGGAACAAAATCTGCAATAAGATGACAACATTAAAAAATTGAACACACATGTGCGTTATGACTAGACTTTGGGTTGCTTAATTGATGCGCGGTCAGTTACTGAATGTGCATTAGGACGCTCTTCTGTCACTGAAACATAGGCGTGCACGAGTTATAATTAATGCAAGTTCATAATAGTACAAATAGCTTCCGTTTCATTATCACACTCAGCACGATAAATCTTTGACGTTTTTTTTTTGTTTTTTTCAAACGTGAACGTTCCGTTTCTTTTATAGCACAGTACGCGTATGACGAAGTGTGCAACATATTACATACATACATACGTACATACATACATACATACATACATACATACATACATACATACATACATACATACATACATACATACATACATACATACATACATACATACATACATACATACATACATACATACATACATACATACATACATACATACATACATACATACATACATACATACATACATGCATACCTGATGCCTTCATTGGTAGCTCGATTTTCGTTTATATTCTCATAAATTGTTATGACTTGCACTAGATTGGCAAAACAGCATTTGAACACGTGTACATCATCATTATCATAATCGACATCACCACCACCATAGGTTTAATGGAAGTTGCAGTTCTGCCAGCCCGCTCAGGCATAAATGCTTTTATGCGTGACTGGGCAGCCGTTATTTAGGTATTGAACTTTGGACGCATAACTGTACGTGTCCCATACGTACTGTACTTATACAAGGAGTAACATGTACGACCATATTATCTTCATCAGTGTAAATCATTTGAAATGTTTCCAACGCCGTGAAAAAAAAAAAAACAGTATACATTATTTCTTTTTGGTCATGAATTGTGACTGAATATTGTTAGGCCTCCAAATGCAAACATTTTCTGAAACAGGACGCAGATTTTGCAACGAAAAATTTTATAGATGTAGCACCAGTGTGTAAGTTAAAAATTAAATTCTGGAGTTGAATGTGCCAAAGCCACGATATGATTATGAGGCACGCCGTAGAGGGGGACTCCTGATTAATTTTCACCATCTGGGGTTCTTTAACGGGCACCATATGCAGGGTACACGGGCGTTTTTGCGTTTCGCCCCCATCGAAATGCATCCGCCGCGACCGGCATTCGATCCCGTGACCTTGTGTTTAGCAGCAGAATGCCAATGTCATTATACGCCACCACGGCGGGTAATGTTTAGGTTACGTCAGGCCCGTCGTCAGAATTGAAAAAAAACGAATTGTTTACGAATATTGACCTTCTCATAGATGATTAGTTATATATCACGAAACATCAACGAGAGTTGCTCTGACGCAAGAAAGAACACTAATTAACAGATGCGATACAAAGGAACACGTTCATTTTCTTGTCACACATGGCAGAGCACCTGTTATAATACCGTTGCCTTGAGTTACTTTGAATTAAAGTGACTTACGATATTGCTTTTGGTTAGCGGTTGGTTACCTTTACGTTCAGGGCTAAGTCCAAGGCTCGCATGTCGTCGACATTGTGACCGAAAGTGTGACTGAAATAGTTATAAAACACGCCTCTGCAGTAGGCCACAAAAGTTTACGGGGAGACGGCATTTGTGAAAAATCTGAATTGCCGCGAAGCCTGGGCGCTTATAGTCTCGAACTCAAAAGTTCCAGTGTTTAGTTATAGTATAGAGGCTAGAAAGCGTTTATAGTTAAAGCCCGTATCCCGCAAACATTTGTAGCCGACTGTACACCTTTCTACTCGAGCGTACATACTAGTGCTGACACATACATTACACCTTGAAAACATACCTGACAGCTTCTTCGGTCGCTTGACTTTCTTTGAGATTCTCATAAATCCTCCTATGGTGGCGACGGCTTCCGACGACCTGGAGTGAATCCTACAGAGCCGGCCTCTCCTCTCGGGATGCGTCCACTGCTCCCAAACAACAAAGGAGCTTCGCTCGCAAAATTGTGCGTACTCTGCCTTTCAGGAACGGAAAAAGTATACGCGCCGCTTGCGACCTCGAGGAAACTGTTTCAACGGAACGGCGGAGAGCACTGTCTCGAAACGTCCGGCGTTCGCGTCATCCGTCGACGCCGCTCCCCGCCACAACGCTCACGCAGGACGCCTCGCCACCACCAGAAGGCGCTACTCTCCGGTAGCGCCGTCTGGCGGTATGCGCGCGCCTATGATATCATTCCTGTGGGGAGCTGTAACTCCGGCTCGGAACAGGAGCTGACGTATCCCACGTTGGCTCTGGAAACTCCGTTCGTCACCGGGAACTACTGGCTGCGCAGCGTTAAAGAATGGAACGGCACGCGAGAAAGAGACAGATGACGATTACTGTTTGGAGGAAAGATACGCCCCGAAGGGTGTACACGTTTATGGGACAAAACAGCTCCCTTAAGGGTGTGAAAAAATGTAATGTGTGCCTTCACGCTATCAAAAGATCATGCACCCGCCTTGGTGGCTAAGCGGCTATGGTGTTGTGCTGCTAAGCCCAAGGTCTCGGGGGTTTAAATTCCGGCCGTGGCGGCTGCATTCTATGAGGGCGAAGTGCAAAGACAACCATGTCTCGTTCATCGGGGGCCACGTTAAAGATCCCCGGGTTGCAAAAATGAATCCGGAGTACCCCACTACGGCATGCTTCATAATCAGATAGTGGTTAATTGGCACGTAAAACTCCAGAATTTAAATTTAGAACGTCATACAAGAAGAAAAAAAAAACGACAAACCATAGAAACCGATGATAGAGCCACGTGGTAGTGATCAGACATGATCATTCTTTTCTGGCCCGTTTTGTATTTTTTTCCTTCTATGATATTTTGATTGTACAATGGTAAACAACTTGAGCTTTAAAAGCGAACGTTTTCTTTAAATATATTTCAGTCGTTGAACGGCGTTCTTCCTGTCACTTCCTGTCGACATGAACTTCGACATACCACCATACTACCTCGAATTGAACAACCAGCTAGTTCAAAAGTTTCTGCGCGAATGCATTCGCTCTCTGAATGTCACGTTATAAAGTGGCCGTGCCATGTCTGGCTTCGCAACCAGGCTGCAGAAATCTTCTCCATTCACCCTCTTCCTGGCGCTAACCTTTTTAATATCAAGTAAAGCACATTGCCTGAAAATGGCTAAGCCTTCCAGCGTAACGTGGTCGGGAGGATCTCGTTTTCTGCGTGTCAAGATGGAGCAACCTAATTGTCTGCTGTTGACATAAATTGCGTTGACGATTTAGCTCAAAACGAACTGATAACGACAACTGGATTGTTTTGTGCTATCATTTCGAACTTTTAATAGACAACTGGTTGTTTTCATGGGGTTCCCGAATCGATATTAGAGCTAATAAATTGCGGGATTTAACGTCCCGAAACTGCACAAATGGTAACGAGGAGCACCGTACGTAGTGGAGGAATCCGGATTAATTTCGGCCACTGAGGATTCTTTAAGTGCAACCAAATAGAGCTAAAAAGTTCCGGTTTCGCTGCAAAGTCTTGGTGGCGCCATCTGTCGTCATTAATGTGAAAGGCGCCACCGTTACGTGAGCACTCTCCTCTTCAGTAACGTTTCAGCAGTAGGAAAAGATTAGACGCAACAGAAGAGGGAGATAATAGAAGTTTTCCATATCTACAAACTTGGTCCGGACAAGTGTGTGGCCGGGTCATCTGTGTTCGGGACAAGCAAAGTGATCCGCTTTCTCGATAAAGATTGTCAGATGTAGTTAGAACGATTACTTTGAAGGTGACTTGCAGCGCTGTTAAGCATGCTCCGTTTGGTCTTGTGGGGACGTTGTTTTTAAGAAATAAAGTCAGTTGCCAGTCCAGCACTCTTCCTGTGTTCATATGTCCGTGCCTTCCCCGTAATTTTTTGGGGGTTTTCATTTCCGTTTGCTGGCATCCCAATGCGTAAACAACAATGTACCCAACTTGGCCGAGAAGCCACTCTTGCGTACACCTGGTGCTCCTATTTATTAAACACTAAGTATTTCACGCCCGGTAATTGCCCTTCCTAAAGTACAGTCCAAGAGTCAGAAAAGACGTATTAGCCATCGCTTCTGCTTTCGCCAAATTTGCTTCGTAACATTTCGTAGTCACAGCACAGACATAGTCATGGTCATCTCTACGTTCCTGAGCTGTTTTGTGCGCATCGAATTGTCTAACCGAAATCTATTCCCGCCCTCCCCCCCTCCCCATTATAACACGACTAGCGTGTACTCCCACAAGAACCTCATTCGGGGCGCCGGTTTGAAGTCATTAGCCTCCGCAGTACGACGACTTTTATGTCTTTCTTTGTGATATTTATTTTCAACGCACGCCGGCATGGAGCCTGATTTAAACGGGAGAGAAAATTGAGGAGACGCGTATAGTGAAAATGAAACAACCCCTGCGCCGTTGTGGAGAACAGCTCCTCTTCTATTTCTTGTAACCTTTCCTTTCTTTCTTTCTTCTCTTTTTTTTCGTCGGAATTCCTGCTTCGAGCCGCTCTGTTGGGTTCCGGGGGAGCGGATGTATTTTTACGCGGTGTCATTTAGTCCCACGTAAGTAGAAGAGAGTTGGGTCGGAGGGCGGCGGGTGGCCGAGCTTGTTTCGAGAGAAAGAAGAACAGAAAAAAGAAAGTTAGACGAGCGACGACTGACTCGACGGCTTCTTATCTGCGCACCGAAAATGTGTCCTTCCGCACTCCTATATGTTTTCACTCGGTCGCAGGGAAACTGTGCAACGTTGCCGAGGCTAGCACGGCTTAGGCCCGTGCTCGAACCCCGAATCACGTGATCAAGTCACGTGATCAAGTTATCACGTGATCAAGTCACGTATTCGAACGGCGAATTCACGAAGGTTCGGCGCGTAGTGAGAATGGGATGGTGGGAAGTTTGCGAGAGAGAGAGAGAGAGACAGAAAAACGGGGAAAGACAGAGAGGTCAGCCGGATGCGAGCTTTCGATTTGCTACCCTGCACTGGGTTGGGGTAAATTTGTTTAGAGAAAGATGGTAAAGATACTCGCGAGAATCATTGACTTTTATTCCCTGACAAGCTTAGGAGCTTTACAGGCCTACAGGTTGGCTCAGATGGTAGAGCGACCAACCCGGAAAGGTGTTAGGCATGGGTTCGAGACCCAGACCACGAAGAATTTTTATTCGGCGAAGCTGAATAAAAATCCCCCCCCCTCCCCGCTCCCTCACTTTTTTAGCCGTTATTTGTCCTCATCGTGCCCTCAACGACAGAAAGAGCGACTCTCCACTTAGAAGCATGTTATACTGGATCGATCCTTCCGGAGAATCTATAGAGCAGCGTCGACACACTCTCTGACAGGCGCGCCCCCGAGCTGTAGTGTTATTGGCAGCGAGGCGCGAACAGCGTCGTCTGCTACCCGTGAATCCCTACTCGAATCTGTCGTCTGCTTCCTTCTGTACGTATACCGCCGCTCGCTTCTCTGTAAACTGCTTCGCGCGGATCTCGGCCTCGCGTGTTTTATTGCGAGATTTCCCGAGACGAGCAGATTCGGTGGCCAACTTCCTTCGGTTATTGATGTCTTTTTATTCTACAGTCGAGGCTGAAACGTAAAAAAGAGGATAGATCGCGGGGAATGTGTAGTATCTGGCACTACTTACTCTTCGTGCTTATCTGTATCGGAGGGCACTCGTGTCGTCTGGATCCGCAATATAGGGGGAGTGGGTGTTTGCGTTCGAGTGCACCGTCGTCGGGTCTCTATACTTCAGTTTTGAAGTTTTCGTACTGTTCTGCTTTCGTTTCGACACTCTATGTTCCTCGGAAGTGCCACGCCAAGCCTTTAAAAAAAATATCAGCTCGTGCTGTCTGTTAACATTGGCCGAGAAGACGGCATCCTTTTCGTCTGCGTATATTGCAGACGCCATATTGATTCTGGCCGCTTAGCGAGCCGTCTGTTTGGCAGGCCCCCATTTGCACGATGCTCAAGGCTGTGGTTATTTATTGTCGGAATATAGCACTCTCTTCACGAGCTTCAGAAAGTATCTTTGGCGATGCATAGAGGGCCTGTTGCTGCGGTTTTGGCGAAGGACGCCCTAGTTTATGGCGACAGTCATTTACGCTTCGCGCTGACACGCAAAGACGCCGTTATGACACATGTCGCTGTTGTCCGCTTGAAGCGTTGCACGTCTGCAAGTGCTACGCGTCTGCTACACTTCTGGAAGTATTGAACTTGTTTCTTTGTGGACAGAGCGCGCATATATCTTTTCACACACGTAATTTGCGGGCGTTACCATCGATTTGAGATACCTTCTTTGTGTGTTTTTGTGTTTCGCGTTCTTTCTTTCAGGCTTCGAAAAAAACAAAACTTGTATGTTGTGCGTATTGAGCAACAGAAAGCTAGATTGGGAATTTTTCAGGATGGTCTACAATTTTCTCATCGACACTTTTGATCTGAATATAATATTTGAGCACTTGATTAATTATTGATAACTAATTATGTAATTAGGCGAACTACAAAAAAAGATAGTCTGACTAGCTCCAAGCGACGGCAAAAAAAACATTACCTTGGTTCTGTCCAGCTACGTGGCATTTGCATATTTTAAGATTTTGGCACAAGTTACTTCAGACGCATTGCATATAGTACTAAAACAGGAGCCAAAACCTAGAAAACAGAAAGAAAAACATTTTTAAAAAAAGGAGCTCTCGCGCTTACGAAAGAATTCAGACCCAGCAAGAAGCTCACAGTGCGAATTTCTTTCTTTTCAGACCTTCGCGTTCTCGTGCAAGTGTTCAATTTCCCGCCATGCAGGAACTTTCGCGCGATAATGTGTTCTTTTTTCTTTTTTAACACGAAAGTGTTTTATTCCGGGGTCCACCAAGACTTCACTGACGTATTTCCGTCACGGAAATACGTCATGGAACATAATACAAAGAAAGAAACCAGAAGAAAAAGTTCCACAACCATGCAAAATTTGGGAATCGAACCCACGACCTCTCGGTCCGCGACGATAGATCGCCGAGCGTTTAACCCATTGCGCCACAAACGCATTTGCAGAGAGCTACACAGACGCGCCTTATATATCTAACTCTCCTCCGTGTACCCGCGCTCTTGCTCGGGGCGGTGCCGCCGCCTACGAGCAGAAAAGAGAAGTACTGCATTATGACACTAACGCGCACCGACAGTGAACGCTTCGGTGGTCTCAGCTCTATGACGCCTCGATGCCAGCATTCGAAGGGACGCTGGCATCAAGAAGCACTACCAACGCCACCTAGGTGGCGTTGGTAGTGGCGTTCACCGTACTCAGCACAGCGGAGCGCGGCCTCCGCAATTAGGTCTGAAAATGTTTCTGAAGTTGATCGCGGAGGCTGCAATTACGACGCGCTGTACGCGCTGATTTGACTCGGTGACGATTCAGTTACGTGCTTTGTCTTGCGCGTTGTATTAGTGTGTCAGTTACGTGCTTCGTCTTTCGCGTTGTGCTAGCGTGTGCAGCGTAGTGCAGCTTCCATATGCACGACGGTTGCTCATGGTCATCGACGTTGGTAGTCGTGATGGAGGAGACGTGCCACCAGGCGTCAGCGTGGGTGCATCAACGCCTAAGGGCGCTTTAGCCACAAAATTTTTTCAATCCACATCCAGTATCAATTTCAATAAAGACTCGCTCTAATACCCAGCGGTCGCGCTCACCTATAAGAATACGTGAATGAAATCCAAATCGTCGGATTGCGGTAAATCACGTTTTCTGGTCACCGCAGGGCGCAGCGTGTGTAAGTAAGAACGATATATACGTATAACGCTATAAAGACACCAGTGAGCGCTCGTGACACTGACAGAACCAGGTAACAAAAATGATAACATTAATAATAATAATAATAACTTTTTCATGCGGCCTTTAGAATGGAGGATTGATTCGGAGGGCAAAGTACTTTGTCAGCTTTTGCCCGCGTTCGGGCCCATGGATAAAACAGAAAGATGCGCGCCCATTTTCGTTGCCGTATAACGGCGAGCCGCGTATGAAGGTCATTCACCAGAATAAATAAAACCATAAACATCGGCGACGGAAGAGTGCCGCAATTCAACCTGCACCTGAAAAAGGGATGAACTGCGGTCGCACGCCGACGAACTCTGGGTTGCGGAATTGAAGCAAACGCACGCTTTGGGCCGGAAAATGATGGTCTTGTTTTTCTTTTTCCTTCTTTCTTTTTTTTTTCTTTCAAGATCACCGTATGGTCATCGCGGCACATTCTGACTTTGGAAATAGCCCCCTCGTAAACTCGTTGTTAGCTAGCTACATTGTTTGTTTGCTTGTTTCTTTTTTGACGGCCGTACGTGTCATTTTGAGAAAATGTTCCTGCCTCGACTGCCATGCAACATCGCGTGCCTCCTTCCCGGTTTTTTTTCTTTTGTTGTAAATTTGAGATTTTTTTCCGGTATATCTCGCGAGCACTCGAAAACTTGCGCATGTTTCCGGCATCGCATCCGCGAATTGGTGCCATCCGGTGTATACACAATATAGACCGATCGTTATAACAAAATCGCTTTATTCGAATTATCGCTTTATTCGAGGCTCCTTGTGGATCTCGACCGCAGTGCACGCATTTCGGGCCTGATTTTTCGAAGCGCAGTAGCATCGGACTCGACCTATATAGTGCGAAGTGCGAATCCGAAAGTCCGCGCGGGACCACTCCGTGCAGCCACAGCCTCTATTTAGGAGGCCTCTATTTAGGAGAGGCTATGGCATAGCATGTACACGGTCGCCCTTTGCGTTTGTTCGAACCGACATGCCGAGGCAAAGGACGCTGCGATGATCATCCCGACATTTGACGGCAGTTTCTTGGTGCTAACTTCATCAGGCGATGAGAACGGGCAAACGATGGCAGCTGTTCACAGGATTCAGTACAACTTCGCCGCAGCCATCTTTCATACCTGATCATCATCATCGTCGGTCGTCATCATCATCGTCATATGGCGGTGTCCTCGGCGAAAGTTCAGAGCTGGAGGAATCGCCGAAATATGCTGGTTTTTGTGACATTCAATTAGGTTTTGATTCCCTCTTGTGTACTGCGTCTTCGGGTCACTGCTCGACGGACGCATGAGCGAGCGTCGACGCTTGAGCGAGCGTCGACGTTTGAGCGAGCGTCGACGTTTGAGAGGGCGTCAGTGATTTTGGATCTCATGCACGTTGGCCACGTTTCCGGCTGACCTTTATTGCTTACAGCTACATCGACGCCATCGATTCCATATAAGGCGCCGATAGGAAATCAAAGGCGCTAGCTGTCACGGGTGAAGGACCTGTAAGGTTATTGTTATCTCGTTAGATATGCAATCCGTCTGCGGCTCTAATGGGTAGACCATCGGGCTTGCTGTATATATTTAAGGACCCTGGCTCACAATCTCATCATCGGAGGCGTTGATTGCGGCGTAACTTTAACATGCTCGAACACAGAAGAACAACAGGATGCACACACGGCTCTAACTTCCAACAATGATTTATTTGAGGGGGAAAAAATACTAAGCTTATATACAACCACGATTTTACGTCACAGAAGTGCAAGTGTCGTTCTTTCCAGAAAATAAATCTTCGTTGGAAGTGCTACATTGAACGTCTACGCGATGACGCAGCAACCATGCCCATATCACTTCATTACCCAATGTCGGGCACGTAATTTTCGTTTTATTATTGAGATGTTGAGGCTAGCCGGCCGAAGAAAACTTGGAGAGTGATCCGTTATATTTTATTTTATTTGTATTTATTTTCAACGCTGCCAGTGTCACGTGAGACCAAGTTAGGTGGACAGTACTATATCACAAACAATGGTCAATATTAACATAATTATTTTCACAATAATTAATCGGAAATAATAAGGCAGCTAATACAATGCCTAATTCTAGTGTAGTTTAGTAACGACACAATATCTGGTGAAAGTAGTAGCACGCACATAATCTACCCAGTTTCCCTACGCAGAATCAACACAGAATTTACGCAATACAGTTTAGTCGTCAAGTAATATTATGAAGAAAAAATAAACTGTTAGTGGTTTTTATCAATTACATCCTCGATCATTCTGGTAAAAGTGGCTAGTGACACACAATCAATGGTCTGTAAATTAAGGCGGTTCCGCTCCTGAAATTCCCGCGTAAAGATTGAGTCCCATTTTAAGTCAAATCGTAAGTAAAATCTGTCGCTGTAACATTACCGACGTGGCCACACGGACCTGGTGCAAGCATCGAGCATACTATATATATATATATATATATATATATATATATATATATATATATATATATATATATATATATATATATATATAAGCCTGCGCGAATATATCGCTGATAATTAAGCGGTTTTGGCGCTCGTCTTCGCCTCACTTGTATGCGTCGTAGAGATAAGGCGACTAAATCAAACACTGTTTGGACAAAGCTGAGACAAAATGGGACGTCGT
This sequence comes from Dermacentor silvarum, assembly GCF_013339745.2. Lineage (NCBI taxonomy): Eukaryota > Metazoa > Arthropoda > Arachnida > Ixodida > Ixodidae > Dermacentor > Dermacentor silvarum. Next base: position 23,961,915 of record NC_051163.1, read on the forward strand.
GCTATTATAGTACACGAAGGCTGACGGCCGCAGTTACGATTCATTCGGCGGTCAGCGCTGCTATAACAATGGACGCAACGATGTCTAGCGCTTACGATCACCGATCTGTGGGGAACGGCCCCGGGGACACGTTTATTGACTGAGCGACCCGGAAGCGAGGTGAACCGGTCGTGCCTATGACACGGCGAGGCTTACTTTAATGACGTCGCGCGCGTTGCGGACGCGGAAAGGGGGTGGCTGCGGCGCGGACGGCGATCGTCCTTGGACAGTCGACCGCCTTCGGCGTCCTCTTACCAATGCAGAGTGATCAGGATTGATTGATTATGGATGATTGATTGATCGGTTCACTCATTGACTCACTTAGTCTATGACTCACTCATAGACAGGGAAAATTGGAGATCGCAGGAAGAGGCCTTCGTCCTCCAATGGACATAAATATTGGCTGATAATGATGATTGCTCACTGAGTAGAGCGAGTGAACATCAGGATTCATTCATTCATTCATTCATTCATTCATTCATTCATTCATTCATTCATTCATTCATTCATTCATTCATTCATTCATTTACAGACCTCACTGGCCTCCCTCCCTCCCTCCCCGACCGACCGACCGAGTGAGTGAGTGAGTGAGTGAGTGAGTGAGTGAGTGAGTGAGTGAGTGAGTGAGTGAGTGAGTGAGTGAGGGAGGGAGGGAGGGAGGGAGGGAGGGAGGGGGGAGGTAGTGAGGGAGGGAGGGAGGGAGGGAGGGAGGGAGGGAGGGAGGGAGGGACGGAGGGAGGGAAGTGAGAAATATCCTGCGTGATTGAGCGGAAACGTGAAGTGAGCGGAAAGAAACACAAACTCAAACGCTGACTATACTCCTGACTGCCACTATTGACTCCCAGAAAAAAAAATATCCAAAACGCATATGTCCACACCATCGCGTTATTGATTACGTGCGCAAATACGTAACCACCAAATGATACTGATAACTCTTCGCTGAAGAAAGCGAATGTGCGCGCATGCTGCACAACCCAACACTACCGCTCGTACTACGAGTTGCGTTCACCGCAAAACAAGAATGACAAGAACGAAGCACGCTTGGCAGGAAGACGTGTTCCACGCTTTGCCCTTGCACCATTTAACCCTTTGAGGCGCTTTGTACACACTTGTGTATGCCAAAGCTGCGCATCAACAGCAAGGGCACTGATAAAAGTAATCACATCTATCTAAAATGTATCACATACATATTAAAATATTTCTGATTGGAATTGTGTCGCAAGCTTGAATACATGTGCAAAATGCTTTAGTAAACCGAGTGGGATTGTAGACGGTTCGGTATTTTTACTTGGTGTGAGTAGGTCGTTGTATGCAGTGGGTTCACTTTTTTCATTGCTCTTTCACAATTTGCAGCACCAGGCACAATTTTCAAGTTATTGCATGTGTACTTTTCGAACATGATAGACAAGAAACAGTTGACGTTCATGTATGAGTTTTCGCATGGAGTCCACATTCTCTAAACATGACAAAACACACTAAAGGATTGTAAATTGTTGTTCTATTTTGCAACTGTACGCTTTTTATGAATCTGAATGTGTAGGAAATGCGGCTGAGGCAAGTTTTGAATCAACAGAATCAGTTAGCTTCTGAAAGTGTTAATGCTGCACAGAGTAACCAACCGCAGATATCATCTGGCTAACATCCCCGCCTTGTCTTTGCTTCTCTCTGTCTCTGTCGCCCGAGGTCCACCATATAAAGGTTAGATCAAGCAAGGTGTGCGGAGAAGCGCCACTGCAGGTTTTGCACGTCATCTGTTCTCTTTAAAAGGACACACCGGAGCGTAACAGCTAGCAGGAGACGGCGATCCACTGCGTCCCCGTTTTCAACTCGTACGCGAATACGCACGACGCGCGCGAGTCACCGAAGAGCGCGAGCCGCCTCACTCGGTGCCGTGGACACCGGCGCGTCTCGCATACGAAATGAGGTCCCGATGGGGGAGTCTTTCTGGGAGCACGAGAAGGCGCTGAAGCGGCGAGCATCCGTGGACTGACGACGACGCCGAGAGTCGCTTCGCGCCGCGTTCGCTGTCAGGCAACGAATTTTAACTTAATCATTCAAATTCGGAGGATTGGCGAGCGAGCACCCGTGCGAGTCGACGCCTTGCAGATTTAACGAGTTTTGCGAGAAAGAGGACGACCGCGTCTCCTCTGTTTACGGGTCTCTTAACTTTCAGCGTTTCTTTTTTTACGCTTGGACGCGCGGCGACGTTGTCCTTTCATCTCGCGCTTCCGATGGATTCATAGTGTCCGGCCCGGCCGGCTGCGCGTGACGGAAATACGGCGGGGAAATCCCACGAGCGCTCCCTGTATGCATACGTATACCGTGTTTACTCGAATGCAGGGTGATGTGTTTTTTTTTTTTTTTGTATAGCAATTATATGGAGACTCCAAAGCAGATTTCTGCCGTCGTCATCGCCGTCGCCATGAGGTTCCGTATGACGTCAATGGAGATGAAATCGTCGCCGCGCGCCGAACGCTGTATGTGCGAGTGAAAGGGCGCGAGGGACGCGCGCTTTCACGGAGTGAACCCACGGCGGAGAACAAACCCGCGTTCTGCGCCGCGCTCCCTTAAGTGCTGCAGAAATAGGCGTCTCTTTCCTCCTTTACAATCATCATATATGTAGAGCAAACGCGCCTGTTTCCGACTCGAGAAAGGCCGTGTGGGGGGAGGGGGCGGGGGGGGGGGGGAGGGAGGCGACGGTTAGCTGCGGCAACAAGTGCCTATTTATATAAAAAAAAGTTGTCGCAGTCTCACCTGAAAGGCGAAACATCAATTGTGATAGCAAAACTGTAGAGAGCTATGCGGAGTAATGATATTAGCTTTATCAGCTGTATAAACTTGGACATGCAGCAGCACCGGCAACACGCAGAACTGTTGTCGACGCCGTCAGCGTTTTGCCCGCGTTCGCTCAAAATGCGTGCGGCGTTGGTGACTGTTGCCGGAGCCTGATATAAATAGGCACTTGGTGCCGCAGCTAAACGTCGCCTCCCTTCCCCCCCACGGCCTTTCACACGTCGGAAGAAGGCGCGTTTGCTCTACATATAGGTGATTGTAAAAGAGGAAAGAGACGCCTACTTCTGCAGCCCTTAAGCGAGCACGGCGCCGAACGCGCGTTTGTTCTCCGCCGTGCGTTCACTCCCCGTGAAAGCGCGCGCCCCTCGCGCCCTTTCACTCGCACATACAGCGTTCGGCGCGCGGCGACGATTTCTTCTCCATTGACGTCATACGGAACCTCACGGCGACGCCGACGGCAGAAATCTGCTTTTGAGTGTCCATATAATTGCTATCACAATAAAACGTTGTGAGGCGAGAAGGTGGTAAATACTTCCCGACACTACTCGACGAGTGTCCCGTTCTGATGTGGTCGAAAACCTCCGAGCTGCCCCCAGAGGCTCCGGCAACAGTCACCAACGCCGCACGCGTTTTGTGCGAACGCGGGCAAAACGCCGACGGCGGCGACAACAGTTCTGCGTGTTGCCGGTGCTGCTGCATGTCCAAGTTTATACAGCTGATAAAGCTACTATCATTACTCCGTATAGCTCTCTCTACAAATTTGCTATCGCAATTGATGCTTCGCCTTTCGGGTGAAACTGCGACAACTTTTTTTTTTTGAGCTGTTGTCAGCGTGAGCTGGTGTTTATAGTCCTACAAGTGCTACTGTGCACTTGTACTGTGCAGGAACGATGAGCACGGGTATAGTGGTGTGTGATTATGGTAATAATACACGTTCGTGTCCATAGGGCCCGTTCACAGTGTTGTATGTAGGCCTGTGTTGATCGAAAATTTCGAGAAAATGAGAGAGTGTCCGTAACGACGGATATCGTACAGACGAAGTGGCTAGAGGTCGCAAACGTTCGAGGCATCGCTCGAAATAAATTCAGACGCCTGTCTACATCGACATGACTTCGACATGTCCACTATTTCGCATAGTTGGGCACGGCGGCATGGGCTGAAATTCCGGCCAATCTGTAGGTGTGCAGCATTTTTCAAAACGCCACATCTCATCAATATTGCACTTCTCTCGGGCCACGTGCTTTGATTAACGTTGAACGCAAAAAAATCCGTATAGTTATCATGCAAACTTTCTTATGAGTGCCCTCTTTCCTCAATCGTGAGCAGCAAGAATAAACGTAAGGCCTAATTTAAAAAAAACTGCTTTGTTAACACCAAATAGGCATGCATAATTTGCCTACGACACGAGACATCCATAACAGTGGAAACTCGCGGCAGTAAGAACTGGTTACGGAGAACAAATGCTGAAGAACACGATTGCGAAAATACTAACTTCCTAGTATCAAGAAAAAAATTTTTTTGACGTCGAGTGTCTTACGGAGAAAAGATATAAGGGATTTGTGCTAGTATTTTGCCTTACGTCACTGAACATGTGTTACAGTGAAGAGTTGGTGATCTTTATGTATGCGTGTGTTATGAATGAGTTTAGAGATGTTTTGTACTTGTTATGCGTTCATATTCGTGCTGATTGTACTGCTGCCTTGTTATCGGGGGAGGTGAGAGCTTTGTCAAACTGCCTACAATGAGCAGCTTTCTTTCTCACCCCCTTAGTTTCGTACTTTCCGAGCACGAAGATAACTATTTCTCTATTTTCGCAGTCGAATGCATTTTATTTTTCGTTCGGCTTACATTCAAAGAATTTTTTTTTCCTGACCTTTCGAACCTTAAGGGGTACGCTCCTAATATCGAGGCCCGGCCTAGGTTCGAATGAATACGGTAGCATAGTGGCTGCCTTTGCACTTTCTCCTCTTCGAGCGCTATTTCTCGAATAGCGGAGCTTAGCAGAACTGTAAATACGCTGGTTCGCTTCGCTCTTGTCGCACCATATTTTTGTCCTCACTTACTTTCTTTTCCTTTTTTCTTTCCCTCTATCGCCTGGTTGGTTCTGTTGGTTCTGCAGAATGTTTCGCGTTTGCCGGACGAGGAATTTGTAAGATACCCGTTCGAAGAAGGAAAGTGCGGGATATAAAAAAATGCTGGGAGTTGGGGAGACGGCTCCCTGCGAGTTGTTCGCGAGGCATTACAAATGCAGCGGGAGGCGATAAAAATACGCGACTTGTTTCGAGCTGCTGGTCCTTGCGAGTTTTTTAACAGCCCTTGCATATGCAAGAAGTCGCAGCCTACAAAAAAAAAGAAAGGAGAAGAAGTCGGTAGCTCTCTTCCGCGATTGCAACTGGCCTCGCGAATTTTGTTTCCGTTCCAGAATTCTTTTTTTTTTTCATCTTTTTTTTTCCTTGTTTTGAATATCTGTCGTTCGTTGGTGCTTTGAAGGCCCGCCATGGTTTCCTTCTTAGAAAGAGTGGCAAGAGACACGCCATGCATTTCTAGATTTTTTTTCTTTATTTTACTATGTTATCTGCTTGTTTGGTTTCATCTCGGCGCGGCTCAACATGGCCATGCGCTATTATATATATACTGGCATCTGGCTGGCTTCCTGGCGATCGGCCACTTGAATAAAACATGAGCACCTCGGGCTATCTATTGATCTTGTTTGTATTAGGCATTTTTCGGATAATACGAAGAGAGCGTTCAGTGTAAGCAGGTATAATGTTTCTTCCCTGCTCTATAATGTAGCGCGCATTATATTAGTATTATCTAATACGCTCCACGTTTCCTGATACTTCTATTGTGTGCTTCAACTGCTGGCATCCACTTATCTCTCCGCTCTATAGCAAAAAAAAAAAGAACATATTTCGGAGTTTGTGCCAACTCGTTAACCCGTGGCAATGCTTGCAGATTAACAACGCCCACAGCAGCCTTGCTTCTTGGTAAGCAGGCTCAATTTCCTCTAATAATGGCCTGCCGGAACGCTTCTCGATGGCAGATTACTGCGTCATTTTGTTGAATAACGCAACAGAGAAAGAAAGAAAATAAAAGATGACCGAGGTCTAAGACTGGTCATTGAAAAGCGGATATACATTATCTACCTTTCATTGTTGCCTTAGAAGACGACGACGCTCGAGCCATTGCTGATGATGATAGTTTTTGTTCGCGGACAACGGACATGCCCTAACCATATACAGCTTCGCTGTAATAACAACTAATATATATATATATATATATATATATATATATATATATATATATATATATATTACCTTGGTTCTGTCCAGCTACGTAGCATTTGCATATTTTTAAACTTTGGCCCAAGTTAAATGAAACACCCTCGTAGACTTACAAGTGCGGCAAGTTGGCCGAGTCGGTAAAAATGCATGGTGACGGATAAACAGCGTACAAAGGCGTAGTCCCTGCACGTCTTTCTTTCTTTTTCCGCCGTTTATATGTCACCAGGTAACGACGAGCGGGCAAATATGGCGGAGGGGGGGAGCGCCGCGCAGAACTGTTGACGAACCAGAAAGCCGATCAGCCACTGCAAGCCTGCAATCACGCGATAAGACGGTAAATCAATCTATAAACAAAGCATGACTGCATGAATTAGGAGCAGCCATGGTCAGCATACGTTGACAAAGGGTGCTCTATGTCTTTCTCATTTGAGGAAAGAAGAAATAAATACGAAAGGAAACTGCCGCATACTAACCCAAACACTAAGTCACTAAATTTCTCAGGAAATAACGCAGCCAGTCAGTCGCACAATGCGACGAATAAATCAGCCAAGTGGCCGTAAACGAGCCGCTCAGCGCTACTCAATTACGAACAAAAAACCACCAGTGCGAACAGAGAACCGCCGCCAGAGAGTTTGGCCAGACTGCCGATAGCGCCCCCTTTTTTTCAGCCGCGAACACAATAGCGGAGTTGCATTCAATAGGGGCAGTTCCCTTCACAGTTTCAACTAGTAAGGGGGGGGAGGGGGGGGGGGCAGCCCGTTGTATTGAAGGCACTCGAAAGCACCTAAAGCACACAGAGGCGAGGCAACGCAGGGTTTTGCAAAGCCTTTGTTCCGAGCCGAACGCGGCGGAGACTGGGGTATGCGGAAAAGCTGGAGGAGAGATGCGTATGCATCTGCGTGCTAGCTGGCGACTGTGTGTTGGGAGGTGGGCGGTGGGGTCGGCGCTCAATTCAAAACGTCGCCTCCCCTCCCCCCCCCCCCCTTTCTCCGTCCCACCCCTTAGTTCACCCACGAGAGAGCTCACGCCGAGGCATGCGCGACATCTGTGTGTGTACTCAACCTCGTCCAATTCTATGCAATGCAGGCGAAAATTATGGCTCCCGTTCAGCCAATCAGAAATGAGAAGCAGAAGTAGCGCTCCCCCAATGTGCGTTTGTGATCGCGGCCGAATGATTGGAAGCTTCACGGAAGGATCAGAAGAACGCAATGGGCGAGCCTTCCTTCATTTTTAGGGAACGAGCCGCCGGGTGCTCATTACCGATTGGCTGACACAAATCGTAGCCTTCGCCGCACTGCATGGAGACGTTGAAACGGAGTACAGTCTCCAGGGGGAAAGCGCGCACAATTAAAAGGGGCGTGCCGAGAGAAGTTTGCACCGCCGGCCATGCAGACGCGCGTTCGCGTGCTTGGCAGGCAAGCAAGCTAGGAGGGTGGGCGGGGTGGGTGATATAACTCGATGAGGCTCTCGGGACCTCGCGACCGCGCTACCTCCCTCCCTTCCTCCCCACGCCTCCCACTCTGTCAGCTGGCAGAATGCGTTTCCAGCCTCGTTAGCGTTGCGTCGCGCTGAGACACTGGCGACGACGACGACTCGCGACTGTATACAGACATTAGAGAGTTTGAGCTTGTCCGCACAGCGTATAACCCCTTCACGGAATGCTGCGTTGTCCGAGACGCGAATTGCAGCGGCAACGCTGGTAATGACATCTTGTGACGCGTTGTCTAACCGCAACGCGTTAGAAAGGTTTTTGTTACGTGGGTGTATACTCGTCGAAGGGGGAAAAAAAGAGTGCATGTTAGGGATTACGCCACTGTCGACTACACTACTGATACACGAGTACGAAAAATAGAGTACGGTTGGTCACTGCAGTAATAGATCTGTGTCCCCGCCGGCTGACGCCTGCGCCACAACATGGCACCACCAGCGAGACCGCTTGAAGTGGATGAAAAAAAGTATGATGTCGCGGGGGAACTACAGCATTGGTTACGACCAGGCATATGCTTAGAGGATAATATTTTTGTACTAACTCGGTGCATAGAGATATCAGTAGTTCAGAATATACCTTTATCTATAGAATTATTAAATATAAAGAAGCCTATGACAACGTAGACAGGGTATTGTTATGGGATGAAGGCATGAGATGACGATATCACGGAACTATTGAGGGAGTTGTAAGGGAAGGTCGAAAGGGTAATGAAATGGTGGGAATTCACCAAGGACTGAAGCAAGGATGTCCTCTGTCTCCACTGTTGTTCACGCGTTATGTTAAGGGCAAGGAAATACGACTGGAAAACATCGAATTAGGAGTTTGATTTATCCTACATGTGTGATGGATAAATTGTGCAACAGGAGGACCCTGGACTGATGTATGTGGATGACATAGTGCTCCTATAGCGGACAATACAAGAAATTTACAGACACTTGCGAATATTTGTGGCAACGCAGCGACAAATGTAGGTCTTAAGTTTAGCACAGAGAAATCGGGAATTACGATCTTTAATGAAGATACGAGCAATTTCGTGGTGTCAATTCAACGACAAGTCATACCCATAGTCAAGCAATATAAGTACTTCGGCGTATACATAAACGAAGGAAAGACTTATTAAAGCACCCACCAAGATAATCTGAAATTAAAGGGGAAGCGGAATGGCAGCAGTAATGAAACATGGAACACTTTGGGGCCACAATAAGTATGAGGGGGTGTGTGGAATCTGGAAACGAGTAATGGTGACCGCGCTAACGTTCGCAAATGCTGTTCTGTGCTTCAAATCGGATATCTTGTCGGGGTCGGTAGTTAACAAAAGATCGCTAGGCCGGTTGGCTTTTGGAGCCCACGGTAAAACTACAAATGAGGCAGTGCAGGGTGACATGGGTTGGGTCTCCTTTAAAGTCAGAGAAGCGCAGAGCAAAGTTAGTTTTGAAGAAAGACTCATGAACATGGATGAAAATAAACGGGTGGCTAAAGTGCACAAGTATCTGTACCTGAAAAGCGTGGACACAGAATGGAGGAACAGGTCAAGAAAGTTGGCGACCAAACACAGAGTAACTGAAAGTGTAAATAGACAACCAGGAGTCATAAGAAAGGAAGTGAGAGAAATCGAGACAGCGAATTTGGCGCACAGAATGGAAATAAATAAGGCCATGGAGATTTACAAGAATGAGAAGAAAGAAATTAGAAGGGAAATGCTGTACGATGACACAAAGGGCAGTGCCTTGCTATTTGAGGCTCGAGCCGGTTGCCCAAGGACCAAAAAATACCGGAGCAAATATTCGCAACTAGATGAGGCATGCGGATGCTGCAGTAAAAATCCGGAGACCACTCAGTGCATCTTAATGGAATGCGCAGGGATTCACCCAGTGAGACCCGTGCACCTTCCAGAAGCGCCTGGACTTAATGTAGACGGAACCATCAACCAGTCAGCAGCCGAGATAAGCAAGATATGTTTAGATTATTAGTGGAAAGAAAGCAGGGAAGAGATCAATACGACCGGATCCGTTACAGGCATAGGTAGCGATAGAAGGTAGATAGAGATTTTCTGAGGAAAAAAAAACGATTATCGAGATGCCTACAAAAATGCTAGAATGAAAAACATGTACAGTATACCTGATTAAATCAAGCCGGCTAGGTGACTATTTGTCACCGCCCCGTTTCAAAGGAGTACCAATAAATCATCATCATCATCATCATCATCATCATCATCATCATCATCATCATCTTACGCAGCGATACCTTGTGGCTCATGTTTATCCAGAGAGGACGCAGAGTTCTCCCTCTGGTTGCATTCTTAGCTGGTGGTGTAAAACGTCAGCAGCGCCGCAATCGTCAACATGCGGTTTGTTTTTATTTTACTTCTACGAGAAGGCCTGCGTAACAAAACAAAAATTTGTTTCTATCGGGTTCTGGTTGGACGAAGCGTCGCGAGATCTCGCTACCAGCGTTGTTACTGCCGGTCACATCTACGACAGCCCGACTCCGATATTGCGACAAGGGTAATACGCATTTGGACAAGCTAAATATCTCTATAGTAGGATACAACTTGAAAACAAAAATAACAGCCGTTGGCAACAAAGGCACACGGACCGCGCGGGGTTCTGTTACTCCGCCATCCAATCACAGAAGCAAACAAAATCGTCGTCATGCGACGTTTTCAAAATGGCGTCGTACTTGATATGACTGTACTTGTCGTACTTGTACGTGCCACTATAACAGATGAGTGAAAACATATAAAATTACGCGTTTATAATTTTATTTTTGTGGTTATACCACCTAATTTAGGGAACAGGGAAAGTTTCAAGTACGAACTATTAGCAGCCTCGCGGAGGAACAGTGGCTGGCAGTTATGAGGGCGTGGGAGGGGCTCCACTGCAGACTTCAGTTGTAGCCGACTATAATGACACGTGTTGAACGTTGCCAGGTTCAGTTTCTAGTTAGGCCTAACTGCTGGGCCTAACGTTAAATGTGTTGGGCCTAACGTTAAAAGTGTTAGGCTTGACGGTGAGAGACAGGAAGAGAGTGGTGTGGATCAGAGAGCAAACGGGGATATAGCCGATATTCTAGTTGACATTAAGGGGAAAAAATTGAGCTGGGCAGGCCATGTAATGCGTAGGATGGATAACCGGTAGACCATTAGAGTTACAGAATGGATACCAAGAGAAGGGAAGCGCAGTCGAGGACGGCAGAAAACTAGGTGGGACGATAGAGTTAGGAAATTTGCAGGCGCAAGTTCGAATCAGCTAGCGCAAGACATGGGTAATTGAAATCGCAGGGAGAGGCCTTCGTAATGCAGTGGACATAAATACAGGCTGATGATATATATATATATATATATATATATATATATATATATATATATATATATATCGAGAGAAAATTGTGAGAAATATATAAAGCAAAAGCAAATCGAGGAGCCCGATTTTTATTAGTCACATTATAAGAAGCCAACAAACGACGACACCAAGAGCAGCACAGAGGGAGTTATATATATATATATATATATATATATATATATATATAGGAAAGTCAGAAGCACAACTTCGCGGTTATCTTCGGTTTAATATGTTCCCAACAGTTTCGGTCGGTGGACCGACCTTTTTCAAGGGATACAGGAAAATCTTGCAACAGTCTTTTTATATCTTCAGGCAGAGAAAGAAGGCGCCAAAAAAAGGTGAGAAAGGAGAGATAGAGAGATAGATGACAAAGTTGAACATGCAAAAAAAAAAAGAAAAAAAGAATGGAGAGTTAAAGGAAAGACCCCAAGACCTGGTCGTGCCAGACAAAGCAGAGGGCAAGGTCGCTGTTAAGCGTGTTTCACATGCACAATTGACGGACACGCCTGTCAAGTTAAGTTGAACATGCAAAAAAAAAAAAAGGGAGGGAGGGAGGGAGGGAGAGTTAAAGGTAAGACACCAAGACCTGGTCCTGCCTGACAAAGCAAAAGGCAAGGTCGCTGTTAAGCGTGTTTCACATGCACAATTGATGGACACGCCTGTCATGTTAAAAAAAGGAGAGAGAGAGAGAGAGAATAAAGGAAAGACACCAAGACCTGGTCGTGCCAGACGAAGCTTAGGGCAAGGTCGCTGGTAAGCGTCTTACACATGCACAATTGGCAGACACGCCTGTCATGTTAAGTTGAGCATGAAAAAAAAAAAAAGAGGGAGAGTTAAAGGAAAGAGAGTTAAAGGAAAGACACCAAGACCTGGTCGTGCCAGACAAAGTAAAGGGCGAAAGACGAGAAACACGAAAGAAGAAGAAATAACCTGCAAATGTAGTAACAGCGTGGCGAAATCAGCATGAAATGGAAAAGCAAGGGCAAAACACGAAAAACACGAAATACGAAGAAGCAGCCTGCAAATATGACAGTAACAGCCTGGCGAAATCAGCATGAAGTTGAAATTGAAAAGCAAGGGCAAAACACGAGAAACACGAAACAAGAAGAAATAACTATTATATTTGCAGGTTATTTCTTCTTGTTTCGTGTTTCTCGTGTTTTGCCCTTGCTTTTCAATTTCAACTTCATGCTGATTTCGCCAGGCTGTTACTGTCATATTTGCAGGCTGCTTCTTCGTATTTCGTGTTTTTCGTGTTTTGCCCTTGCTTTTCAATTTCAACTTCATGCTGATTTCGCCAGGCTGTTACTGTCATATTTGCAGGCTGCTTCTTCGTATTTCGTGTTTTTCGTGTTTTGCCCTTGCTTTTCAATTTCAACTTCATGCTGATTTCGCCAGGCTGTTACTGTCATATTTGCAGGCTGCTTCTTCGTATTTCGTGTTTTTCGTGTTTTGCCCTTGCTTTTCAATTTCAACTTCATGCTGATTTCGCCAGGCTGTTACTGTCATATTTGCAGGCTGCTTCTTCGTATTTCGTGTTTTTCGTGTTTTGCCCTTGCTTTTCAATTTCAACTTCATGCTGATTTCGCCAGGCTGTTACTGTCATATTTGCAGGCTGCTTCTTCGTATTTCGTGTTTTTCGTGTTTTGCCCTTGCTTTCAATTTCAACTTCATGCTGATTTCGCCAGGCTGTTACTGTCATATTTGCAGGCTGCTTCTTCGTATTTCGTGTTTTTCGTGTTTTGCCCTTGCTTTTCCATTTCATGCTGATTTCGCCACGCTGTTACTACATTTGCAGGTTATTTCTTCTTCTTTCGTGTTTCTCGTCTTTCGCCCTTTACTTTGTCTGGCACGACCAGGTCTTGGTGTCTTTCCTTTAACTCTCTTTCCTTTAACTCTCCCTCTTTTTTTTTTTTTTCATGCTCAACTTAACATGACAGGCGTGTCTGCCAATTGTGCATGTGTAAGACGCTTACCAGCGACCTTGCCCTAAGCTTCGTCTGGCACGACCAGGTCTTGGTGTCTTTCCTTTATTCTCTCTCTCTCTCTCCTTTTTTTAACATGACAGGCGTGTCCATCAATTGTGCATGTGAAACACGCTTAACAGCGACCTTGCCTTTTGCTTTGTCAGGCAGGACCAGGTCTTGGTGTCTTACCTTTAACTCTCCCTCCCTCCCTCCCTCCCTTTTTTTTTTTTTTTTGCATGTTCAACTTAACTTGACAGGCGTGTCCGTCAATTGTGCATGTGAAACACGCTTAACAGCGACCTTGCCCTCTGCTTTGTCTGGCACGACCAGGTCTTGGGGTCTTTCCTTTAACTCTCCATTCTTTTTTTTTCTTTTTTTTTTTTTGCATGTTCAACTTTGTCATCTATCTCTCTATCTCTCCTTTCTCACCTTTTTTTGGCGCCTTCTTTCTCTGCCTGAAGATATAAAAAGACTGTTGCAAGATTTTCCTGTATCCCTTGAAAAAGGTCGGTCCACCGACCGAAACTGTTGGGAACATATTAAACCTAAGATAACCGCGAAGTTGTGCTTCTGACTTTCCTAAATACGCTTGGCCCATTGAAAAATCCAGTTACTTATATATATATATATATATATATATATATATATATATTCGGAGATTACATAGGACATCAATCAATCAATGTACACGGCAACCCACTGACCCGATTTAGCGTTCACCGTTCGAAGCGGGTGAATTCGTGCCCCCGCTGCTAATCAAGACCCTCATCGGGTCTTTAAAGCAAGCGGTTAGAACTTTTCCGGGTTCAACCTAACTTTTCATTTGTTCATTTTTTTTTCCGCATTCCCTGTATCCCATGCGTCAAACGGGAAGTCTTTGTTCTGTATCGACGTACCGGCTGGGTTTCGCTCCCGCGTCGATACCGAACATTTATTCTCCTAATGACTTTGTCGATCCTCGCAGCAGCCAGTGTTGACCCTTCTCTACCCTCGGTCCCGCTCTCACTCCCCATTTCCCTTTACGGCGCAGCTTGTAAAGCTATACGAGCTAGACCACGTATCGCCTTCGTATACGGTCGTCTGCATCGTCGTCGTCTGCATCGTCGAAGCAGCTTTGACCGCAGATATCGGCTGCGGCTTCGACTTTCCACGTCTGGCTGTCGTCGTAACGACGGCGGACTTTCGTCTGGTTCAGTTTGGTATCACTTTTTGCTTGTTATTCAATACCGCTGACGGAAGCAGAAAAATCGCTCGCAGTCTTTCGAACTAAGCACAAACTAGGCAGAACGCCAACCTTGCAACCTTGCTCTAGGTTGTGTCCAAAACATGGTGGCGATGAAGCATTTCCGGCTCCAGCGATCACTTCCGGGGCACGCACGCAGCGAAAGCAGAGCCTTCGAGATCATATCTCGTTACTCAGAGGGATCAGTCGCTCGGTCGTGAATTTGGGCACCCCCTATTCGTCGTCTGCTACATAGACAAGCTTCGTGTTTGTAAACAAGCACGCATAATACAGGCAAAAAGAGCAGACGATAGGTTCTGTTCAAGACACGGCGGTCACGACGTGTTTCCGGCGCCTGCAGTATGAAAAAGCATTGTCTTCGAGATTAGTTTCTATTATCCTGAGGGAGCCATCGCTTATTATCATTATAGAGGTGCGATGTGGACACATACCATGTTGACACTTCTTTCTTTTTCGCCGTTCGCCACTTCGAACAATTATCTTTGCCAAGTAACTTTCTGAAACCTATCCACGTCTTTTGACATTGCTTTCCGAAAGAATAATGCACGCCAATAAAGTTCTTTTCTTTCGTGTTTGTTTTTTGTGAGAGCTCTGAATTAAAGCCCCTGAAAAAAAAGAAAAAAAAAACTACACTTAACGTGACAACACCGCTCTACAGCTTCTCTACAGCTATGGGTTTCAGGTCCCGAAACCTTACAAAACTGCCCATCATTTCCTCCTCAGTTTTTCTTCATTTACAAAACAAAATGAATGAGTGAGCAACGGGAACTGGCTATTGTAGGATACCTAAAAGGTATTACGGTCAACGGCTAAAAGGGTTCTGTTTGTAACAGAAGGCAACGAAATGTGACCAACATTTAGAGGCCATGACAGACGGCGGAAAACAAAAGGAAAAAAATAATAATCACAATAATAATAAACAAGAGACATCTACCGTTGAGCACGGAAAGTATCGATGTCAGCGTTGACGATTATTTACTGCCGGCGTGTCGTCGTACTTGGTGGGTGTAATCCATCCGGGGGACACGTCAATTAGGTTAATACCACTGGCTGTCGGAACACTCAGCAGGAGCCTGGAGACAACACTCCGTCTCGGCAATTTCCATGCAGTGCGGCGAATGCTACGGGTCGCGTCAGCCAACTATAGAAAACTGAACTAATAGAATGAATCCTTCGTTGTCCGCCTCCGGTCGTCTCTCCGCGCGAAGCAGAGTCAATAGATGCGTCACGGCAGCATTAGTAAAGCACAATTGGCGATGCCTCATGCTCTCTTACTTGGAACACGAATCCGGCTTTCTTTACTGATTAGCAGAAGCGACACCATTTCGGGCACTGCACGGAATTGGTGAGACGAAGTGTACGTGGAGCCGTGTTTCGACGCTAGGAGGCGAAGGACGGGACATGAGCGGGATGGGAACGCTCTGTGTTTGTTTGTTTGTTTGTTTGTTTGTTTGTTTGTTTGTTTGTTTGTTTGTTTGTTTGTTTGTTTGTTTGTTTGTTTTTCGTCTGTAGACGTCTGAAAGAAGACGCAGTTCTCTCGGTCCCTATTAGGCGATGTTTCGAGGGTCGAATCTTCGCGCAGAAAGGATTGGGCGAACATAAACAGCAACATAAGTGGGTGAGGCGTATACGAGGTAACACATTGGGGGCGATTGAAAATGTTGGCTTAATTTGTTTTAATATAGTATATTTACATGCATAGCATATATAATAATATATAATAGTATATGTATAATATAGCATACAACTTCAGTATCTTTAAGGGTTCGTATTGCTGCTACATTCTCAGTCGTAGATGCGTGCTCTCGTCAGTGGCATCAAGATCCTTCTCCTTCTGGGAGTGTAATGCAAACAGTACACAATGAAGGGGGGGGGGGGGGGGGGGGGGGGGTTAATTGGTGTTTCTCTTCATCGTCCCTTAGCCTGTCAAATTCATTCTCTTCCCCTGTCTGAGATTTCTACTTATAGCGCTGCACTCTTCAAGGTCGGAAACACCCGTACTGATGCATGGAGCTAACAAGTGACCTTCGGTATGATTACAGATATTTATTATACTTGCGATAGTGCTTATGTTCTTAGTATTTGCGCAGGTGAGTAAGCCATCTTGTCTGAAGCCTTGCGTGTGTCATATGTTCTCCTCAGATCTGCAGTCAGGCACAGTTTTACTTTACTTAATGTTTGCGTCGGGTTGAATTCGTCTTCTCCGAAGCCCTTTGTACATCACAAGCGCAATCATGCAGAGAGAGAGGGAAGGGGAGGGGGGGGGCAAAAGAGGCGAGAAAAGGTCGCCGAAATCTCTGAGGCAACTGCCTTGACGTGTCGATAAATGCGCGCTAGATGGCGCCACAAAACCCCGCCGCAACAAGCACAAAGGATTCATCAATGCGAGTAGTGTACGTGCCTTGTGATGTGCAGATTAGTGAGGCGTTCACCCGAAGCGGTGATTGGTGAGTAAGAGCACGTGTGTCAGTGACACCACGTGCAAGAAAGACCTGAGCTCTTTGTCGCAAACTCTTTCAGTCGCAGTGTTACACGAAAAGAACCTTCAGTCTCTTGGATGTTCTTTAATGTGTACCACGTTCGGCCCTATTCATTCGGTCCTTTATGTTAGCATAAAAGGATCTGCAACGTTGAAAATGGTGAAGTAGATCCGCAAGTCGATTTATCGGGAACATGTTCGACATAGCAGCTCCCGAAGGTCGTTGACCTTCTGCGACCCTCTGTAGTCGCACCACGTGCCGTTTTCTCGTAGCGTTTCGAATCGATTACTGCTCTGGGGGCTTTGTTTCCGAATCGCCTCATTAACTTGTCGTCAATCTTGAACGCGCAAGTTCGTTTTTTTTATTTCTAATCGAAGTCGGAACAACATCGCCGCTTTATTTCTTTGTCACCTATGTTTTCATTCAGGTGCTTTTGTAAGAACGGTTGCTTTCATCGCTAAGCGCTTGAATTCACGCCACGCATTCAACCGTTTGCTCACATCGTGGCACAAAAGGTGCTTTTGGAGCACTTACCACGTTCAGCTAAGCCTCTAGCTCGCTCTAATCAGTGCTCGGTGAAAATCAATTCAGGGTCGTGTGTATCACTTAAGCAGTCCACGTTACGACAGCACATTTTATTTTCTCTCTCTCTCTCGTTTCGTTCGCCCTCTCCTTCACGTGATGGCCG
Source organism: Dermacentor silvarum (assembly GCF_013339745.2). Taxonomy (NCBI): domain Eukaryota; kingdom Metazoa; phylum Arthropoda; class Arachnida; order Ixodida; family Ixodidae; genus Dermacentor; species Dermacentor silvarum. The sequence goes on from NC_051163.1 coordinate 23,979,239, forward strand.
CTTATTTTTATTGCTATCAGCTCGCTCATGGGCTGGACCACCGCTTCCGTTTGCGTGTACGATGCTTAACGAAGCATCAGGATTCGGGCGAGAGATTAAACTTCTTTTCTCCGCCTGAAAATGCTTCGATCGCCTTGTTTTTGTACATTTGTTTATTCTCCAATCGGTTTTGAATGCCAGGACACCGCTTTTTTTTTTTCTTTGCCGTGATTGTAATGGGGCACTAATTCGTTACGCAGAAGCGTAAACAATGAGACTGGACTCACAATTGGATTTCGTACGTAAGGAACTCACTTACGTAAATACAATGACTTTCATACGTAAGAAAGTACGTGGCTTTGGTGCGTAACAAAAACGGCGTACGTGAGTACAATGACTTCCGTACGTACACGAACGTACGTGCCTTTAGTGCTTAAGGAACGGCTTACGTAAGTACAGCGACCTTCGTACGCAAGAGTGTAGGTGACTTTCGTACGAAAAAAAGAAAACGGCTTACGTATGTACAATGATCTACGTATGTAAAAAAAAAAAGTACGGGGCGTACTATCTTACGACATACGTAAGAAATGGCTGACGTACAATGTCCATTCGTACGTACGAAATCACGCACGTCCATTATTAGACGCCTCGTGTTCGCTACCCTATATCCTCGTTATGTCAATTGGTCCATGAAAGTTCTTAAGTACTCTCCTTCAACTCAAACGCTTTCGTAAGATGGGCGCGAGGTCCGTGTTGCGCGTCCGGGACGCCTATACATTCCGCCGCCTCACTAGCAGGCTCCCAGACGTGACGTCACTCCGATTCCGCAGATTTCGCGCACACACGCACGCAGAAACGAGGACTCCTGTCTCTCTCTGAGGCTAGCTCTTAAACTCATAGGAAGTTCAGTAATAATAATAATCATAAGAAGAAGTCGACGAATATCAAGTAACCCCCTGTGCTTCTGGCAACGAAGTTATCCCTTTGCAAATCCATATCGTTTCCTGTGTATTTTCGCTGCAGGTCTCCTTCAGGGATCTTCGACGTGTGCAGTGGTTTCGCAAAGCTAAGAAATCGTGCAGGAGGGGCCTCGTCCAAGGCTCTAGATATGCATTCTATCTATCTATCTATCTATCTATCTATCTATCTATCTATCTATCTATCTATCTATCTATCTATCTATCTATCTATCTATCTATCTATCTATCTATCTATCTATCTATCTATCTATCTATCTATCTATCTATCTATCTATCTATCTATCTATCTATCTATCTATCTATCTATTTATAATACCCTCAGGTAATACTCTCAGGTATTTACAGTGTTCAGATATTCGGCTGAAACTTCCTATTATTCGTTATCGTTGACGCGTACGCGCCTGCATTTGGTCAGCGTTTTCTCCAGATTTCCGACATTTTCGCTGTAATATGAAATCCCTTCGTGTCACTAGTGATGACGTATTGCGTATAGGTAAACGTCGTCAATGGTCCCTTTTTCTTTAGCGAATCTTTGCGAACCGTCCCGGCATTTGATGACCATGGCTACTGCTACTATCTCGCCGAATAGCCCACACACAGAAGAATAAAATAATTTCGTGTCCAACTGCGGTACCGAACCTCGGTCGTCCAGCAGAACAACCCTACACGTTCTAGCCATTAGGCCACATTTTGTTTTGGTTTTTTTGTTTTTTGCTTCGCGTCTTTGTATACACCTCTTTACACCATTCTTTGCCCGACAAAACAACTCCTTCGTCCCCGTGACGTCACTGCGTCGACTTCATCGCCGTGTGACGTCATTCGCATTAACTGCTTTCGGCATTTCGTCACAGCCGTCATGGCCGTACGCGCCGATGGCGCAGAAAGCCACGCAAGCGCTGTTGCGCTACCTGAAGTCGACAAGTATTGGCGACCGTGTGTAGACTCGGTGCGAAGCCTTCAAATGTGCGCGAAACTGTGCTCTGTATCTCCTCTCTCTCTCTCTTCATCCGTATATCCCCTCTCCCACAGTGCAGGGTAGCAAACCGTACGTGCGTCTGGTTAACCTCCCTGCTTTTCCTCTCTTCTATTTCTTCTCTCTCTCTCTTTCTCGTGGCAGCACCTGAACAGTGTAGTGCATAAATGCAAAACATCGCACGACGTGTAGAAGTCGTGACCCTTTGCGGTGCCGTAAACATAAAAACGTTGCACGAAATTACACGTACCACAGGATACCAATAAGGGCACTTATATACGCGCCGCATTTGGTTTTATAGCGTTCAAATAAGCGCTTCTATAGGGAGTCGGGCTTCACAATGATTCCAACATGCGTCCGTTGCGTCTGCACAACTTGTTTTGTTCTTTTGTTGTTGTTGTTGTTTTCTTTCAATCTGTCAAGAATAGGCAGCAGACAGGTGACTGCAGTGCCCAGAAGGAGCGTCGGATGAAAGTTATATAGAGCCCATCGAATGTCCCAATCGATCTTTCCTTTCATTCTTCTCTTTTGCCGCTTTTGCCGTGGTGTTATATAGTGGCTTCTGTTGGGCCTCGCGGGCTCACGGGTGGCTGCATTCCTCGCCCGGAGGGCCGTAATGTTTCTGAGTGTGCCAGCGGAGAAGAGGCGGCGTGCCGCGTACAGTACGCCCGACGTATTGACAATTGATAAATAAGCCTTCTTTGTCTCAGGCCTGTCTCTTCCTCAGCCGTGGTTCGCACTTCGACGACGACGACACAACATTCCTTCGCACGATATAGATGGATATATATATATATATATATATATATCAAGGATCCGCGGTACGTGTCGTACAAAGAGCAGAGTACATAGGACGACTGTAGTACACATCCGAGCCGGCGTACATGCTTTGTCTAGACGCTTTTAAGACGCGTTTCTTGCTGAGGAAACGTCGACACAGCGTTATTTCCTCGCGCGACATAGATGGATGTGTATATATATATATATATATATATATATATATATATATATATATATATATATACTTATTTATCAGGCCTCCGCGATCCATGTCGTAGTAAGATCGGAGTACACTATACATAGGACGACTGGAGTAGCCTGTCTGCGCCCCACGGACATGCTGTGTTCAGACTAGATTTAAGACGGCGTTTTCTTGCTGTAGAAAGGAGAGCGGGCGAGCGGCGGCGAACAAGACCGGAGCTCGCTTGAGGGGAGAAACGTTGGGACGTTTGAAAACACTGTCTGAAATGATGTCCAGACTGCAGTGTCTCTTTGGTGCCTTTAACTAAGTGACTGTGAACATCGGTTGTAAGCTATCCACTCGTTCGACGCGTTTGGGAAGCACTCCCACGTGATCTCGAGAAAGAACTCCATCCCGATTGGTCTCTCATCCCATTGTTATTCTTGGGAAAACGTTGAGACAACTCCTGGGCGCGGAACACACATGCGTATACGCACACTCACAAACACACATGCTCAAACACATACAGTCGAACCCGGATATATATATATATATATATATATATATATATATATATCGAATCTGAAGGGAATCACAAAAAAGTTCGATATATAGCTGATTCGATATATAAAATAAAAATTTTATATAGAACCATTCCAAAGGGGATTTTACTGCTGTTCGTTATACACAATAATTCGTTATATGCGGGTTCGATGTATCCGGGCTCGACTGCATACCCACGCAGCGTGTATGGCTATCAAAGCGCGAAAAAGACGCAGGATGGCTATGGAGAGCGCCTTCGCGCTTTAGTGACGTCACAAATCTACACCAACTCGCCAAGTTCGTTATCATCCATGCTCGGGCAGTAATGACGACCAGTTTGAGTAGACCACGACACTCGCGCATCTTGTAATAACGCTGGCACCGAGATGAATACCAACAGGACCACTGGCTCACCCGTGCCAGCGTGTACTACGAACAAACGGAATTACATCACTACAACTATAAAATAGCATGATTACTTGACAGGAAACGAACGGAAAGAAATGCCGAAGAGGAAGGTGAAAGAGGCGAAGTAGCAAAATGAGAAAAAAGCAGCAGTCAGACAGTAATAGTAACTATAAGAAAGCGGGAAAAATAAAGAAGCGAGGCACACGAAATCGCTGCAGGCCCTCCTACTTTCGCCAGGCCGCCCGCCGAAAAGCTGACGGCGCAGAGTGCTTACAGGGGCTTCTTTTTTGCCGACAGGAGTCGCTTCCGGTAGGCTCTTCCTAAAGGGAGCCTGTACAGTAACTCTAGTATTCCTTCTTCTTCTTGTTCTTCTATGTCTTCTACTACTTCTTCTGTCACGTCATTTCGCTGACCCTTTTTTTTTTTTCTTGGTCGTATTCTGAAGCTCGTGTTTCCATTTTGACGTCACTGAGGAGCTCGCTTACACTGAGACCATTTTCGTTTCTTGCATGCCGACCCATCGCTAAGAGGCCTTGTTCCCGATCGCATTCATCCCGGCTGTTTTACCCGTCTCGCGTTAGGGTTGTCCTTCGGCACGTTGTTTCTGGTCGTTTCTTGAGAAGCTCGTGCTTTCGTTTTGACGTCACCGAGGGGCTTGCTTGCTTACACTGAGGCCGTCTTGGTCTCCAACGAACCAACCTGTCGCTATATATGCAGACGGTCTGACGGCGCTGTGCTGGGCTATTTTGCCCGTTTCGTGTTAGGCTGTCCTCCGCCACGTTTCTTCCTGCCTCTATTGTTACCCGACTCGGGGTAAATTCGTTATTTCTTTTCGCTATTCTCTCGCGGGAAGATCGTGCGAGCCGTTCGGTCGGTTGTTATCCGAAAGCCGCGGTATAATACCTATATATGACAGCGACGGCTTCAGAGGGCGCTGAAGGCAGCCTCGGCTTAGCGAGAAATGGTTGTCATCGTGACGTCAAGGCAGGGATATAGGTGTCGCAATAAACAAAACGGAGCAAAGGTAAATGAATAAAATATGACACCTCGTCCGGCGTCGGACACTCGTTTACTTCTATCGTTCGGGAAACTAGCCCCGCGTTCGACTGAGCCTTTGGTTAGAGACCGAGAGCTTTGACGGGATCAGTGCGCCTCTTAAGAGGCAGCCATTGCGGTCCGTGAGGCAAGCTTGACGTTTGATTCGTGTAGTCTAGCGTTCCAAGACCAACGCTGGGGATATGATGGATGTCATAGTGGAGGGCACCGGATAAATTCCCGGCCGCCTGTTTTCTTTTTCACTTTTTCTTCTTTCTTTCTTTTTCTTTTTAACGCGATAGCATTAGGGGCCCCGTGTCGCAGGAATTCCGGTGTCGGTGTCGGCATCGGCGGAGTTTCCGTGATCGAAAATTTCCGTGTATATTTTGGTATATGTATATGCCAAGCCTTGCTATATGACAGGCGCTATATGCGCTATATGCTATTGCCACACCATTCTATCACTAAAGTTGCTCATACCTTGTCTTACATTCTTGACAAAGTTATTGCTCGTAATTTTGAGAATGACAGCCCACAAACGAATGTCCTGAAACAAAACACCGACAACGCATGTCCTTCATGTTAAGTCTCCTCAGACTGAAATATTCTGAAATATTATAAGTGCGAAAGGATAAGAGAAACCTAAAGATTATGTGTTCTTTTTTTTTTTTTTTTTTTTTGCGTGGCTGTGCACAACCTCCGGAATCAGCCCGCCCAAGTGGCGGCGTTTCTACCAGAAAGCTCGCCTTCGTGCATAGCGTTCGCCGTCAGCGTTTCTCGGTAAACATTACGGTTACATAAGCTGCAGTTGCCGAGAAGCGTGAGAAGCAGTCGGGGACCTTTCGATGCTATCGCCTTCCACTATTAAACGCGAAGCTTATAAGCGTCCTCCAAATTTTTAAAGGAGTATACTTACATAACATTTTCGACTGATTCTTTCTTTTCTGAGTTTAGAGAAGGTTCAAACCCTCTTAAACCCTAAAAGAAAAAAAAAAATACTTTCAAGCGTGAAAGCACCCCAAATAATTTCCTTTAATACTTGTTTCTAAAGACCATGTAGTGTCAGATTTGGTACACAGGAGGTGCAGATGCTTCGTGACGTCATAATACACTGGCTCTCACGTCATGACACACTGGGCCGCAGTCCAGTGTGTCATGACGTGAGAGCCAGTGTATTAGACGTGAAAGTGCAGTCGGGAAAAAACACGAGCAGCTAGCATTGTTGGTAATTTTTCTTGATCAGCAACGTCGTCATACCTAGCTTTATCGCTGCATGACGCGTCAGCAAATTTTGCTCTGTGTCGTGTCGTCACGTCAGGCACCGTCATGGTACGTGTGAGAAGCTTCTAGTAGAGTTTCTACAATTTCGGAAATGTGTGTGTCAGTGCTTTTTTAAATTTAATTGTGTGCAGTACAGTATATTCCTACTGATGCCACTCCATTACTTTTATTTATTTATTTATTTATTTATTTATTTATTTATTTATTTATTTATTTATTTATTTATTTATTTATTTATTTATTTATTTATTTATTTATTTATTTATTTATTTATTTATTTATTTATTTATTTATTTATTTATTTATTTATTTATTGTCACTCCTTAGGCAGGGTTATTACAGAAGTGGTGTTTTGAAAACAGCATACCCATAAACAACTATAATTGGCAGGGACAAAAAAAAAAAACAGTTGGCTAAAATGCAAACAAGCTAAGAAGGAGGAGAAGGCATGCACAATGCATATACTAGTGGCAGCGTAGTAGTTCGCATAATATAGACATAAGCAACTTTCTAAGTTAGAGAATGAGTAAAACAGTAAGCACAAATACAATAACGTGAAGCGCGCCATTAGGGGAGAATCATCATATATGTACAAGGACGGGGAAAACGTAAATAAGGTAAGCTTACAAGTTCAGCATTACAAGCACTTCCCTCGCTGTGATTATCAGGAGCTACAGCAGGGTGATTGCAAAGTTAAACAAATGGCGATAAGTATAGTTATCGCGGCCCGTTCAAACGGCTCATTCGTGTACGTAGGTATATTGGCTTCTTCGAACTCCTGCATTCACATCGGAGAAGTAGAGCTAGATATAAAGAACCCATAAAGATGAGTGTACTATACAAGTTGAGAAAGTGGGCGCTGGACCAATTCGCTTCTGCCAACACCTGTTTCGCGCCTTTTCCGTTCCCAGCCGATTAAAAAGCGCCTATACTGCCACCATTTCAATCCTTCTTTCTTTTAATCGTCCCTGCTTATTTCAGGGCGCTCGAACTGCCATGTTTTAAGTTATGTTCTTTGTTTAGTTTTTTTTTTTTTTTTTCTTACTTCTTGCCTCTTCTCCTCTCGACTAAGCTTGAATGCAGACTCTCGACAGCGACGTTACCTGTTTACAAAGAGGAGCCCGAACGCACACTTACTTCTTTCTTTTCTCCTCTCCTTTCTCTCTCTCTCTCTCTTTCTATGCTCCATCTCACTAGTTGCATGCAATGCAGCGAAAGGTACGAGTCGCGTCCAGTGCTGCTAACTGGGCGAGAAAGTCGCTAAATTTAGCGAGTTTTTTAGACGCATTTAACGATAACTGTGCTTTTTTATTTTTTATTTTTTATTTATTATGTATTTTTCAGTATTATTATTTTTTGAAGTCGAGTAGAGACTGCTGTAGTGGATCTTTTCGGCGACGAACGTAACCGGTAAATTGTCCGGGTAAACTTACTCGAGTGACTTAGGCTAAGTTCAAGGCCTTGCCCCCCAATTTATCGCCCGGGGGGCGGAGGGGGGGGGGGGGGGGGGGGAGGGATGTGTGCATCCATTTGTCACTGTAGTTCTACAGACATACCGAGACACCGTTTCGAACGTTAAAATGAAAACACACCGAGGAGGCTGTTGGCGAGAAATATGGGTGCGCCAAAGTTGGTCGTCTATGTATACGCAAAGAATATTGTCGAGGTCTGCTACCTTTAAAGAAAATCGGGGTCGTTTTTTCCTTTTGGAATTCAGACCATTGAATCGCCACCGCAAGATGTACATTAAAACTATAAAATGTGTCTAAAAACAAGTGAAACATTCATAAACAAAATACAGAGAAAGTGAGTTTCACCATCATCATCACCTATTGACTCTTCGCTAAATTTAGAGTATGTTGGGCCGCAACCTGGAATCCTTGCCCCCCCCCCCCCCCCCTTAATTTTTTTTATTAACACTAGCAGCGTCAGCAGCCAATCAGAAAAGAGAACCAGAGGAACGGCTTGCTCTGGTTGTCTGTCCCTTATCGCCCTCCGCGAGACAGTGACTTTACGGAAGCGTCACGAAATTTTATCAGAGTGCAATGGGCGATGTATACACTACACGTACAAACTACAACGTCCGAAGCCTGCACCATCAGGCTTATAGTGCACGTACTAACTACGGTTTCAATTTGCTTGCTTATATATCGATCGAATACGCGACTTTCTTTAATAGGTAGTCCTGCAGTGCTTGACTGAGCGTCATAGAGCGTTACGCTTGTGCAACATATAAGCGCTCTATTCGTTGTCTCCTAACAACTTAAGACGCTTCAGGTTGTGCTGCTTACACCTTTCTCTGCGCTAAGACTATTTTTGATGCATTGGAATTTTTGTGTTCTCTGGAAAATCTATGCCTATTTTCTACGTGCTCACTCTACTTTTGTAACTGATATGGGCTTATAAATCACCAGTGCTTGCTTTTTTTTTTTTTCATTGTTTTGGGGAGGGCAGGGTTACAACTCCAGCCATATATTATTCTCTCCATATATTATTTTCGTTTGCCGACGAACCAGAATACACTTCGAGTTCATGCCCTCGTCCTCCCATCCTCTGGAGCTGATTGGCTGATTTTACCGATTGGCTGATTGTTACCGATTGGCTGGAACGAGCCACCAGCCTGCGCCGCAGTGCACGGAATCGGTGAGACTGAGTACAGCTCCCTCCACCCCCCCCCCCTCCCCCTTCTTTTCCCTCCTCGTCGAAGAGTTCTCTGAAAGGGCTATCGAACGGCTGCCGGCAAAGTGACGTGAAAGCTTGTTTATTCTCGAGCGGCCGCCTGAGACCCCTCACTGCCACATTTTGGCTTTTATCCTTCGCGAGCGAACAGTATGTATGGACGTCCTGCCTCGCTTGAAACCATGCAATGCGCCGCTGTGAAGGCTACAGGGCTCTCACGACGCTGAAAGCCATGGCTTCGTTGCGCCTAGTTACTACCAGTTAGTAGTTCGGTGAGGCGTTGGACTCGGGCCGGGTGGTTAGGTTGCTTGCTGCGAAGAGACGTGAAAAGACACGGACGAGGTCGAGACGACGACACAGGTTGTTGTAGCAGCGTTTTAGGATGTGTTCCAAATCTCGGCGTAGACGGCTATACTGCTGTCTTCGTCCAGAGCTGTCTTCGACCAGTTGCGATTGAATAGTTACCTCAGCCGTCAAACTTAACTCGAGCAATGAAGACACATCTGTAGCGGCTCAAGTTTAACAAGCATGGGCTGCTAGGTGTAAACATCGAATACCTTTTGAAGGAAGACGCACTAAGCTGCTGCCATTGAAGGCAGCCCAACCAGAAATATTCTGCACTCTCTGCGAGAGAAGCGAGAAGGAGCTTACGGCGTGTTCAGGTTAAGTACGACAGTGAGTACACGTATACGTACAGACATACATCATCATCACTCCATACATACATACATACATACATACATACATACATACATACATACATACATACATACATACATACATACATACATACATACATACATACATACATACATACATACATACATACATACATACATACATACATACATACATACATACATACATACATACATACATACTACATACATACATACATACATACATACATACATACATACATACATACATACATACATACATACATACATACATACATACATACATACATACATACATACATACATACATACATACATACATACATACATACATACATACATACATACATACATACATACATACATACATACATACATACATACATACATGTCCCCTCCCTCTTAGGTACATATTGGCTTTAGTACATATGTGCTTGTTTCTGCGCCATCACTCAGCTTGGCCATTTGTGCGGAGTTCTGGGCCCCACGCAGACTCCGAGAGTCGAGGCGTCTGTGCGCTTCGAAGGCCACAAGAGGCTCGCATAAGAAGGGTTCCACAACGCTGCATGGAACTATATGGCGACGCTGTGCCAAGTTTAGTTAGCATCTTCCGAAGCCGGCACGCCGTCGTCCTCTTGCGCGACTTTCTAAAATCCTCCAGCTTCGCCATCCCAATTTGTTTCTTTCTTTCTTACTGTCTTTCTTTCTTTCTTTTTAACTTTTCTCTTTAAATCTGAAGGTGTTGTTTTCTTCAGGTAGCGTGTTATTCTTTAGCCAAGTCCGGCCTCTTCTTTATACTTTTGAATTGAAGTTTCTCGGTTTTACTGCCGTGTTGAAAAACATCGCACCCTAAAAGCCGGCGGCTGCGCTTTCGCGCCTTTGTTTAAAATGACGCCAGAGAGACAAGCGGTCGAACAAAGCGAGCCGCGAAGCCCGGGTCTCGACTCCGCTTAATGCCAGGTGCAACCGACGTGAAAGTTTCGGGGCACCCCACGGCGTTTGGCGAATGAGCCGGATTTTACCCGCGTCCCTTGTTTCACACTTCAGGGATTTGATAAAGCTACGTAGCCTGCGCGCTGGTGTGCGTGTGTGCGTGTTTGTGCGTGCGTGCGTGTGTGTGTGTGTGTGTGTGTGTGTGTGTGTGTGTGTGTGTGTGTGTGTGTGTGTGTGTGTGTGTGTGTGTGTGTGTGTGTGTGTGCGTACGTGCGTGCGTGCGTGCGTGTGTGTGTGCGTGTGTGTGTGTGTGTGTGTGTGTGTGTGTGTGTGTGTGTGTGTGTGTGTGCGTGTGTGTGCGTGTGTGTGGTGTGTGTGTGGTGATGATGATGATTCCTTATTTATTGTCACAAACCCCCCTGTTGGGGATAGGTCCATGAACCAGCTGGTAATATGACAAAAAATAAACAAGGAAGAAGTGTAATTGAAGTAAACGAAAAAAAAATATCGAAAGAAACCGATAATAAGGTAGTCAGCCTTGCGTAAACAGGTAATGTAACCAGAACTTCATAATAAAAATACCTAAGGTAAAGTAACTGGTCGGCCTAAAGAATAAGGTAAGTTAAATTTTGAATAATAGTAATATTATTATTGTTATTGTGAATTTGTCATATTGCTATTTGAACTTTACACGTATAATCTTCTGAAGCAGAAATAAGTCGATCATGGAAAATAGGAAATATCAATAAGGTAATCTTTTTTGCGTCGCAGACGTTGCTCTTCTCAGTCTCCCCGAAGTCTTTTTCCTCTTCTTTTTCTCATTCGGCACTGCCGCGCAGGTCGCTCATTGGCTGAGCGTTTCGTGTTTCGATTTCACGCCTCTTGTCACTATCGTTGTCGTCTTGGTCGACTTATTTCTTCGGCGCGCTCGTGCAACCCCTGCAGCGTGTCGTCGTCGTCTTCGTAGGACCTGACGACCACTTCCGCTCACGGCATTCGCGCGCTTCGACACGTCACAGCGGTGAACGCCGTTTAGATCATGGATTCGGGAACCTCAATGAGGTGCGACTCAATACTAACGAATTTCTGTCGCATTTACCGCTAAATCGCCACTTAATATTTTTTTGTCAAACTTAACTTATCTTAATTGTGGGGGTTTTACGTGGCAAAACCATGACCTAATTATGAGGCACGCCGTAGTGGGGGACTCCGGAATAATTTGGACCATCTGGGGTTCTTTAACGTGCACCAAAATCTAAGTACACGGGTGTTTTCGCATTTCCCCCCCCCCCCCCCCCTCCCAATCGAAATGCGGCTGCCGTGGCCGGTATTCGATAACGCGACCTCGTCCTTAGTAGCCCAACACTATTTTCAACATTTCGTATACTCCTTGGTTTTCAATCTAATGCAAAAGCATCCGAGACAAAAACGCAATTCAATTCAATTCTATTTTATTTTAAACATTAATGATGTTGTCGGCAGTGGACATAAAAGCCTCGAAAACGGCCTTGAAAGCGTCCACCAACCGTTACATTTGGCAGACAGCAGTAGAACGGTGCAAAAGATAACACAAAATTAGCATTGCACAAAAGAATATTTCGAATAGCTGTCAGTTGGGCGTGTTGGCAAAGGTTCGTGATTAGAAATAGCGCTACTTAAACGGATATTCAACAATATTGGCTTCGTGGTGACGTACATTAATTCTGTATATAAGGACACCTTTAATAAATAAAGATTTTCCAGTTGCTTGTAGCGCTTTTGGCCTGTGTTCTTGCTAAGTCTTCGCTTTAGTAGCGCTTTTTCCAATCATGAACGTACGAATATATTAAACAATCGATGAAGTACATACTCTCAGAATCTTACTCGGAAACTGACGCAGCTGGCGCATGCCAGCTTCGCCCATCCATATACACCTCCAAATTCCTTCGAAAAAATAATGTCCCGGTTCTCGACCTAACTAATCCCCTACCCCCTCAACTATATACCCAACTGTTCGCCAAGACTCGGTGAAGTCTCGTCGCGACTGCCTGACTCCCGTTAATTCGAGCCCGTTAACTCCTCCTTTGCTCCCTACGTTCAGCACGCAATCTCCGCCGAAGCGTGCGATGCGCCCACTCTTCTCCTCGAGTCTCGCGGATGCCGAGAATGCACGTGAGCATTACACGTATCACTAAATCCGTGCATTGCTGCGAATAAACAGTACCTCACTTAGCAGTGTTTCCCCAAATAGTAACGATATCCAACGATAACGCTTCCATTGGTTTTTGATCATGTTATGTAGGAAAGCTCACATCAAGAAAGTTTATATGTATATCATCGCCAGCCTATCTGGATGTCCACTGCAGCACGAAGGCCTCTACCCTGCAATATACAGTTACCCCTGTCTTGCGCTAGCTGATTCTAATTTTATACCTGCAAGTTTCCTAACTTCATCACCCCACCTAGTTTTCTGCCGTCCTCGACTGCACTTCCCTTCTCTTGGTATCCATTCTGTAACACTAATGGTCCACCGGTTATCCATCCTACGCATTACATATGGCCTGCCCAGCTCCACTTTTTCCGCTTAATGTCAATTATAATATCGGTTATCCCCGTTTGCTCTCTTATCCACACGGCTCTCTTCCTGTCTCTTAACGTTAGGCCTAACATTTTTCGTTCCATCGCTCTTTGTGCGGTCCTCAACTTGTTCTCGAGCTTCTTTGTTAACCTCCAAGTTTCTACCTCATATATTAGCACCGGTAGAATGCAATGATTGCACACTTTTCTTTTCAACGACAGCGGTAAGCTCCCAGTCAGGATTTGGCAATGCCTGCCATCACATTTGACATAAAGCCGTAACCCGCCGTGGTTGCTTAGTGGCTACGTCGCTGCGCTGCTAAGCACAAGGTCGCGGGATCGAATCCCGGCCACGGCGTCCGTATTTCTATGGGGGCGAAATACAGAAACGTGCGTGTACCATGCATTGGGTGCACATTAAAGATCCCCTGGTGTTCAAAATTAATCCGAAGTCTGTCTGTCTCTCTGTCTGTCTATCTGCCTCCATCTGTCAATGCTCAGCGGCCTTTTCGTGCGACAATGGCTATTGCCGACGTACGTCATCAGTCTCTCTCTCTTTTTTTTTCCTTCTCAACGCGTGCATATATAGAGAAGTGAACTGGGTGTGGGCGTCGCGTGACCGCGCGTTGTTTGAACACGATCGCCCCCGAGGCTGCGATCAATGCTGGCCACGGAGGAGGCAGTGGTGGCCCTGCACTGCCACTCCTCGAAGGCCCAGTGTCTCTCGACGGCGGCGCGCAATAACGCCGACGCTGACGCCGCGGGGCTGGCGTCGTTGCACGCTTCGCGAGGCCAGACGGGTCGGGCGCAAATTGAATCTCGGACTCGGCTATCGATGACGTCGCTGGCTGTTTCCTTTCTTTTTTTTTATCGTTCTATGTTCTGCTGCCTCTCTGTAATGCAGTATGCGTTTCACGAAAGCTTAGGTCTGTCTGGTCTGGTCTGGTTTGGTCTGGTCTCGTTCGGTTTTATCTGGTCTTGCCTTGTCTGGTCTGGTTTGGTTTGGTCTCATTCGGTCTTATCTGTCCGTGCCTTGTCTGGTCGGTCTGGTCTGGTTTTGTCTGATCTTGTCTAGTCTTGCCTGGCCTGCCTGATCTGGTGTAGTCTTGCTCTGGACTTGTGTTGTCTTGTCTTGTATTGTCTGGTTTGGTCTGGTCTGGTCCGTACGTGCCCTGGAACGGTGCCAGCTCTGGCCTCTCCCCCTCACACTCTCTCAGCAATCACGTGATGGCACAGCGGCGCATACCAACAGTTGCGCCGCCACAGCTGTGGCCTCTCCCCCTTACTCTCTCTCAGCAATCACGTGATGGCACAGCAGCGGCGTCCGACCGTCCGTCCGTCCGTGCCCTGGAACGGTGCCAGCTGTGGCCTCTCCCCCTCACACTCTCTCAGCAATCAGGTGATGGCACAGCGGCGCATAGCAACATAGCATTGCAAAATTTGAAGGACACTTCGTAAATTCCGATGTGTGTTCGGCGAAAGCCTGTGCCCATTCCACTGGGAGTGTCATGCACAAAAAAAAAAGAAATGGCTTATTCAGTCGAATGGCCACAGGCTTTCGCCGAACACACTTTGGAATTTACAAAGAGTCCTTCAAATTTTTTTAGAAGTACTGCCGGTGTAAAGATGCTAGAAACATGATACAAACCGCAAGTTTGGGAAAGTAGGCTAATATAATGGGAATCGCATTAAAACAAAAACACAAAATAACTAGGAAATGTTGGAGACGAAGCTCATGTGCGTAGTCAATGCGTGCGATGTGAGATTAGGTTGGTTTTTGTCTTCCTTCTTGGCACATGTAGCACTTAGACTCGCCTCGGCAGGTTTGGAAAACCATCTACAGACCCCTTATCCGTGGGATCGGTAAGTCTTTGCGTTGAACGTGGGTGATAGCGGAAATCGTCCTGACAGTGACCCATGCATTCTGACGGACGTGCGCTGACCAACTGGTTCCTAAGTTCTCAAGCATGTTTTTTGAGGAATAGGAAAGTCGTAGTAAAAACTGCCTGTTTACAGGCTTATCTGGATGGTCAGTGTTTGGTATACTTGCGATGCGCCTATAACGGGGGGTTGCTGTTCTGGCGTGCGTGGCTTGCTAAAAAGCGTTCTTCAAATCAAGCTTCTCTGCAACAAGTGTATTCGTGGGGGGAAGTCAGCGTCACAGGCTTCGTCTTGTTTCGCAAGCGATAACCTGCAGAATCGGTGCGTTACGTGCATGATGCAAGTGCGCTGATGCAATGCGCCTTCACTGAAGAGCCCTGTAAATCTTGTTTCACTACAGGAGCTGCTCTTTAAGCCTATATAGGCTTGTCACATTCTTCTGGTGTCGAAATGAAACGCAAACAACGTCGTGGCCATAATGCATATGGAGATTAGACGAACCTCTTAACAGTAATAGAAAGAAAAACGCTTTGTGACATGCGCAATGCTCGGATTCCAACCACCGTTCCCCAAGAGCTCTCTGTACCGGATGCTCTATCGATCACACCAAGGACGCAAATTTGGAGAGCGTCAACCATTCTCGCCCTTTCTGAGCGCCTTCGCTCGCAGGAAATCGTGCCTTGACACGACTGAAACACGCACTGAGGTTTACAAACGCAAAAACGCTTCACAACGCTTCCAGAAAAAATAAATTTGTCGATTCGTAAACGCATCCCTTGCCGATCGGCCTTGATCACATGGGAGACAAAAAAAAAACCTTAAAAGGCTTTAGTTTCGATTTTCGATTACTAAGACGCAGGGTCGCGTCTGGTCGGGGAAGAAAATCAAGTTATAAGATATACTAGGTGTTTTATCGCTTCTTTATTTTGGATTAAACGAAATTAATAAAAATCGCCCGTTGCAGGTGGAACAATTCTAGTGCTTGAGCCGGATTGCTCGAAGAGGCGCACGTTTCTTTAACAAGATACAAAAATGCGCGATCGGATAATTAACAGAAATTTCACTAAGGTTCTGAACTAATTGCCTTACGGCACATATTGCACTTCATGAATTGCAGCCGGTGAGTTTGCAAGCTTTCTGTAACTTCTGCGGAGGCACTAACGGCCCGAATACAAGATGATACTACGAAATACGTGACGTATACCACTGACGTATCGGCGCTGGGGTGCCGGCGCGAATTGAAAAAGAAAAATCAGGCAAAAGTTTGGCCTTTATTTTTCTCTTCTAGATCAGCATCTTTGCGCGAAATTAACGAAAATATAGTTTTTGACAGAATACTTATTTATCGTTTCTTTTTAGCTGTACTTTAGAGGAGCTAGCAAGCTAGACAGCGGATTCCCTTGTGAGGGTACGCAGATGTCGCAATAAATGATTTTGTAGCAACAGGTATTCGTTAAAATCTACTTCTGGCTTCTGTTTTCTGACTGCCTTATTCTAAGGTCAGCCTGCCAACTTTCTAGGGGATCTGTTAGCGGATGAAGCCAGGCATTTCGGTGGGCGCTTTAGACAGAGGCTTATATCCCATCAATCACGGTGCTCAGTGCCAAAAAAAACAAAAAAACACGTAAAAAAAGAAAGGCACCCTTCACCTCGAGCTATTTGACAGCAATCTCTGTGGCCCTTCATACGGGGTGAACAATTTTTAAGTTTTCCGGAATTTCCAAAAATCGGCTGTTTCAGATAACATAATTCTAGTCCTTGAGCTGGATTATTCAGAGAGGCGGACATTACTTGAATGAAAAAATTGCAACACATTCAACTAATTGGTCCCAGTAATTGATCAACGGGCTCTCACTGGACATGGTGCCTCGTAATACTCTTCGCGGCATCTTGGCCTCTTTCTATACTGATGTTAATCTTGACATTTATTATTTCTTCATTAAATGAAGGAACAAGAGAATGCATTTTTTTACAATAACATCTCAGGTGCGCTACTAAATAAAATGTAAGAAACACAGAAAAGAGGTAAAGAGAACTGGCACATAAAAATAACATGTGAACTAAAAGCGAGAACTCGTTTTTGAGTGATATTGCGTTGCTATGGCTTTGTAATCTCAAGAATGTTCATCTTTTAATTCACGTCGGAGCACAGAAGTAGCCAGTGCCTCTACGAGGTGCCAAAATCTCCTTACATACATACACTTAATCAATAAGTTCGGCAGGTGTTACACTCTTGTAACACAAGAAGGCGAAAGCCCGCTACACGTATGGTAATACATGAAGTTGTACAGTCGGGGTTAGACTTCTTTGTAAGACACGCATTAGGTTATACAATCGGGCCCAGACTTCTTGCAAGACATAACTAGCCGCAATGGAAAGTACACGTATGGCCCGAAGGCAACCTCCTGAACGCCACATATGAACACTTAACGTCGTACCTAAAGCGCAGCATGTTAGTGCGCGCACTAGGCCACGCCTTTAGTCAGCGAGATGGCTGCGACGTGACGTGTGCAGTCACGCGCGCACTAGGCACACCTTTAGGCCAAGCCTGAACAGTGGAGCAGCCGTGGCTTCAACAATAAATTTTTTTTAAAGTAGACGTGGCTTCAGAAAAGCGTCCTCCTCTCGCCCCCGGGAGGACCAGGTTTGATTCCCACCCAGACCAATTTTTTTTTTTTAAGCCACTAATCTACTTCGTTTACAAGAACCTTTCTGGGAAATGTGACGTCAATCCAAGCATTTCTTTGCGGCGTCGGCCATTTTTCGTTAACTTGATTTATTAGCTATTTCGCTGCCGCTTTGGCCCAGATTTTTTTTTTTTTCAAATATTACTATACCCAAAGTAGTCGTAAGTCGCAGCCTAGTAAATGATTAATGCGTAGTGTTCGCTGACACGGCCGGTACTGGGAGTTTGTCGGCGCGTTTTGCTCTATCAGCTGTTTTCGGTCGCACGCTTGTTTCTTTCTTTCTTTCTTTCTTTCTTTCTTTCTTTCTTTCTTTCTTTCTTTCTTTCTTTCTTTCTTTCTCGTTTTCTTCCTTTCTTACTTCCTCTTTCTTTTTTCCTTTCTCTCTCTCTCTCTGCTTCTTTCAGGGCGCTCAAAAGTGCTTTTTGCTGTATTTTTAGTGCCCCCTTCATCCGTCCATCCCTTATTTCTGGATGCGTGCAAAGCAATGAGACACGGTGGGCTTAGAAAGAGACGCGCGTGGAACGGAGCCATGATGATGATGATGATGATTTATTGGCATCCCCTTTGAAACGGGGCGGCGACAAATAGTCACCTAGCCTGCTTGATTCTATCAGGTATACTATACATGTTCTTTATCTTGCATTTTTGTATACCTATCGTTATTTTTCTTTTCAAAAATTTACCTTGTACCGCTGCCTATGATTTTAAGAGATCAGGTCGCATCCATCTTTTCCCTACTTTTTTTCCACCAGTACTCTAATCGTCTCTTGCTGATCTCTACGGCTGATCTGTTTATGTTTCCTTCCACTTTAAACCCAAGCGCTTCTGGGAGTTGCACGTTACCTACGGTTCTCGCTGGGTGGATCCCGTCGCATTCCATTAGGATGTGCTGAGTGGTCTCTGGATCTTTACTGCAGCATACACATGTCTCATCTAATTCCGAATATTTGTTCCGATATGTTTTCGTCCTTAGGCAACCGGCTCGAGCCTCAAATAGCAAGGCACTGCCCTTTGTGTTATCGTACAGATTTTCCCTTCTAATTTCTTTCTTCTCATTCTTGTAAATCTCCATTGTCCTTTTCGTTTCCATTCTTTGCATCCAATTCACGGTCTCTATTTCTTTCACTTTCTTTCTGATGACCCCTGGTTGTCTATTTACAGTTTCGATTATCCTGTACTTGGTTGCCAACTTCCTTGACCTCTTCCTCCATTCTGTGTCCACGCTTTTCATGTAGAGATACTTGTGCACTTTATCCGCCCATTTATTTTCATCCATGTTCCTGAGCCTTTCTTCAAAACTAATTTTGCTTTGTGCTTCTCTGACTTCAAAAGAGGCCCAACCCATGTCTCCATGCACTGCCTCATTTGTCGTATTACCGTGTGCTCCCAAAGCCAACCGGCCTACTGATCTTTGGTTAACTTCCAAACCCGCCAATATATCCGATTTTAAGCATATAATGGCATTTGCGAATGTTAGCGCTGGCACCATTACTCCTTTCCAGATTCCACGCACCACCTCATACTTATTGTGGCCCCACAGTGCTCTGTGTTTCATTAATGCTGCGTTCCGCTTCCCCTTTATTTTCAGATTATCTTGGTGGTTGCTTGAGTAATTCTTTCCTTCGTTTATGTGTACGCCGAGGTACTTATATTGCTTCACTATGGGTATTACTTGTTGTTGAATTGACACCACGAAGTTACTCGTGTGCTCATTAAAGATCATAATCCCTGATTTCTCTGTGCTAAACTTAAGGCCTAGATTTGTCGCTGCGTTCCCACAGATATTCGCAAGTATCTGTAAATCTTTTTTATTGTCCGCTAGTAGCACAATGTCGTCTGCGTACATCAGTCCAGGGATCTTCTGTTGCACCATTTGTCCATTACGCATGTAGGATAAATCAAAACCTAATTCGCTGTTTTCCAGTCGTCTTTCTATGCCCTTGACGTAAAGCGTGAACAACAATGGTGACAGAGGGCATCCTTGCTTCAATCCTTGGTGAATTCCCACCATTTCATTTCCTTTTCGGCCTTCCCATGCCACTTGTACTTGGTTGTCTCGATATATCTCCCTCAGCAGCTCCACGAAATCGTCATCTATGCCTTCGTATTGAAGAATATCCCACAACAATTCCCTGTCTACGTTGTCATAAGCTCCTTTAATATCTAGAAATGCTACCCATAAAGGTCTTTTCTGAGCTACTGAAATCTCTATGCACTGAGTTAGTACAAACATATTGTCTTCTAAGCGTCTGCCTGGCCTGAACCCATTCTGTAGTTCCCCCAATACACCGTTTTCCTCCACCCACTTCGACAGTTCTAATTTTATGGCTTGCATTGCCATTCTATATATCACCGACGTTACTGTAACTGGCCTGTACGAGCTCGTCTTATCCTTATCTCCTTTGCCTTTGTAGATGAGATTCATCTTGCTTTCACGCCATCCAACGGGAATATTCTTTGTTCTAATCACTTGCTCTATGGCATTAGTCAGCAGTGCCTTGCTTTTTGGACCGAGGTTTTTGATTAGCTGTATTGGGATTTCATCGGGTCCTGCTGCCGTGTTGTTAGGGACATTTTCTGCTGCCTTTTTCCAATAAAAGCTTTCTATGCTGAATTTTGATCTCTCAGGCCTCTCTGTTGTTGCTGGATCTGTTGTCTGAACTACGCTTTTTCTCGTACCGAAGTTATGCCTGATAACGTCTGTGATGTACCGCAGCGCATCATCGCCTTCATAGATGTTACCGTCTTCATCCCTTATAGCCGTTTGCGAGTTTCTAGTTGGAGCTCCGAGTGCTTTTATATGGTTCCAGAATCTTTTTGGGGCGCCTTTGTCTCTTTTGTGAATGTTATGCACCCAACGTTCACTTGCGCATTTAATTTTCTCTTGCACGAGCTCACTCGCAACCCTTTTCTTTTCTCGGTACGTATTCCATCTAAGGAGCACCTCTTCTTCTTGTAATCCCAACTTTTTGGCTTCTCGATGAACCCTAGATGCCTCTTTACGTTCTTCTATAGCTTGTTTAATTTCCTTGTTCCACCACTTACGTGGTTTCCTCTTTCCAATCCAACAATTGTATTGCCGTGTCCGCCTTATTTCATGCTGCATAACCTCCACCAGTTCCTTATATTCCCAGACTGCTGTAGGAAAAGCCTAAATTTTCTTCTCTATGTTGTTTGCGATCTCTGTTATTTGCTCGTCATTCATTTTTAAAAACTCTGAGGCTATTGGTTCATGTTCTGCGCTGGTATCTCTCCCAAACTTTAATGATAAACGTCTATGATCGCTTCCCAGGCTATTTTTTCCATTTTCGTCTATTATCCTTTGGTCCAGTTGTTCGTAGACCATTTCTGAGACTAAGGCGTAGTCGATACATGACTGCCTGTTTCCGCATTGCCACGTTACCTGTCCATGACACTTATTCTCCCTGTTAACTACTATAAGGTTCTGTTCATCACACAAATCCAGCACTAGAGAGCCGTTGTAATCAGTATATCCGTCTAAATCGTCCATGTGCGCGTTCATATCTCCCACTAATATCACCTGGCCCGAGTTACTGAACTCATTAATATCGCTTCTAATGCAATCGACCAATTCCTTATTTTTTTCCCCAAAAAAGCTACGGGGGCGCCCCCTATACTGGTAGCGCGCGTACGCGTCTCTCGCGAATTAAGCACATAAATAAAAGCGACGACGCACTCGAGATGACAGGCGGGAATGCGCGCGCTCTCGCGAGTCAGCCCGCTAAGGAAAGCTCGCGCCAGGCTTGTATAGGAATCCCGAGATTGAGACGACGACGACGCTAAAGAGGCGAAAAGGGGAAAGAAAACACACAAACAAAAATGAATCTGGTCGGTAGGACTTCTTTTTGCAGTTAGCGGCTAAATCCAGGAAGCCTGGAATGTGCTTTCGGTGCTGTAGTAACGCGATGCCGGAAAATGGATTCGAATATAGGTGAGCACGGTGGTGTAACTCCAAGTAGTGTTAATGTAGTCATCATCGTCATCAGCATGTTTCGTGTCCACTGCCAGGACGAAGTCTTCTGCCAGTGATCTCCACTTAACGCTGTATTGCGTCAACCAACTCCACTAATAAGCATAAGGCGTGAGTGATTGCTACATATTCCGTGAATTTCAATCACCAATGGCACTTATTTTCTAGTCTGACTGTCTGAGTTGATGTACTGATTTGATTGATTGACCTGAAGTGGATGACGTAACTGGCTAACTGATTGACCTAACGCGGCTGACCTGACTGAATGAGTGACTGACCTGAAGTGGCTGACCTGACCGACTGACCTGAACTGATCGACCGACAATAACTGACTGACCTATATATTGGCTGACCTGACTGACTTACTCACAGACCCGACCTGATTGATTGACCTGAAGTGACTGACATGACCTAAATTTATTGACGGACCTGAACTGATGATTGACCTGAACTGAGTGACCTAAAGTGGCTGACTTGACTGACCTAAACTGATTCACCGACTTGAACTGGCTGACATATAGAGGCTGACCTAACCGACTTACTCGCGGACATTGCCTGACTGATTGACCTGAAGCAATTGACCTGAGTTAGCTTTTTCGTAAAAGCCGCCAAGTCGTGGTATAAAACGCTTCATTTTTCTCTAAATGTCGATAAATGATGACGATGATGACTTGCTTAAAATCTTGTCCTTTTTTGTGTGCTTTTAATCCTTCCTGTATGTACATATTCCTAATCATCTTTTAAAGTACAGCTTTAAATTATACCACCTGCGGTTGCGAGTATGAAACTGTCGGAGTTTGAAAAGGGAAAACATCCCCCGATTTTCTAAAGCAGCACCGCATCTCGAGATTGCGCTTTTTCTGGAAAAGCAGTTATGATGCACCCAGGTGGCTCACTAATAAGCTCTTCGGTATGTTTTTAGAAGTGGCAGGTACGAAGGCACATATATCCTCCTCGGGATAAAAATGGGGCAAAGCATTGAACTTAGCCAAAGTCTTTTGAAGAGCAGCGCTTCAGGTTGGGTTTGTTGGTTGTTCATTGTTACAGGAAAACAGCACATAAATCTGACGAAGACAGGCATAACGAAGCTGTCTTTTTATATGCCTCTCTCCACGTTCGTCAGATTTCTGCGCTGTTTTCCCGTAAGGACCCCTTGAGGAATGTTACCAGAGCAATTCACTGTCTACTTGCGTCACCTAAAAAAGGCACTAAAAGGGTCGCTAAGACTCCTAAAAGGCAAAGTTGTCGTTAACGTGACTGAAAATTCGCTAATTTTAGCGACTTTCTCGTCAAGTTACCATCACTGTCACACAGAGACGGAAAAGGAGTAAGACAAAAAGAAGCTATCTGCACATGTTCAAGGGGAATGGACCGTCAAACTGTCAATCATGCGAACGCGCGTGCACTCTATAGACAGATAACGGTTAGGGCATGGCGACATTTCATTATGAAAAAATAATAGAAGGCTCGCTTATGCATGCGATGATAACGCCAAGGTACTTGTAGGATGCGACCTGGTCAACATTAACTGAGTTGAAAGCGTTATGGTGGGTCAGGTTAGTACGCTTGCGTGATGCCTGCATGAACTTGCACTTGGAAACGTTAATCTGCATGAGCCACTGAGCACGCCAGTCTTCTATAGTTGTTGGGTCCTTCTGAAGCATTAATTGATCGTTAGGAGAGGAAATGTGACGGTAAAGGATGCAGTCATGTGGCGAAAACACATATGGTCGATGTGATACCGGACAAAAGATCATTTATGAAGATCAAATAACAGCAGTGGGCTCAGCACAGACCATTTCGGCGCATGCATACCGCGTTTACACTGATATAGCATGCTTCCATCATATAACGCGCACTTCTTGTGTCCCTCTTGCGTCCATGTGTTTTCTAATCCTAATATTTCAAACCACAAATCTCCTGATTCTCTTCTCCCATTTGGTGCAGTACGAAATTTCATGGGTGTATCGTGTCCTCCGAGATCCGACAACACGCGGTGGGCGCACCCCCGGATCTCGGAGACCATTCATTGGTGCAGCCATTAGAATACAACGAGGAATCGCTGGAAGCTCAACGTGAACAGCGCGTTATATATGCACAGTGCGGATCGCATCGGGCTCCGTGCCAGAGGATGAATGACCGGTTGACAATAGAATGTGGAGCAGTTGCGAAAAAGTGAACGAAATGCTCGTGAAGAGGCAGCTCCCATGGTGAGGGGTCATTGAACCGACCGCACAAAGCGACCCAAGTTTTCTCCTAAAGCATGCCACGCTTTTCTCAAAGGACGAAATGAATAGGCCGGGAAAGAGAACAGAAAAGAAGTTCTGTTTTCTTCCTTGTTTTTCCGTCTTTTTGGACACAAAACAGCACAAGAGTCCCTTCTCTTTCGAATGGACGAACAATTTCTGTGTTTTAACTTCCTCTCCAAAAGTTCTTTCTCGGCATCTCTTGAATAAAGATTTCTCGAAGCTGCTTCCCGCTGAAGAGCGCCGGCATCGTCTCGTGTCCCAGTTCGGTATTCTTTCTTATTCTTTTTCAGTCTAGCCAGTGTTGTTTAATGGATTCGCCGGAAATGCTCCGCCGCTCATCAGTGATTCGCCGGCGATTCCGTCGAAGAGATCCTTTTTACTTTTTTTTCCCCCTTCTTGTTCCCCAAATGTCTGTCTTCGTAGTATTTGTTGTTTGCGCGGTGTTTGTTGTCCAGCTCTCCCATTATGATTTTCGCGTCTTGCTTTCAGCTAATGGACTTGAAAGAAGAAGGGGGGCACGGCCGGGACCCTAAGTACATATAAAGGTAAAATCTAACGTAAGTTAACAAGCAGGGCTTTAAAGTTTATTCCCGAAACACGGCTAGAACGCGCCAGTAATAGAGGCGATATACTATATAGTTCTTATTCGCAACCCTGTAGGTTCAGAACTGGCGCACGCTTCATAACCAGCTTCCGGTTTTAAATTGACGAGAGCGCAAGCGCCTTATCGACCCGTAGCCCAACTTGTAGTGCGGCTGCGCCGGACAAGCATTAAATTACGTGGTCAGTAACCAAACTTACTTAATGGTTACAACGAAGGCATGTTATAAGCAGGCGCGGGGGTGCAGCTCGAGGGAAAACTTTACCTCAGTATGTTCTTATCTAAATACATGGGAGCGGGAGAAGTCGTTTAGCTCGACATACACTGCAGCGAATTCGATCAGGTTTGTCGCATTTAAAACAGAAAGTTAAAGTATACAGACTGTAGGGAGTAGATTTATTTTATTATTTACGCCATCAATTCTTTTTTTTTTTTTTCTTTTTGAATATCGCGAAATTTAAAAAACTCAAGCATAGAGCTTGTAACTCTGTCGTTCAGCAATAATAAAAAAAAGGATAACGAATTCTGTAAACGGCACCTGCAGAATCGTCTAATGCTAGAAAAACTGACGTATTATACACGACTTTGTACTACGTATACACCATGGTTCTTTGAGCAGGACTTCTGCAAAACCACCGTAAACACTGCAGTAATTTTATGTGAGTTGTAAATTCATATATCATATTTGTCCGCGTTCAATGCTGTAAAAAATGCAGTTTACAGAACAACGATATCTGGTTTAGGTACTGAGTTATTGATTTGTAAACAACATGCTAATTTTTTTGAGGTTTCCGATTGTCGGCAGTTTTCGTAGCTTATCTGATTCATTAGGTCAACATTCTGGTTGCTATACAGTCGACAGAATTCAGCGTTTTTTTTTTCTTTTCTTTTGAATGCAGTAAGTTTAATTCAATTTGGTTCAGTCATTCTCTAAGGCGAGCGTTTCTGCATTGCACATGCATTGGAATAGAGAACTCGTAGTTGGCCCCTAGGTTATACTTCAAGTTGAAAGCCGCGTTTGCCTGTGTTCGTCTGTCCATGTCGTTACGCCGCGGACGACGGTGTCCTCAGACCACTTTCTAAGCTGTAGCTAAACAATCATCATATGTCAAAGAAAAACATTCAGAGCCCTTCCACTACTGTGAAGATGGAAGCCAGCGAAGCTGTCACTATGGTGGGTCTGCTATAGTGAATATTGCTGTAGTGAATTTTGTCATTATCATTACTGGCTATACTGAGCGTCTTCGGCATGTTCGTCAAAGAGCAAGGACTCCTGCTTCTTGTTTTCGCCCGGCGCGATGGCCAAGTATAGAGCGTTTGCTGCGCCAAGCCCGCCCCATCGTCATCATAGACTAGCGTATGAGCCACAGCGTTCATAGCCGCGGCACACTGCACGGCATCATCAGGATCCTGGAAGATGTGGTTAAACGAGCGTCCGTCTCATAGCGAGCCCAAAGGGCAACTGCCGATAACAGCGCTAGCGCGATCTCTACGTCACGAGACAAAGGGCCACAACGATTGGTGGGACGTGCCGCCGCCGAGTATCGCGACACTCGTGAAAGAGGTATCGGCGGTGGCGAGGGCATGGGCGAGGGGTACGATGGGCCAACCATCATCCGTTCTGACACCTGTGCTGAGGCACAACTGGCGGGAAACCGCCACGCACATGAAGCCAAACCACCACGCACGTGGAGCCGGAAATTGTTGTTCTACGCGCCGTATTGTCCGCAGACGCGATCCGCTAGAACCTAGCCATATACAGCCTTGCTGTAATTACAATAATGAAGAGCCAACCCCAGTTGCTATCCAAGAATGCGTTCAGCATGCTTTGAGAGGTGGTTATTTGTGGCAATATGCTGGCACTATCTGCTATGGGTGGTGCTCCCCTTATTGCTGTGCCTTAGCCGTACCCGGGAGCCAACCGGCACAGAGAGCGCCACTTCCTCAAGGATCAGTTCGGAACTCCACACAGCGTTTGCGACCAGAGTATATAGCAGCGTGTCACGCGACCGCATCTGCGTTTTCAACCTGAGACGTAGCGCCTCAAATGACAGAGTCTCAAAACACTACCTGCCACGAGGTAAGAATGCGAGAACGCTCCCCTTACCATCAGTATCAGCGGTTTTTTATACCACTGTGTTATAAGTGCCCTATATTGGGGATAGGCCCACGAAAAGAGACAGTATAACACGAAATCGCTGTTAGTTGCCAAAAGGACGCTCAAGGCATTAAAAAGGCAAGCTTTGGCCCATCACCACCGCTAGTTGGTCCAT
Source organism: Dermacentor silvarum (assembly GCF_013339745.2). Classification (NCBI taxonomy): domain Eukaryota; kingdom Metazoa; phylum Arthropoda; class Arachnida; order Ixodida; family Ixodidae; genus Dermacentor; species Dermacentor silvarum. The sequence continues at coordinate 24,005,929 of NC_051163.1, forward strand.
CTGGTAACGCTTTGAGGAACCCCAAGCGATGTCCGAGAAAAAAGAAATATGCTGGTTCCCCGCACTTCGAGAACCGATTTTAAGCGAAGCATTTTGCGGGTATGGCTGGCTATCCAGCATCGCTAGGGGTTTGGCAAAACTTTACCAGGTGGGCCAACGTGTCTGTGTAAGGCGAGCAGTTGTGTTCAGTGACGTGAGCGTGCCTGTGACGACAGCGGCAAGACGACGGCACGATCGCACGACGGCGACGACACGATTTATACTCCGCGGTCGTTAGGCGCGAGTTTACGACACGGATATCGTTGGATTCTACACAGGTTCTACACAGAGAAGCATAAGTTGTGACGTCATCTTTCGGCGAAGTGTTATACAATCACGCGTACATGTATGTCTATACGTTAAGTGATCTATGCTGAAACGACGACGGCGTTTGTACTCCGGCGAAGAAACCAGAAGAAGCGTTAAAACCTGTTCGGCGAGGATCTCGAAGGCGGTAGAATGACGCAAGACTTCTACGTAGCGTCGTCTGCTAGCAGGCTGGGGAACTTGGACCGATCCCGAAGGCCACAGCGTCTCAGTGCGCTAGCTGTGACGATGGAAGAATCAACGCCTCCTAGATAGCACAAGGCCGGTGCACTTCAATCCGTGACGTCAAGCTACCTTGCCCGACTGCCATAGAATCTAATGGGGGGACGCTCCCGAGTAAGCAGCGGTAGATTTTGACGTCACCGCTTTCGTCATGCCGGGCTTGGCAATGGAAATTTCAGTCCGAGTAACGTGACGTCATAAAGCAGAGCGCACAGGCCTGCCACCTAGGGGGCGTTGGAAAAATGCGACAAATTGGCACGTGACGCACACGCCAATACGCCTGAAAGAGTTAAAGCAACAGCTTTTAAACAACGAGATACAGGACACAGCAAGATAACCACAGCACAGAGCGAGATGTCCTCCTGCGGTTCTTCTGCTGTGTCCTGTGCCGCGCTGTTGAAAGCTGGTAACAATATGTACCAACCAGGCCAAATGAACATGCTATTAACGTATGAAAGAGCTGGTCGGCTTTGGCACGAGAGATGTGCAGGTATGGTGACCTAATGCAACAAAAAAATGTTTAAAAAAAGAGCAATCATGGCTTAATGGTTATAGCATCGGTCTGCTGTGCTGGAACACAGAGGTTCAATTCTATCATCGGCCGCCTATTTATTTTAATTGAAGAGGCCTGAAACGAAGGCACACATGAATACATATCTCCTACTTGCAAGATAGAGAATAACATTTTATTGAATGAAAAGGAAAGGGGTGTTGGGAGCGGGTGGGTGGGTCCCTATTCCGAGACTCCACTGACCAGAGCTACTTGCAAAGCGCCTCGAATGAGGCAAAGAAAACTGCGCAGCAACAGGACAAGTGAAAGACGAAACAACACAGCGCCTGTGTTGTTTTGTCCACCAGTGGTCCTGTTGCTGCGCTTTTTCTTCTTTTTCTTGGAATGTTGCTCAACCAACTAGTTCAACTTGGCATTCTTGCCCAAACGATGCTATAGATAGTCAGCTACCTGAAAAAAATGTTGTTTATTAAATTTTGAGCAAGTGTTAAAATAGGCCACCGAAGGGCCGGCTATCGCAATCATTAAAAATAAACTCCAGCGGCTAAGGAATGTGTGGAATAAACACAACAAACGAAGAAAAGAAGAAAGACAGTCACTTAAGTATCATTACGTGATTTGAATGCGAAAGCATTATGACCTCTAATTAAATGGTTACGTCCAAGATACGTGATGTCATAAATTGCCATGTGTCCATCACAACTTTACCTTAATCCACCTCACTCTAATTTGTACCGACCTTAATCCAACTTAATCCACCTTGCTCTATTTTGCACCAACCTTAATGCACCTTATTTCACCTTAATACACCTTAATCCGCTGATTATGATCTTTGGTAGCACTCGTTGCGGACAACGCCGACTTTTCTACCTCATGGGACATATAATGCTTTCGCATTAAAAAGGAAACGAAAACAGCTGAAGAATAGAGTACTATCACTCAACTCCGACATAGCCCGCTAGAGTGCGCCGTATCGGCGACAGGTAATTGCGTCTACTCACTGCCAGCGTTACCAAAACAGTCTCGAGCTGTACAGTCACGGCATTAAAAAGCTAAACACGGTGAAGAATAAAGCGTCATAAAAATACTACAACTTCATATAAACGCGCACCAGGTCAGATATTAACCACGGTCACAATGTATAGTCCTTCAAAGAGACTGCACGAAGTCACTATCTGTCAGAAAGTCGCGAAGAGCTGTGACAGCGCGTCTATGTTTGTCTGGCCACGATCAGGGAACCAAAGGACATTCTCCATAGATAAAGGACGCCTGTCTGGCCAGTTCAAACGACCAAGCAGGTTTCTCGCTGGCACTGGTATATATTGTGGACACTCGAAGAGTAGGTGTTCCACTGGTGCATTCGGGGTGTTACAGTGGGTGCAAGCAGCGAACGGCCTCTTCTTGATCCTATGTAAGTATAAGGTGTGTGTGTGTGTATGCCACCCCCAGGCGTAATCGATGTACGAGCGCATCAAAAGTCCGAGCTGTGCATTGGAATGTTGTGAAGCGTAACAACGATTCTCCTAACATCGACCCCCATAGTACATGGGATCTTCGTATTTTAAATGCGTAAGCATTTCTATGCCAGCCCAACGAGAATCCTGACCCGCCGTGGTTGCTTAGTGGCTATGGTGTTGGGCTGCTAAGCACGAGGTCGCGGGATCGAATCCCGGCCACGGCGGCCGCATTTCGATGGGAGCGAAGTGCAGAAAACGCCCCTGTACTTAGATTTAGGTACACGTTAAAGAACCCCAGGTGAACCAAATTATTCCGGAGTCCGCCACTACGGCGTGCCTCATAATCAGATCGTGGTTTTGGCACGTAAAACCCCATAATTTAAATCAACGAGAATCCTGTTCGTCACGTAAGACGAATGCAATCGCTCATACCCCCCTAAACAATAGTTCATACCCCCGTAAACGCTACTAGCACTCAGCATAGTGAAGCGAACAGTGCATACGTTCATTCAAATCACCCATGCAACACACAGCACAGCATACGTTTCAATAAAGAACAAACTCAAAACAAGCATCCGAACCATCAATAAAGCATTGCATATTCGCCTCAGCAAATGTAGCGGTCGTTTTGCAACAGCTTCGCTGGACATTAAGGTTGATAAGGACCGATAAGGGTTGATAAGGGTCGGATCATGTTCGATAAGGTTGATAATTAACGACCGATGAGGACTGATAAGGGTTTATACTGGTCGGATCAAGTTTCATAACATTGATAATGACACCGGGATGCGTGGAGATGAGCAAGTGGCGCAATGCTTACGCATACTTAGACAACTCAGATAAATTTCTGCTTGAATTTTTTTTCTTTACATTACTTCTGCTGATACTTATTTTCCTAACATAGAAAAAGTAAAACTCATATTAATGCTATAGAAAAAAAAAAACATCGCTACACGTTTTGTGTGGGTGTGAGAGGAAACCCAGATGGCTAGGTAATTACCTAGGTAAACCATTAACCCCCAGTATGGAGCAATGGGAGGCACAGCTCAGCCAGCTCGGACCCAGAAGGTGCAAATAGGCGCTTCTGAATCAATTCCGGTGGGCAGCCGAGGCCAGTGGATCGAGACCAGGACCTGGGACCCCACCCGTAGGATCTCCAAGACCATCTCATTCCCTCAATAAACGTTTTCATCATCATCATCACCATCAGTCATCATCATCGTCATCATCGCTACACGCACAAAGGCGTCCAACAAGTGCATCCATTCCGGTGAAAACTTCTGTGCGCAGCGTACACACTTCGAGCATAAACTGCAGTTTCACGAAAAAAAAAAAAGAAAGAAAAGGACCTGGTAGATTCAGAGTTCGCAATATCAACTCATACTATAGATTTCTAAAAACTGTATAATACGAATCTGCATAAACATGTCATACGGAGGAGCATCAGTATTCTTAAACTGAAGAAAGATAATTTAGCATGGCGTGATGCAGATGTCCTTCTTAAGGCATTCGTTGGAGCTTGTCCTAAGAAAAAGTGTCATCTCTGCAATCTATAGAACAGGGATCTATGTGACCTAGGCACGTGGGCACAGTCGGCAGCCCGTTGTCCACAGGCCCAAAGCTGCCACTCGAATTAAACCAGGCATGCATGACAGCGCTCATCGCTGTCAAAACGCGCATCTCTGACCCTCGCTGAAGCTTCCGTAACCTCCGATTGCATTCAAATCGTAAAAGCCCCAGACCTTGCGAACAAAGAGGGAATCTATGTTGTGCGGATAAATTAAAGAGCGCAAAATTGACGGTCACTCAAGTATCCTTACGTGATTCGAATGCGAAAGCATTGCGAGTTCTCTAATTAATTGGTTGCGTCCGTGATACGTGACGTCATACATCGTCACGCGTCCTTCACACCTTAGTCCACTTTGCTCTAATTCGCACCAACCTTAATCCACCTCGCTCTAATTTATACTAAACTTAATCAACCTTGCTGTAATTTGTACCAACCATAATCCACTTTAATCCAACTTGATCTAACTTATATAAACCTTAATCCACGCTTATTACGTCACTGATGATGACGATTTTTTGAACCACTCGTTGCCTACAACACCGGTTTTCCTGCCCTCATGTGACATATAATGCTTTCCGCATTAATAAGATAGCATTTTACTTCTATCAAAAGATGAACGAGGCTGTGGGTATAAGCTGCCCCTAATAGGAGCAGCTTGACCGAAGGACACAACAATCGGCGATTACAGCATGAACACGACACTGAAGTCGCATGTCGGCTGTAGTCGACTGTAGTCGCATAAAAACGCATGTCGGCTAGATAAAAAAAATGAATTTATAACAGGTAGATGAACAAAAAGACATACGTGCATCGCAGGATGTAAGAGTAACATTAGGATCCGTTATTATTCAAGTAGAAAGCATTTACATTTACACCGAGAAAAAGAATACTCTTAATGTTTCGTTTTATAATTGTTAAAATTTCAACTCCAGTACTGCTGCGTTCATTCAAAAGAACAGGTGGCGTACTTAATACTTTCACAATATTTTATGTAAACTGAACATTACATTGTCGTTCAAACGCGTCCTCCGCTCCCGCGCATTCTCAAAGTGTGACGACAGGCACTTCATATCTTTCGCGAGACTGTCAGTTCGTCGATAACAGTGACACACCAATCAATCTGAACGATCACTGCTCGGACAGCATGACAGGAGAATTGATTAAATACGATGGCCTTTAAGGTCTTGCTGAAGTGTCAAAGAGGAACTAGTTAGTCACCTCAATGCGCAGCCTACCGTTCTAAAGAATTTGTTGGTGCGTTGTACTATCGTGTTTCTTGCTAAGATTGCTGTTCTTGTCTTGCATTCTTCGGTTATAAGCGATATCCTGTAGCCTGTTCTGCGATAGCTTATACGGAAATTACAGAACTGATCAGCAGACAAGCAGATGAAAAGTAAACTCACGTTGGTGCTTCTGGGAGCTCCTTAAACAACCAGATCCCCAGGAAGGCATCCTGTTTCAAGTCTTGCGCAAAACAGCCAAGGCGTGGCCACGTTTTTTCTTCGAGCGTCGACGAAGTGCAAGGGTGCAGTTGCGTAGCGAATACGAAGAGGTGGTCGTCCTCAAAGTCGTAACAAACGGAGAACACAGAACACCAATGACACCTCACGCACAAGAAACGTGTCTTCACCGAGAACCACCACGGCTAAGTCGGAGTAGGCCATCCTTGCTTTTGTTGTTGTTGTTGTTTTCGTGTTCCGACGAAATCCCGTGTCACGAACGTTGGCGCTAAGGCAACTCAGCCCAGGTCGTTTCACTTCCGTAAGTCTGCTCCGAGAAAACGAAGTATAAAACTGCGTAGCGATTATCCTTTCCGGCGGGATGTTCAGATGACTCCGACGTGACCGCCACGCCAAAAAGAGCTTAACGGAAAAAAAAAGAACACAAAAATACAAACAAACAAAAAGGCACGTTTCGCACACCGTGACGTCACCAATTACGGAGGCAATCTCGTTCTCCGTGACCCAATCAGCGGTTCTAATTGGGAGGACGCAGGCAGACGACCGTCGACGTTCCCGTTCGCCGCGTCGTCTGCTACGGATCGGAACGGTTGGAGGGGTCGTCTGCTAGACGAGGTTCCGTGGGGGGGAGAGGCATCCAAAATAAAAGCAGTCGCCATGGAAACGGAGACGACGCTAGCGCTCCCATTGGTCAGAACGTAGAGACCGCAGGGGTGATGGCGGCGGCACATTCGCGTGCCGTAAATAAAAAGCAGCGGCGCTTTTTCCCAGCGTTGGGGCCCCGCGTAGACCACGGCGTCGCGCGGGCATGGGGCCAACGTTGCCGAAACGCCCGGCTCGCCGGCCGTAGGTGCGTTTAAAAATAAAATTGTCCCCGCGGAATGAAGCGAGCGACAAAGATTAAAAAGCAACGCCCCCACGTCTTTGCCTTCTTATTCTTGTTCGGGCCTTGCCGACACCCGACCCTCGAAGGAAGAAAGGGGAAAAATAGCGTTGGCAGTTCGGTGGTTCTTCGCGTCTCCTTGCTTCTGGCTTAGGTATTCTGCGTGGCGCTTTCTGGGAGAAATACGCCGAATAAACACGCTAGGTGCAGTGAGGTCGTTAGTGCCTCGTGTTTGTGGGGAGGCTGACGTGCACCAACGAGGAAACAGCTGTCACGGGGCAAAACGGGCGGAAGTCCCATTTCGAAATACCCTTTGATGTACTTCTGCGGGCTAGAAAAACACAAGTCGCGTGTTCGTAGCCTTTGCGGATGTGTTCTCTGTATCTAGTGTTACAATCTCGTTTCACGGCAGTAGCTGTTATGGGCTCTTGCCCCTCGTTGAGTTAACTTTAACAGTCATTTATATGGTAAGAACAGAAAAAAAAAAACTGTCAGCCCTTCCACTGGGGTGGAGTTAGAAGACCAGCGAAGCTGTACTATGGTGGGAATTATGTATTTCCAAATATGACTATTAAGATATGATGGTGTAATTGGTTATTTGAGCTATTAGAGTATGAGAAATATATATGGTCCGGTGGTTTTCATTTATTTAGTGGCCACAGGGACCATGACATTATGGTCGCTACGGTACACCGCCATAGGGTGTACGGCAAAGGTTGGCACGTTCTTCATAAACACGTCCCCAACGCGCACAACTGTTGTCAACGACGGCGGCGTTTACGGCGTCGTTGACAACAGTTGTGCGCGTTGTTTGTGTGGCCGCCCACAACCGCTGTCAAAACGCTGGCTACGTGACGAACGGCTAAACGCCGTTGTCGACACTGTTAGGGCAGAGGCGGGCGATAGCCCAGATAGAGTCGGCGGCAGAGGCCGGCAGGGCTGCGCGCATGCGCCGCAGTGGGAGAGCGGGCACGCACAGTCTAAATAGTGAGAAACTATAGTCTAGAGTGTCTCGATCCCCTCCTCTACCACAACTCCCCTTCCATTGGGAAGTGGCGTTTGCTCTCCGCCGTGCGTTCGCTCCCCGTGAAAGCGCGCGTCCCTCGCCCTCGCTCGCTGCCACTCGTACATACAGCATACGACCAATGAGAGTTTTTTTTTTTTTCTATTGCCGGACGCGACGATCGAAACGTGAGCCCTGAACAGCTTCGCTGTAATTATGTGAAATAGAACACTCGTCGATCCAACGTTTGTCGCATGGTACAGTACGTCAGTACAAATACAAAGTACACTTTATGAGTCTAGCTGAGTAGCCATCTTAAATTCAGTCGCTTCAAAACAGCACTATATGTATCATCATCATCAGCCAATATTTATATCCACTGCAGGACGAAGGCATCTCCCTGCGATCTCCAATCATCCCTGTCTTGTACTAGCTGATTCCAATTTCTACCTGTAAATTTCCTCATCTCATCACCCCACCTAGTTTTGTGCCGTCCTCGACTGCACTTAACTTTTCTTGACACCCATTCTGTAACTCTAATGGTCCACCGCTTATCTACCCTACGCATTACGACTTGCCCAGGTTCATTTCTTTGTCTTAATGTAAGCTAGAGTATCGGCTATCACCGTTTGCTCTCTGATTCACACCGCTCTCTTCCTGTCTCGTAACGTTAGGCCTAACATTTTTCGTTCCATCGCTCTTTGTGCGGTCCTTAACTTGTTCTCGAACGTTTTTTGTTAACCTCCAAGTTTCTGCCCCATATGTTAGCACCGGTAGAATGCAATGGTTGTACACTTTTCTTTTCAACAACAGTGATAATAAGCTCCCAGTCAGGATTTGGCAATGCCTGCCGTAAGCACTCCAACACAATTTTATTCTTCTGTAAATTTCCTTCTCATGATTAGGGTCCCCTGTGAGTAATTGATCCAGATAAACGTACGCCTATACAGACTGTAGAGCTGACTGGCGATCGTGAGTTGTTGTTCTCTTGCCAGGTTGTTGAATAGTATCTTTGCTGCTGCATATTGATCTATTAAACTATATATATATATATATATATATATATATCCATTTACGCTGAAATTTATGATACCCGGTCATTTTTTTATCTGGGTATCGTGTGCAGTTGTATATAGACGTAAACGCAGAATGTTATGTACGAGCTAAAGTAGTTAAGCATCATCACTACTAAAGATGAGCGCACGTGATCACGTGCCGTTTCTGTACTTTAGGAAACATTCAACCAAGAAATCTCCCTCGTGCACCTGCATGTTTTTATTGGCGCCATAAGTGTCTTCGCCAAAGGTGGCTTCTCCACAGCACGCGGCGGTGTTAGGAGAAGACCGCTTCGATTCCTCGTTTAGCCGCAAGCTATATCCAGAGAAATGGAATTACTCGTTCGTGCAACCGACAACGTGCCCACGGCAACAGGACGCACCTTTGCCAGGAACGACCCGGCGACCTTTCCGTACGCTGAGCCTGCCGCGCCATCAAAAGATCGCAAATGTGTCTGCTTTAAAGAGACCCCGAAACGACTTTGAAGATTTTGTACAAACGTACCGAGTCGTTTGGGTAGTTCCTTACTGATCATTAATTGACGCATCTAGAAGTGCTCCGCGTAGAGCGTGTAATTTATTACAAGGTTTTAAAAAGGTACATCGCTACCGATCGCAGCGCGCCACTCGGCTGAGTGACAGGCTGCGCGGTCGCGTGTTACGACAGCGGTTCCGGGTTCTTCGATTTTTTAGTTTTTTATTTCGCCAGCCGATGTGGGAAGGGGGGAACAGTTATCATCTTTGCCTATGCCTCCGCCCTGTTGTCAGACTAAACGCCGCACGCAACAGCCGCGTCACATCAGGGAGGAGCTTTGCGCCGGTCCTCACTCTCTTGCACGCGTAGCCATGCGAACGACAATTAAAATTTGGAGCCGAATCTCTCGGAGCGCAGACACGCTAGAAGAATTCTTCCAGCTGATACTGTGAAGAAACACGACTGCCTCTAACTTTTCAATACAAAAATACCCACTGATCACTGCTGTCAGCAAAAAGTTAATTATTCAATTTTAGTTAATTGGCGCTGCAGACAGCGGTAATTATCATCTCACTTTATGTCCCCCAGGCCACATAACTTATGTCCACAGGCAGTCTTCGTGTGCCTCCCAGTGCCTAATTTTAAGGAAAACCATAAAGTTTAATTTTGAACACCCGGTGCGTTGGCTATTACTGCGATCGCTGCGGCAGCCCTACACAAGCGCAACCTGAAGAAACGCGCGCGGCACTCTTCTTAATTAATGCGATTAGCATTATTAGGATGCCTCACGCACTTACGCGGATGTTCATATGTTGTTTTTGAAACGTATATTCATTAAAGTACGTTAGGAATGCAATGTATAGACCTTCTTCGCAGATCGATAAACAATTAACTGCATCCGAACAGACGCAGAAATGGCCTCGAGCTCTTATCTAAGTAAGTGAGAATGAAGAAATCGTTTCTCTCGGCAACCGCTGCAGTAACATTGATTAGGTTTGTTGCATATAAAGGAAAACGCTAGCATCTATTGACTGTAGGAAGGCGATTTTTTTTTTATTTGGGCCATCAATTCTTTTTAGAAAACTTCTTTTAAAACTGCGAAATAAAAAAATAGCTTATCAAGTTGGCAACTCTGTAACTCAGCAATCAAAAACGATATCACAATTATGTAAACTGCACCTAATAATACATGTAAAGCGGACATAATTGATGTATTATACACCGCTCTGAATTATGCCACTAATATATATAAGTAGGACTTTTGATAAACCCTCGCGAACGTTGTGAGAATTTCGCGTGAGCTCTAAATTCGTCCACTTTAGATGCTCTAACGGACGCAATTACAGAACTGTGGTATCTCTCTTAGGCGCAGAGTTGGCGATTTGTAAACTTTGTGCTTCAATTATTCTGACTTCAAATTTTCGGGAATTCCTGATAAATATTACAGGCCCCAAATCGAAAATATGCTTTCTCCGGTCACTGGAATTTAACTGTCTCTTTCAGATTCAACAAAGTTCATTCCAATCGGTCCATCGATTGTCTCATAAAAGCATTTCTGGGTTTATATGTATTTGAATATTGAAATCGAAGTTGGTCCCGAGCTGTATCGAGAAGCTGTATCTCACATAGTCGGCGTCAACCTAAGAATGCAGTGGCATATGTACCGCTACCCAATTCAGGAGAATTTGTATAGAAGCGCCAGCCAATTACGTCCGCTCATTTTCGTGGCGTCACACCTTTTTTGGCGTAACCAAGATGGCGGACCTCGGACTAGAGTCGTAATTGAAGAGTCGATATGCGGGACCTCCTGCCGCCGTCCATTCGCCACCTCGTCCAAGCTTTCAAAACGCGTGTCTCAGCTTTAGCGCTACTAGCAGAAATGCGGTCATATTGGATAAAGCAAGGTAGCTGTGTGGAAAAGTTTGCTTACGGACTTTCGCATATCGTCTGTTGCCCTGTACAAATCCATCTCTATGCCATTAGTTTAAGGACGAAAGTCGAACGTCCTGGCAAGTTTTATGGGAGATCATGACATCAGTATAAGGCCAATTAGGTAATATTTTAGCTAGAAACAACGAGCTTTTATTTTTCACAACAAAGTGCCAATTTGGGCCGGTCGGTTCATGTTGCACAAAAAGAAAAAAGAAAAAAAAAAGTAAGAGCGCTAGATACAGGACATGAGAAGGAGACGGGTCGAACCGCTGTCTATCTAATCTTCCCATAGGCGGCGTCCAAATCCACGCATTGGGGTTTAGGGATAGTGAAAGCAAAATAGACTTTAAGCGGGTAGAAATAACCAAACAGAGGTTATCTGATTGGTGGATAAAATCAAGGCAGGGGTGAAATTTCACCCAACACAAAGTACAAAATATGTTCATAGTCATGGCTAGGTGGCGCATGCCACCACCCGATTTTAAGGGTTCAGCCTCATCCATCCATCCATCCATCCATCCATATGGTGGCGCCCTCTGGATTTAAAATACGGATCTCAAAGGCTATGGTTTTGCTGGTTGATTGCGGCGGAAGCGATTTCGGGAGCCGAAAAACACGTCATTGACGTCGGGTTTTGGACACCACCTATTAGCCTCGCCAAGTAGCGCACCCAGGATCTCTGCCAGGGGAGGGGGGGGGGGGGGGGGGGCAGTTTGCCTTAGTTTGCCAAACAGCACTAATTTAAATGTCTTCACGGGAAATTGTCAAAAAGTGCGCTTTTTGCGCAAGTTTGCGAGTGTGCAGCATATTGCGCGTCTCGCATCTTAGTTGCAGTACTCAAGGGCGCAAGGAAAGAAAAGGGGTCAGACAAAAGGGGGATTAAGTGGGAAGGTTAGAACCTCCGACCTGCTCTCTGATCCACACCGCTCTCGTCCTGTCTCTTAACGTTAGGCCTAACATTTTTCGTTCCATCGCTCTTTGTGCGGTCTTTAACTTGTTCTCGAGCTTCTTTGTTAATCTCCAAGTTTCTGCCCCATACGTTAGCACCGGTAGACTGCAGTGATGGTACACCTGTGAATGCGTGTTGCGAGTGAATGACTGAAAAGTTCAGCAGGAGAGTAAAATATAACCCCATTTCTTGTAAGGTCAGTTGCAAAGCAAAATGGCATCTTTAGCAGCAAACCTACCAACCGCTTGCAGGCAATAAGGTTGGACAGAGGCGGTAGCTGCCAAGGGTGGAAAGGAAATAAGTTTCATCTTCGCTACAAACTTATTGAAAATGCTCGTAAAACCACCTGCTCCTTGGCCAAAAATATGAGCCATTGATGGTGAACAAGAAATACCCTGCCACACACCAATTTTGTGGTGGGAAAGGAATGTACACCAGGCCAACCTCTGCATTTCTTATTAAGGTAGGTCACCACCTTCGAGAAAAAAAATTTACAATTCTAGTTCAGAAGTTACAATTATATTTTTTGCATGTAAAGCTTACTAGGTAGTTTGAAACATTAAAATGATGAAATTGCTAGAAATGTAAACAGAAAAATTTCTATAAATCAAAATATGCCAAAATGCGTATGTGGCGCCAACAGTTCTAACTACAAAATGGTAGGTGCGATTCAAACTCGACTTGGCAGTTACGTAATGAGGACTATAACCTGTGCATCTAACCACCACAATCACATCTCTAAGCTAAGGTGCATTATCATAAAAAACACTGATAAAGTTGATATCCGGCAAGCTTGTTTTTCACACATTTGGTAATAGTATAAAAAGTTATTACTCGTTTTCAGTCATTCTGCTTGAATGCACAGCTCCGTATTTAAATAGCACACAAAATTTTATGCGAAAATATTTATAGAAGGAAAGTTATGACCGTTCGCGTAATGGTAGGATGCGAAAAATCGCGTTTTGAGAAAGATGGCGTTAAAGATTAGAACCGAATGTCAATGTAATAAAAAAGTATTCAATATGTCTAAAATCCACCAGGCTCATAGCTTGGGCCCTCCTTGGAAGCGACACGATCTCCTTTTGAGCGAGCTGAAGCACGCATTTTTTTTCTGGCCCATCTTGCGTCTCCAGCTGCCTCACGTGCGGCATTCCTCACATGGCGACAGTGACTGCGTTGACGCTTCCTTTTGGTCCTGTACTTTGCCATATTTCAAGGAGTACTATGACTTTCGCATTGAAGGGCTAGAACTAAATCCGCGAGCTCGAAATGGCGTACAAAAAGCACAGATAACGCAGACGCAAACCAACGCAAACGCGTGCAATGTAAACAGAGTGCCGCAGCACCCCACAGCCCTCTTGTGGAAATTTTTAAATAAATCAAAAACATTGCCACAAAATGATTCCAAAAGCTTTAGAATGTACTTAAACAAATTATCATTACGTAATATGTATACGAAGATACATTTATGACGAGATGGAAGATGCTGTGGATTCAGAAACCTTCAGTTTAGGTTTCGGATGCGTCTAGGAGGGGGTTGAAAAAGTGGTCATAACTTTTGAACGGCTTAAGATAACATCATTCTTTTTGCTAAATATTCTTGAATAGACAGGGCGCTTGAATATGCTAAATCTAAAAAAAACAACAAATTTTTTCAAAAAATGCGTTATTGAAGGTGGTGACCTACCTTGAACTTTTCATTGTGTCTCTCTCTTGTGATGCTAAAAATATCCACAATAGCATGAATAAAACAAGATGAGACAGAATACTGTTCTTGCATCACATTTCAACCTCTCACACATGTTGCAGTGTGCTTTGTGTTCACCCAGAGTAACATGATCATCTTATAACCACCATACTCTTTGCACGCAGGTTCTAGCTGAATAAAAGTAAATATGTTTATGCGTGCATGAAGCTGTATCAACGGAGAGAAATATTGACGGTAGTGCAGAGGCTTGTGCCGCTATTTTGTAACGATGCCTTCCGATTGATTCTATACCACTCTTATCATCCACCATTCAGGGACGGCTCATCCCATTGATAACATGGGCAGAACGTTGCTCGGACTATTGACAAAGCAGGGGAATGAACAGCATCACAAAAGTAATCGCTACAAAATTGCAGCCTTGGCCTTAATTCTGCAACATAGAAGCATCCCTAAGTAACTAAGTATGACATGGTGACCTTTGGGTGCTCAAGTCATATATTATTGTTCTATTGTATTATCTATGGTCTTTCTGCAGACAAATACATGAATTCTCCTGCTTATCAGTAGACTGCAATAAAATGTTCCTGTGTCCATAGCAAGTCATAGCAAGAACAGTGTTTGAGCAGCAACACGACAGCAATCTTCTTAGGAAAGCATTGTGGGTTCTAGTAACAGAGCTCATTCATGGTAAAAAAAAGGCATGTTTATTTCACAAGGTCCGACACTCAAATTAAAAAGAAGACTCATACTACGTCCATGCAACCGACACATGCATCCACAGCACTAATGCACCCACAAGCAAAAGATGGCAACTGCTATATATATAAAAAAAATTAAGCTTTCCACGCCTGTCATGGCAGAACACCCGCATTAAAATGCAGAAAGCAGTTCCAGTTTGCTCATTCAAGAGTCTCCAGTGGGCACGTGAACACAATGTCCTCTTCTTGGGGACAAAAAAGAAAAATAAATCCACACCTGAGGCGTATTTCCCTCTAGTTGGCGGCAAAATAATGAGGCCCTCAGTTGTAGCAACAAATGAAATTATTGCTCTACCTGCAACCGACGTCGGGGTGAACCACTCGCCGTGGCGTTTCCTTTTTTTTTTTTAAGACCAGATGCCGCGCATTCGGCCCATCGACATGCACGGGCTTGACGATGACTTTGGTTCAGGTGTTTCGGGGAACCACTAGCTCCTCGCGGGTAGGGATGGGGGTCGGGGTTTTGGGGACGGGGGGCGACAGTTGTGCAAACACAAGCACGTATTCTCAGTGACACTTTGTTCCGATGCTACCGACAAAGATGTGTCCCTCCTTTCAACTTAAAATATGGGGTCACCCTGCTACAACAGCCACTCAACAAAAACGCTGGTAACCTTCCTAATGCCGTGACCATAAGAAGAGAAAAAAAAATGTAAAAATAAACAAGGAAAATCTTGGGGCTGTGGGAACATGGCAACATAGCTGGGCAGACAGTTGCAACGGCTAGGTAACACGCACACGAACAGGAGGGTCGGGGACGATGGACATGTTGTACGTGGAGGAGACGAGCCTGTCACAACTCGGAAACACGCTCGCGTAACCTTGCTTCTTTGACGTGAAGGAAGGAAGTGCCGGACTAGAAGGACGGGCAAAAGAGCCACCTTCTACGCTCCGCAAAAAAAGGCAGCTCGGACATGCACTGCACTAGCGCAGGCAGAGGAGGCGGAGGACAACGGAGCAACCTCCGCCATCCAAAATACACTCTTTCCGACTCATTCTTTTTTAACCCCCTACCCCCCCCAGAAGTCCAGAGAAACATGTTGTGGTGCACCGCCACATCCCACGCATGTTTTGTGACGACTAGAGAGCTGCCACGAGACAAGCCGCGCACGCTCCAGGGGAGAGGTCGTCGACAGGCACGCTGCGGCGGCCTGCTCCGTAGCGACGTCGGCGGTTCCGCTGCGAGAACGTCGGTTCCGACGTTGACGGGGGAATCGGTGGCGCTGAAGAGAAAAGCTACTACAAAAACACCCGTGCTTCGTCGTCTATCCTTAGTCCCAGCTCTCGTCGGAATCGGGGTAGTCCATCAGTTCCTCCTCGTCTAGCTCTTCGTCTTCGAGCGAGTCATAGTCCTCCTCAACGGCCGCGATGGCATGCGCTTGGTGGTTCCGCGGCTTTGGCCGGTTGTTGGCGTTGCGCTGAGCACGCAGCGCCATGCGCGCCACATCTTCGGGTCCTCGCTCCTTTCGGAACTCGTAGACGAGTGGGAAAATCTGTTCGATGGCGTGTTGGACGTTGGCCACACTGGGTGCTGCAAAGAGCATGAGACGCACAGGTTTGTCATAAAGTTCCATGGTAAACTTAGATTGCAATTGTCATATTTACCTGACTTTAACATACACCTGCCTGTGCATTGTAATCCAATACGAAATTGAAGCAGTAGACATTGGCAACATCCCACTGTCAGGGCCACTATTCTACTGCAACATCCTACTGACAGAGACAATTGCTACTGCCAAGACAGGATGGCGACAGGACGAATTTTTGCTTAGGTTGGTGCCAACAACAGGCCACTTTCATAATGAAACTTTTTATTTTACCAAGCTAGTGGCAATGGCCATGATAAGTTAGCAGCAGTGGAGCCGCGTTAGATGTTTTTGGACTTCTGGACACTTGTGTGTATTGCAGAACTAACTGGTGAAGTGGTGGCTAGATTAGGCATGGACGACATAGTTTACAATGACAAAATCAGGTATGCATTAGGTTCATGTGCGCATTGTTTTCTACTTTGAACCTATTGTAAAACTAGGCAAACATATTCGAGGGCACGTTGGAACGGTGTAAACGCGGTGGTGTGGGAACCGTGGCCAACATGGATTGTAGACCTAACGTGTTGCGGTAACGTATCAGGTCAGGGTAAAAATATTCAATTACCATGGTAAACAAGGTTACGGTGGCTAATGATGCATCAGACCTTGGCCTTTAACTCTCTCTTGTGCAAAAGGCAGTACATGGGAACAAGAATACAAACATTGCACAATTTCTGGAGCTTGAATTTGTGGGAGTTGTTCCCTATTTCAAATACATCCAGCTCTGCCAGGCACATCGCAGTTCAATTTACCCATCAAGAGATTTTGAACTACCAAATTTCACTGTAGCGTGATAGGTGACTCAACTTTCCTTCGACAGCGCTGTTTTAACCCTGCTCTTGTGTCAGAATACTTAGCATCTGATTTTTCCGACTTCCCTGGGACCACAGAAATGTCCGAAAACAAAATGTAAGGCTCTTACTACCCTTAAGGACTCAAATTGCCACAGCCACATCCGAATTAACTCTAAAGACCTGCCAGTACACTTGGGCGTCTCTGCGCTCATACTGCGGTTGGAGTCTGTGGGCGCACGCGTCTATAATTAAGGGGGGACGTGGCTTTGAAGATCAACTTCCCAATTTCTTCATGGATTTTGATGAAAATTGGCACAAATGTTTAGAATGTCTCCCTGATACTTCCATAAAAGTTTCAGAGTGATACCTTGAGAACATTTTATTGAGCAGAATTTTTCTCTCTTGAACTTTCTGGAGGGCCTGGGGAGCTTAAAAAACATGATGGAAGGCTCGTTGAGTATTGAATGCATAGCTCAATGCATGCTGGAGGTCGTGACAGTCTTACTTTTTTTTTTTCGCAACACAAATTTTTTAGATAGTCATTTTTGAAGTTACCTTCGCACCAAGCACACTTTCGGAGTGAACGAATAGCCACACCATAAATTTATAAAAAGTCAAGATAAAAATGCGAGACTGTCTCGACCTGCACTGTAGTCCAAGGAACGTGACAAAAAAAAAACAGAATCAAAATAGGCTGAACGGTAACGAAGAAATCAGCTCCAGAAACTGAGCAGAAAGGCGAAAAAACAGTTTTGAGAAAACGGCTCTCAAAGTTTCCCCTTCTCTTCAGTTCTCTAAAATGCACCAAATTTGTAATCTTTGATGTGTTTTGTGATGTGGGGCTTCTTGGACATGTGGCCTCTGGTCTGCTGTGCCTTTATTCTGTGTTTTTCATGTTTGTATGGCATTCTTTACTGCTGCTCTACAAAAAGCATGGTGCCTGGGTTTCAAACCAAGTGAGGTGCAGAACTATGTGGGCATAAATATACAGTAGTTCTAGTGTTGTACCTGCAGACTGCCTCATTGATAGCACTCTCTAGTACAGTCAGTGAGGCATTGTTTTCTTTTGGTAGAAGACCATGTTACTGAATTTTTGGATCACCTTCCATTGACAATGGCTATGGATGTTAGGGAGAGCCACTGATAGATAGGCAGCAATGCAGCTGCTAGGTGCTTTCCAGCATGTACTTTTGTGTGATGCCTCACTTCTGCAGCCAGGTGTCTGTGCCAGCCCAAGTGGCCTAGTGAACAGAGCTCATGATGAGGTTCTTCTTATGAAGGGGTGGTATGATAGGTATTGGTGCGAGATATCGTGGCAAGAGTCGGCGCGCGATGTGCTAAGTCGCGGGTCTGAGGTGCCGATGTGCGAAATGCCTGGTCGCGGGTCCAAAGAATAGACGCTCGGTGAGCTCAATCGCGCAGTCCGAGGTGCCGACGCGCGAAATGCCTGGCCGCGGGCTCGAGGAGTCGACGGTCGAGGTGCCGATGCGCGAAGTGCCTAGCCGCGGGTCCGAGGAGTCGACACTCGATGAGCGATGTGCCGACGCGCGAAATGCCTAGCCGCGGGCTCGAGGAGTCGACGCTCGATTAGATTAGCCGCGCAGTCCGAGGTGCAGACGCGCGAAATGCCTGGCCGCGGGCTCGGGGAGTCGACGCTCGATGTGCTTAGTTGCGCAGTCGGAGGCGCCGATGCACGAAATGCTAAGGCAAGGATCCGAGAAGTCCGCGCGCGATGTGCTTGATCGCCGAGTCGGATGCGCCTACGCGCGAAAGGCTTAGCCTCGTGTCCGAGGATTCCGTGCCCGAAGCTTGGTCGCGAAGTCCGCGTCGCCGATGCTCGGAATGCCTAGCCGCGGGGCTGAGACGTCGACAAAACGCGGAATCGGCCACGCTACTGCGATGTCCGCATAGCGCCCGATTTAACACTCGTCGAGATTACGGAAACTGTCCGGAGCTCGCGAGGAGACCGCAACAAGCAAAGCAGACGACGCCGTCACGGAGCGAGCACCGGACCAATGGCGAACCGCGCTGGAGTCACGTGGCGGGCGCGGCCAATCGGTGGCTCCGGCAAGACCTTCAATCATTGGCTTTTTGTGTGCTCGTTTCTGTATGGAGGAGATAGCTGAGGCGGCAAATTTGAAGACGGAGAAATGCGCTTTCCAACGAGACCAAGATGGCGGCGCTCGGCTGTGCCGTTCCGGAGATATCGTGGCTTGAAAAACGGCGTTCTTTCGCGATTTTCGCGAAATTTTTCGGCACCTTGGCTCATACAACAATTTTTTTTAGAGCACTTCTACTTGGTTTTCAGTGATGATATTTCGGAATCAGATAGAATAAGAGATATAGAAACTGATGCGAAAGCCCTTAAAAGATCACGTGTGTCCCGTGACAGCGCCCCCTTTCTACTGCTGGTATGCTTCAGCGCAATACGTTGTATATGCTTGACCACGTAACCCTGGTGTATTGCGGCCAAGCTGACTTTTCGGAACCGTCATTATGCAATGCTTCAGATCCTTGGTGTGCTTTCCGCACTCCGAAGCCATTGGTGAGGATGAGAAAGACGGAGCCAGTACCGTTGCCGACAGTGGCAAATCCTTTAAGTGAACACTTTGGGAATTGATGCAAGTGAAGCTTTATATGCTGCTTGCTTTGATTTCCAATAATTTGTGGTCATGCCAACTGCATACGTTAAAATTTTTTCAGCTTATAGCACAATGCAAGATTGGAGAGTTGATTACCTTGCGTGCACCACTGCTGCTTGTCTGCGTAGTGCACAGACCACACAGCAAGACGTGTTAGCCTGAGGTATTGTTGTGTGCAATTGTTTATGACCTCCGAGAAGGTTAGCATCACCATTGCCTCACACGGCGCATTGCATCGTGGCCGAAGTGTTAAACTTTAATTGAATTATGGGGCTGTAAGTGCAAAAACCAGAATCAAATTATCAGGCATGCCGTAGTGGCCGACTCCAGATTAATTTTGACCCCCGGGTTTCTTTAATGTGCAACTAAACCTCGAAACATGAATGTTTTGGTATTTAGCCCCCGTTGAAATGCGGCTTCAGTGGTCAGGATCGAACTCGCGACCTCAAGCAACGCCACAGTTGCAAAGCTTCCGCAGCGTCGCCTAGAGATTACGATGCTCTAATGAGGCTTTGCATCTGCACGCCCTGCGTTAGTTGTCCGTTAGACATATTTGCACGGTGTTTATTGTTCAGAATAGCAGAAACTTAAAGGGCAACTCCGGCGATTTTTTGACCATGTCGAGCTAATAAAATATTTAGGTTCCCGAGACCCTCCTGTGACGCACCTGATAGCAGAATTGTTCCGCAAATTCGAAAATAATTTTAAATAAGCAAAAAAGCGCAAAAACGAAACCGGAACCTGAGCAAGCAGCCGGCCAACCTCTGCGTGTGACGTCACGAATGTATCCCCGGCGGGGAAGGCGCGCAATGCATGCCGGTCTCGCCCGCGGGGTGAACGAAACCGGCGAAGAGCAGACGCTCAGCTTATTCGTGACCGCGCCGGACCTTCGGGGACCTTCGGGTGACATTGCATGTAAGCTGCACCACCTATTCGGATCTGTCAAACAGTGGCAGTTATGATTCAGAAGAATTCAATAGCCACGAATCGCCGTCCTCCACCACTAGAGCCAGCACCCATGCGCAACATATCGCGCTGCGACATGAAGACCAAGGGTAGCCCTAACCACTGATATACGTGCTGCTTGCTATTTTAGGTGTTTTACCCCTCTCAGGGAACCGCTTCGCATGCTCACTGTAAGATGTGGAGCACGAGTTTCCGCATTTGTATCCCACAAGAACGCCGCTGACAGTCCAAAGCACCGACCGGTGCATTTCTTTACATCGGCAAGTACAGCGACCACTCGTACGTCGTTAGCTTGAGATAGCCGCTCATCGGTGACATCAATTAATGTCAGAACATATCAAAACCTGTCGATTTTGTGCATGTAAGCACCGTTACATCACTCTGAATCGCGCTGATATCACGCACCTTTGAAACAGCGAGCGGGAGACCGTATAGCAGGGAAGCGTTGTACAGCCTGCTTATTTATTCGTATTCTCTTCATGCACACAATTAGTGTTCCGTAGACATAGATTGGGACATTGCGCGTATGATCGTTCATTTAGAGAATGTACAGTTTTCTCGCGGAAACGCCGATGTAATGAAGTATGACATCGTTGGCAGCTGAACGAGACGGTTGTTTACGCATATGCTGTATCGAAGGGGCCTCCGCTTGCTGCCCATTTGGGATACGAGGCAAACAGTGCACCTCGTAAGCTAAATAATGTCAGCATAACAATGGGTAATAATACACCCATAGACTTGCGTAGTCACATTTTATTTAGGGAAGCGCCGGCGAGTGCGACTGGCCGCATTCGAGAACGGCAACGTATACGGATATTGATTGCGCGTCGTGTTGTCGCTTTTAGCTTTTTGCGTGTGCACTGTACGAAATGAGGAATGGCTTATTTCAAATCCGTATAGTCAAAACTGAACTACAGAAGCAGCTTTCCTCATCCTAATAGCTTAATTAGCTTCATATCAGTGGGTCTGGTCCGCCAGCAGCAGACGCACGAACTTGGCCACTGTGATAGGCTTAACCTCGGTTGAACGCGATCGGCATCGGCTCAAACTGTGTTTGCGGATGGCGAGGGCTGAAGTTCGTGCAGCCAACAACGCAACACCGCTTGCCACCCCGCATCACTTGCCCGTCCACAGGGAATGCAACTTCTCGCGACAGCAACATCTCACGCCAAGCGCTAGCTAACGATCGTCGACTCCTGCACGCTCTCGTCGCTGTCGTCTGCATGATCCCGGCATGCTCTGCGTGGACCATTCCTGACGTCATACACAATGTGGCCTATAACTGAGGAGGGGGTAAGGTAGGGTGCTCGAGGCAATAAACTAAATTCATTTGTAAAAAATCTGTGCAACTCTCAAGCCCGCTTTTTTTAGGACATGACGGAGGTATTCAGAGGAACAGACCCAGCGAATTTCATCGACATGCGTTGACATCGAAAAATCGCCGGAGTTGCCCTTTAAAGGGACTGACAACCAATTTTAATGGTGTCCATTTTTTTAGTGCAGTGGGAAGCTTACTGATCAGAGTGTTTAATAATGAAGCGGTAACATGGAAAACGGCGTGGCACATTTTGCATCATAATTTTTTTAATCAGCAGTGAGGATGTAGTAGTTTGCGGGAAGCATGCTGAAAGCAGTGATAGGCGAGTGTGACAGCGATTATACACCGGCTTTGAGAAAGTAGCTATGAGAAAGTATTATTTTTTGTTCATCAAGCCGATGTTCCTGCGATTCATGTTTTCCGAATTGTTAAATTATTTCTACCATAATATCTATGTGTTCTTGTGGTTTCCAGTCCAGCCGCTTTGGTTACAAATCAGTCAAGAGCATTCTTTAGCCAAGCCAAGTGCTCGAAAGCAAAACGACACTTTTACATGTGATACACAGTTAAGCGTGCTGCCGTAGCCACTCGTGTGCTAATATAGTAGTGCTGGCACTTATTTATGGCACAACTAGACAAGAGAATTTTGTATCTCACAGGGGGACCACACAACTCTGGATACTTAATCGCAAACTCGCATGCGTACAACAGCATGTGTGCCACTCGTTAGCATCAACTTTCTTTACTTCATAATACACATAGAATAAAGTGTAAGCATCTAACAATATACAAATTTAAGCAATAAAGTTGCTGCACTTAATAACAGACGACTTTCGTACAGTAATCTCTTGTACGACACCCGGAGTGCCGAGATTTCACCGCTAGGCTCACCACTTACCTTTAAATCGCAAACAACACGCTGGATTCTATCACAATAAATCATGGTCATTTCATTTCCATCAACTTCTCACAACACACTCTGGCCAGTTAATTGTCAGTCCAATTTGTCCGCAACCGCTGTCGTGTCTAGCAGCAGCATTTCCTTGCCTTCTTACGTCACCTTTTAACAATCCCACCGTGTCCGCACGGCAAACTGCGAGCGAAGAGCGGCGAAGCTGTTATCACTCGTTTCGTGACTCTGCCAGTTCTACCCATTCTCTGCTTCCTCTCCCTACCTTCTCTCCAGTGGCGCACCGACGGGGGGGGATTCGGGGGTTGTAACCCCCCCCTGAGGCCGACTTAACTCCCCCTTTTGTTTAACCCCTTTTCTTTCCTTACGCATTTGAGTACTGCAACTAAGATGTAAGACGCGCAATCGTCTGCACACTCGCAAAAAGCGCATTTTTTCGACAATTTCCCGTGAAGAAATCGAAATTAGTGCTGTTTAGATGATATTGGCAAACTGTCAACCCCCCCCCTGGCAGAGATCCTGGGTGCGCTACTGCTTCTCTCTCCCATTCTATCTACGAACTGCTGCACATTGGTAGAAGGGCAAGCATTGCAGTTTCTGCAATTATTTTGCAGGGGGTCACAGATAATTACAGCCGTCAAGAGCGGTATTGTAGTGCCGTCCAGGGAGCTCCAGAGGGCATTGTGCACATGCAACACGATAGAGATGTCCAAACGAGTTTCCCACATCTCCTTTCCTTTCTGCCACACTCCTACTATGAATATGCACGCTCTGAACCACCTCCCAACGCAGCGTGCAAGACAGCGACAGCAGCAGCAGTGGAAAAGCCGAAGGAAAGCTTCGCTTTAAAACATTGCACCGAATAGGAGGAAGCTTGGCAGCAAACGTCGAAGCAGCTAAGCTAGGGTGGCTAGCCTAGGTAGGCCTAACGACAGCACAAGGCTATTGCAGCTGCCAGCGGATCTGTGTGCGCAAGTGCTGGTTCGAGGCTGCGAGATAATCAAAATGGCGGCAGTCGTGGCTTCCACGTCCAAAAAATCCGACTAAGAAAGGTTTCAGCAGATGTGGGCTACTAACAAGAAGTTACAGTGTAGGACCATTTTTGTTACAGCTAACATGCAAAATCTCTCCTGCATAACAGTGCCTTGGATTACGTAAAAACTTAAGAGCCGGCAACCTCCTAGAGCAAGATCCGTGCCAAGGTAGTATGAGGAGTACCAAACTGCAGCACAAGAGGCACAAGTACCGTATTTACTCTAATCTAACGTGCACTTTTTTCCGATAAAACGGGTAACAAAAATTGAGTGCGTTTTAGAATCTAGTACACCCTAAATCCCATATTGCCATCGGCATTTCAACATGGCCGCTTCGTACACGCTTCAAGCCTAGCTGCCGTAGCTTTTTCCATGTGCTGCAATATGTGTGCTTAGGCATTAATTAAATTAGGCTACCGTCCGGCTTCCCGTTTTCTGTGTTTGCTCTATCAGCATGAAGTGCCGAGTTCATCATAATGCTACATTTGAAAGGTGACCATGTGAGCGCAGACGAAAATCACGCCGCGTCACAGGCGTTCGTAGTACCCAAAACTTGCTTGCAGGACTGGTGCAAACAGAAGGAGAGGATTTTCGCCAGCAAAGCAACACGGAAAGGTTTCAGTGGACCGAAGCAAGACGTATTCTGCGACGATCCACTTCAGCGATACAATCGCCTTGGCCCTATCTTGAAAGTGATCTGCAACGGAGACAGAGTCCGCCGTGCGCTATGTTTTCGCCATTCACCACTAGACTACTGTTTTGGAGCCAGATGACTCGGAGAACTGCTCTTGGCGCAATTGGCATAGCTGTTCCCCTACCATCCTTATCATGCCTATTTAATAATGAGTAAGCACAAAGTATGGGTCTAGAAACATTTTAGCGGCATTCTTATTGTGCCCATAAATGCCTTTTTTGATGTTGGTGTCAACATAGAAATTTCAGTCTAAGAATACCTTTTTTTGTTTTCTGTCCTAGCCTTATTTTGTTTATAATGTTAGCACCTGCTGGAGAACTTGGGTGAAGGCAGCTGATTGTTACTGCAAACACTTTGCCGGTCTAAAGGATGTTATTAACAGCTTTGCGAAAGAGGGCATCGCTGTGAGAAGGGCTCAAATTGCGCTACTTAACAGTACAGTTGAAGGTGGCTTAGTGTAGCTCCCTTTATGTTTTTAGCCAACATCATCGAGAAACTTGAATTCTAGGGCAACTGACCCGGAATGTGAAGTTCACTTTGGACGTTCAGGAAACATTGCCATCTCTGAAGGACCGATTGCTGATAAAGTTAGTTAGAACCTTCAATCTGCCCCAAACAAGCAAAAATCCCGGGTTTTCGGTACTGAAAGAACTGCCCCAGCCTTTGACTGACAAGCATTCTATTGAACATTCCTTCAGAAGACGCTGATCATCGAACGTTTCCAAGTACAAATATGTGCTGCTAAACTTCGGTGGATCTTGAGAGTTCCTTTTCTGCATACAAACCAATACAGTAAAACCCTGGTGATACAGTCACGGCTAGTACGGATTTTGGTGTGATATGCCTTCGTAACATTCCCCGGCCGAAATATATTGTTCTTAATACGAATAACATTGGCTGTTACGAATGCATTACTGCGCTGCTGCGGATCGTACGAATGCCCGAGCAACAGCAGCGGCCGAGCCAGCGGAGCGACCGGTACAGCGGGATCTGGGTAGCATCCATATTCGCCAAGCAATCGGCTACTTCACGTGGCTGCGCAATCTCTTATTGGTTCCCCCATCAAGCAGACTGGACCACATCGCAGCCTAGCTGATGCTTTGACTCAAGGACCGCTGCAGCAACGACGATAACGGCTAAAACGCTCCCTGCACTCGATGTGCTGATGTGTTCAGTGGCGTGAGAAAACATTCGCAAGATCACGTGCGCGCACTGTTATGCCTTCCAGAAGGCGATTGTTTACGATTTGGGCAAGAAGAAAACACACACGGATAACACCTCCTTGATACGTTTGTCAAGGGACCCCCGAAAAAAGTCGCAGTTTTGCACCTATACTGAGTATATCAAGTTACTTTGGAAAGTACTTAAGACACAGTATTTTGAGCAAAGTCTTTAGTTACGTACAAGCTTGCCCACTGCGCGATGATGACTGAATAGAAGATTTACAGAAGGATTAGTGGTATCACAATGGGCAAGCTCTGCTCCCTTCTCTAGAGTGATCACATAGCTCTTGTTACAGATTGACCAACACGAGCCATAGCCTTTAGCTGCATTGCATGGAGTTGGCGACAGTTCACTGAGACAACTGTATAGACACCAGCCTACCTGTGACTGTGATGCTGCCCGTGGAGAAGATTTTTAGGGTGGCCTTCAGATCTTTGATCTTGTACGTGACACCGGGATGTAATTCTGGCTCGTAGCTAAGAAGAGAGGGGAAGAAAATAACTTGTATTAAAAATCGTCCCAGAGTAAGAAAAAATCAAACAAAGCTCACAGGACCGTTTCAGGGTAATCTGTCGGACAACAGCCTTAGAAGTTCTAAACAGATTTCATGCCAATCATAGCGCATAAGAATCAAGGAAGAAAGCGCAGCAACACTCAAGCTTCATCGTCTGCTGCGAGTGATGGAATGTCGATCACAGATGCACACAGGAATTTGCAGACACACACATATTTGCTTTTTGTTGTCACTCTAAACCTGTATGGTCACAGTTATGATGGCAAGTAAGTGTCGGCCTAAACGACTTGCTCATCAGAAAACTGCCACAAATGAGAAACAGTAAGTTAGCACACCACAATCCTTTACACACACCTGTTGCAACACAACCTTCGAGCCTCGGAATTCTGCTTATTCCGGCAGCTAGACTGCTTTAGCCAGAAAGCTAAGAAAACCACCGTCTCCACAGTACTCAACAAGAGTAGCACCGTGTCACCTGCTACACGGAGTTGCACAACGCCTGCACAACCTGCACTTCTAAACAAAGCAAGTGCAAGAAGTGTCGAAAAGTTGTGCATGACTGGTTCATGCATAGGCGCCAAACCGAGGACTGCTGCGCACGCGATAAAACACTACGCTCCCTCAACCAGAGCAGAATAGTGCAGCCAAATCAAGGAGACGAGATCCAAAGTTCTGGCAACAAACCGCAAGCGGCTTTCCCCATGGCTAATTCGGAGCGCAAATTGCTAGAACACAAGCTAAGGCACGAGAAGAGACCAGACACAGCACTGTGTCTTGTCTGTTCTCGTATCTTGTGTCCTAGCAGTTCGCGCTCCGAATTAGCCATGCTTCAATACCAACTCGCCAATTTCTCGCTTCTGATCTGATTTCTACACCCCTTCCAATACTCGTGTGCTCTCTTCTTTGCATCTTTGGAACCAGCTCAATCCCCGTTTTTCTTCTCCACTAGCTGTTATACTCGCAGACAAGTTTCTGTGGCAGTGAAGCGAAAGCTATGACGGCAAAGTGCACATAAAGCGAGAGCACTCCCGAAAATAGTCCCACAGTGTCATCCGCATTAGCTTGAGCAGGGAAAGAGAGAACATCAACATCCTATTTACAACTGCCTAAACAAGACATAATACACGAATGAGTGTTAAATTTGACTTATTTTCCTGCTTTTCTCTTCCACATTTGGGCAAATGTGAAACTATCACATCGAAGCTATGCTGATTCATTATCAGTTCCAAGAAATCAAAAGCATCATCAAGCTATGCCAGACTACTTGACGTTGTGACACACATGCAGAAGCTCCGCCCCCGTAGTTGTCCCTTCATTGCCACAGAAAGTTTTACGCAAGTGTAACACTAGATATAACACTTTCGGCCCTTTATGCGCAATGCCTCACGTATTCCAAGTGTACCAGAGAGCTGGAAGAACGCCAAAGTTATACTCATCCATAAGAACGAAGACGTTAATAAATTGAAGAATTTTAGACCCATTAGCTGCTTTCAGTATTGTATAAAATATTCACCAAGATAATTTCGAATAAAATCAGGGCAACAATTCAGTCAACCAAGAGAACAGGCTGGCTTCAGGAAGGGATATTCTACGATGGAACATGCCCATGTCATCAATCAAGTAATCAAGAAATTTGTGGAGTACAATCAACCTCTCTGTATGGCTTTCATAGATTATGAAAAGGCATTTGATTCAGTAGAGATACCACCAGTCATAAAGGCATTGCGTAATCAAGGAGTACAGGAGGCATACGTGAATATCTTCACAAATATCTACGAAGATTCCACAGTTACCTTGGTTCTCCACAAGAAAAGCAGAAAGTTACCTGTCAAGACAGGGGTCCAGGCAAGGAGACAAAATCTCTCCAATGCTATTCACTGCATGCTTAGAAGTATTCAAGCCCTTGGACTGAGAAGGCTTAGGAGTGAGGATCAACAGCAAATATCTTGGCAACCTTCGGTTTGCAGATGACATTGTCCTATTCAGCAACAATGGGGACAACTTTAAGAAATGATTGAAGACCTTAACTGAGAAAGTGTAAGAGTGGGGTTGAAGATTAATATGCAGTAGACAAAGGTAATGTTAAATAGCCTGGCAACAGAACAAGAATTCAGGATTGCTAATCAGCCTCTAGAGTCTGTAAAGGAGTATGTTTATCTCGGTGAATTACCAACAGGGGACCCTGATCATGAGATGGGAAATTTACAGAAGAACAAAATTGGGTTGGAGCGCATACAGCAGGCACTGCCAAACCCTGACTGAGAGGTAAGGACGTGTTTTTGGGCTAGTTGGTTCTTCATCATCAAGTAATAGACAGCGCCAGAATATACACAGGACCAAACGACGAGTAACGAGACAGACACAGGGCGCACTAACAACTGAAGGTTTATTCACAAAAAGCGCAGAATATGTATACTGGCTGAACATGAATAAACACAAAAAGGAAACTGTCACTTGCATCACATGGCCAAGCCTACTGCGCGCGAAATGGGGATCTAGTAAGGAATCTGATATCCTTATCCGAGAGTATGACGGAGGGCATGCTAACACAGGACTCATCCAGCTTTTTTATTTCCAGGGCTTCAACAATCTCCCTTGTTAGTCTGTCTGCTGATTTGAACATGATGCTGGTATTTTCCATTAAAGCAGCACAGCCGCAGTCCCTACAATGAATGCCTAGATGTCCTGATATTGTCTTTCTTGTGTTGTACTTATGTTCTTTCAATCTCTCATTTAGGCACCTTCCCGTTTGGTCTATGTAAGATGCACCGCAATTCAAAGGAATTGCATAGACCTCGTTTTTCGCGCAGTGCACAGGCTTATCTCGATGATTCGTGGTACATACAGATGCCTTGCTTCCTTCATTAACCAGTCTGCACATTTTTGCGAGCTTTTCCGGTGCGGTAAAAACAACTTTTACTCCTGCCCTTTCCGCTACTTTCTTCAGGTTATGCGAAATAGAATGTATGTAGGGAATGGCGGACACATTCTTCGTGCCTTGTTGTGCTCCCGCATGGTTGGCGTGCTCCCGCATGATTTGTGTGGCGTGATCCCGCATGTGCTCCCGCATGGTTTTACCGCACCGGAAAAGCTCGCAAAAATGTGCAGACTGGTTAATGAAGGAAGCAAGGCATCTGTATGTACCACGAATCATCGAGATAAGCCTGTGCACTGCGCGAAAAACGTGTTAGGCACCTTCCCGTTTGGTCTATGTAAGACGCACCGCAATTCAAAGGAATTGCATAGACCACGTTTTTCGCGCAGTGCACAGGCTTATCTCGATGATTCGTGGTACATACAGATGCCTTGCTTCCTTCATTAACCAGTCTGCACATTTTTGCGAGCTTTTCCGGTGCGGTAAAAACAACTTTTACTCCTGCCCTTTCCGCTACTTTCTTCAGGTTATGCGAAATAGAATGTATGTAGGGAATGGCGGACACATTCTTCGTGCCTTGTTGTGCTCCCGCATGGTTGGCGTGCTCCCGCATGATTTGTGTGGCGTGATCCCGCATGTGCTCCCGCATGGTTTTACCGCACCGGAAAAGCTAGCAAAAATGTGCAGACTGGTTAATGAAGGAAGCAAGGCATCTGTATGTACCACGAATCATCGAGATAAGCCTGTGCACTGCGCGAAAAACGTGGTCTATGCAATTCCTTTGAATTGCGGTGCGTCTTACATAGGCCAAACGGGAAGGTGCCTAAATGAGAGATTGAAAGAACATAAGTACAACACAACAAAGACAATATCAGGACATCTAGGCATTCATTGTAGGGACTGCGGCTGCGCTGCTTTAAAGGAAAATACCAGCATCATGTTCAAATCAGCAGACAGACTAACAAGGGAGATTGTTGAAGCCCTGGAAATAAAAAAGCTGGATGAGTCCTGTGTTAGCATGCCCTCCGCCATACTCTCGGATAAGGATATCAGATTCCTTACTAGATCCCCATTTCGCGTGCAGTAGGCTTGGCCATGTGGTGCAAGTGACAGTTTCCTTTTTGTGTTTATTCATGTTCAGCCAGTATACATATTCTGCGCTTTTTGTGAATAAACCTTCAGTTGTTAGTGCGCCCTGTGTCTGTCTCGTTACTCGTCGTTTGGTCCTGTGTATATTCTGGCGCTGTCTATTACTTGCTGACCGAGAGCTTACCACTGTCATTGAAAATAAAAGTGTACAATCATTGCATTCTACCGGTGCTAACATATGGGGCAGAAACTTGGAGGTTAACAAAGAAGCTCGAGAACATGTTAAGGACCGCACAAAGAGTGATGGAACTAAAAATGTTAGGCCTAACTTTAAGAGACAGAAAGAGAGCGGTGTGGATCAGAGAGCAAACGGGGTTAGCAGATATTTTAATTGACATTAAGAGAAAGAAGTCGCAGTTTCGCCCGAAAGGCGAAGCATCAATTGCGATAGCAAATTAGTAGAGAGCTATACGGAGTAGGGATAGTAGTTTTATTGGCTGCATAAACTTGGACACATTCGCTTACTAACAAAATTAACAAACCTGGTGTCAGCGCGCACAGGCAAACATGAATAGATCACACTCGATGACCGCAGGCAACCAATGTCGAAACGCTGGCGTGAGCAAGCGCGGCAGCGGAAGCGAGTGAAGGTTTGTGTGGTCTATCGCTTCAACGGAAACTGAGCAGCGAAAGCACAGCGCATACAAATGTAAGAGCTGTGTGGAGATCGCTTTCCAAGATATGGTGCACACCGCGCGACATCCCAGATCCGCGCAAAGTACAAGTTCACAGTTTCTGGTAGAGTAGAAGCCGCAACCCCTCCCTCCTGCTTTCCTCCTTTCGGGTGGGAGGTTGAGTCGCCAGTTCCCCTTGCGCCCGGTCGTAAGATACACATTTGGTGCCACAGCTAACCGTCGCCTCCCCTCCCCCGATGGCCTTTTGCACGACTGAGGACGTCGCATTTACTCTCCGTCATGTGTTCGCTCTCCGTGAAAGCATGCGTCCCTCGCGCGCTTTTACTCGCACTTTCAGCATACGGGGTGCGGCAAACGATTTTATTGCCCTTGGACTTTATACGGAACCTCACGGTGACGGCAGAAATCCGCTTGAAGTGTCCATATAATTGCTATCACAATAAAATGGAGCTGGGCAGGTCATGTAATGCGTAGGATGGATAACCGGTGGGCCATTAGAGTTGCAGAATGGATACCAAGAAAAGGGAAGCGCAGTCGAGGACGGCAGAAATCTAGGTGGGGCAATGAAATTACGAAATTTGCAGGCGCACGTTGGAATCAGCTAGCGCAAGACTTGAATTGGAATCACAGAATTGGAGATCGCAGGGAGAAACCTTCGTCCTGCAGTGGACATATAGGCTGATGATGATGATTATTAAATGTGTACATCAACATACAACCAGGGCAGCAAAAAAAAATATTGAGCACACAGACAATCGATGCCAATGAGCAAGTAGCATTGTGTTGACATTGAGAAACCAAGCTGCAATTGCATGAAGCCTCTGTCATCAAAGTTTGTTTTATCATTACCTGCAAGCTGGAAAAAGGCATCGTAGTCTTATCACTGTGCCACGACCATAGAGTTTCTCACTATATTACCTAGAGGGAAAACTGGCGCTGCTGTGCTGTGGTATCCATGGGAATGCCGGTATATTGTGACTTCGGATTGGCATTGTTCTGGGAGAGCCAGAACGCCTTGAGACATGCAGGGCTAGTACCGTTCCGTCTGTCAGTATGATTCATTTCCTGCTAAAACAGCACATAAAAACTGCTTTAGCTTTATTATTACACAAAAACATGTTTTGTTTAATTTTGAGGACTTACTATTGGATGCACAATTATATGAAACGTAAAAAGTATCAGCTGGCCGCTAAAGTTGGAGGGCAGACGACAAGATTATCGCTCACTTTGGAACAACTTGTCTGTTCTTGCTTTTCTTCGCTTGATTCTGCGTTGTAGGTGAGTAAACTTTATTCAGAGATGTAATATGGGTGAATAAAAGCCTTTTATGTAGATTTTACATGTAGTCGAGGTAGGCAGAAAACCAGATGGGATGATGAAGTTAGGAAATTTGCAGGCGCAAGTTGGAATACGCTAGCGCAAGACAGGGGTAATTGGAGATCGCAGGGAGAGGCCTTCGTCCTGCAGTGGACAAAATATAGGCTGATGATGATGATGACTTTAAGAACGTATTTGTGTAGCCATATCCACGTTTTAGATTAAGCCTCGTTCAACAGCCAAAACAAGCCTCGCAGACACATATCCCGTCATCCCATGAGGGCACGGCGCCCTTTAAGAAACTTGCATGGACAGTGGCGCCAGTTTAACCTCTAGGTGTTATAGTGAGAAACTCTATGCCCCCGAGTATTGGTTTTGGAAGAGGGCATGGGTGCTGTGTAGCGTAGTTGCTGCTAAGTTTAGCAACAAGCTTCAACGCCACCTAGTGTGCTCTTACATAAAACTTGAATCAGCAGCACACAAGATGAACTGCCTTTTCATCTGAGCCAACACTCCGGTCATCTTACCCCACGGTCTAGACCTGGAGTACCTGGCTTCAATTACACAACTGGTACTGGTGCACGTGGTGCAAACTAAAGAGTCAATCAATAAAGTAATTAGTAAAGTGAGGCAACTATTTAACAACTGCACAATTCCTGGCATCCACAATTGGTATAAGTCCATGTCAGCGAAAATTGTACCTCAAATTACTGATTTTTATGAACCTGCAACACCGATCACTAATGGTACCATTTGTCTGGTTCCTACAGTGCTCCAACTCAGTTTGCAGCAATGCAGAGACCCTTTCGAGATTGTAGCCAAAGAAAGCCCGCCGCAGTCCAAACGTGCTCTAGCTGCTCCCAGAGCAGTCATAACAGCCACGTGAACAAGCTTCTGCCGAATGTTGGTCGCGCTCCCAGGCTGAATGTGGAAGTGCATCTCTCCGAATGAGCCAGGCGAACTTGGAGCGCGAGCTCGAATTCGACCAGCCGAATGAAAACCACTACACAAACCACACAAGAGTGCTCCGAGGCAACCAGCCGAATGTACCATAATACAACAGGCTGATGGATGCAATGAATAATATAACACCTTGTAAGTTGTTGGTCCCTTTGTGTACCTTGTTTTTACGGTAACGCATACGCACTGCACATGGATTGCAAAGCATCACCATGTGTCAGTACAGGCTAATAGCAACGCAGTCGTACCATTTCAAACGGTCCATCAAAAGCAAACAAGATGGTGGCTATGATGCGTTTTCGGTGCCTTTCAGTGTTGTTTTTGTAAACAGAACTGGTGGCAGCCATGCAATAGTGCTGCGGTAGCATGATCTCGTGCAATTTAAGCACGCCCTTCTTGTACACTGATGCCTGCTAATGTTAAGACAGCTTTTGTAAACAAGTATTGACAGAAAATATTTGCACCAATTTTATTGCTTTATTGGATAGTCGTTGAACACATAACTAATGCCGTGAGGCACAACAAATAATAAAAAGCCCATCGTCATTTACTGCGACCAGTTCAAAGTGCGAGGTATGACAAGCTCGGTTTCGCGCAGGAAAAAAGGAGACTTGTCGCATCCGATACCACTGACAAATGCGCACACACTAAGGCCGCAATGTTGAAAGCGGAGTCCATTTAGCACTCGATGGGATAAGAGGGAAGAGTGGGTCCTCCTGCATTTTCAACAGAAGTCCAAAACTGGAAAGGCCACTTTGGCAGCTTTCAGCAACACGATCATGGTATGGCCTTCAACACCGAATTGGGCTGACTTGTTTGTGATACCATGCAACTGCCTACTTCTGGTGACGAGCCTTCTTTTTCACTTCCAAAGCCTCGCTTCACTTGACGGGCATTTTGAACAGGTCTTAAACAAGGTGCAGTGATTAACTACTCGTGGCAGCCTCAAAAGATTAAGGCTTCCTACTGTTACTATGAAGTCAACAGCTACCTAAAAAAAGCATAACGGCAGCTAGACACAAAATTTTCATGTCATCATTCCTTTATAGCAGGATTTCTGTGTTATGTTTTGTTGTCGAAAAAATTAAAAATGCATTGAATTCCATAGGTGTTCGCTGGAGATACAAAAACAAAAATATTTGTGTTGTCTCGGGGTTTCTTTATAATGGAGTTTAATTGTCTCACTATTAGTATTAGCATATCTCAAGATTCAAGACTGCTTACCTGGCAAGAGCCCGGTTGTTTTGAGAGAATGGAATGAGTTTGATGGCAAATGGCATGGTGCAGGTGCCTAGGACGTTCACCACTCTGTAGTTCATGAACTTGACCCGGAAGCCCAGCTTCTGGAGGATGCGCGCATAACGTCGTGCCGCCAGCTTGGCAGTTTCCTCACTGAAACACGCACAAAGGGCAACAGAATGAACACTCCCGAGGAAATATGGAAGCAAACACGTATGCACGAAATGCCAATTGTTGATGTTTGCCGATATGTTAATCAATAGTCGCTGGGAACTTTCTTAAACAGGGTTTCTTAAAAAAAAATACAGCTGAATAGTAGCAAGGTAGGCCACGGAAACATTGTGTTGGGCAGAAATAAACATAGCACTCTATTGTTAATAGGCCCTCCAAACATTTCTTCAGGAATGTATTTTTTGGAAGGCACTGCAATCATTCCAGTGTGTTCTCAGTTTTGAAGAAAAGATGTTGCAAGTCACCTTAAATTATTGTTTGCCAACTTTGGAGCTGCAGAGCTCAATGGCAATCGCTTAACAGTGCGGTCCTCTTGCAAATATGCATGGTGAAATCGCTGATCTGTGCCTCACTATCTCGCCTCGAAGCGTTAGATAATGTGCTTCTTCCACCTGCTGCAACCTCGCAAACGAATCTTCACTGCCCAAGCGCCGTATCTATCACATATGATAAGGATTTCATGCTTATCAGCATGTCAGAAGGCTATCACCCCTTTTGAGTATTACAAAAGGCGACGATTTTGACACTATCTATATTGTGTGTTAAAGGGCCTTGAAACAGGCAATAAACAGCTTCTATGTTGATTTATATGCTTGTGTTCAGTATTGCAAAAGGTGATAAGATTGGTGCAGCTATCCTATTGACCTTTGGAACAGGCGATAAATAGTTTATACAGTCAAATGTTTTGCCTGTCTGCAGCGACTCACAAAAGCACCAATAACTTGCACTTTTTCATTGATGGAGAACTGCTCAACTACCATGGTACTGCGGCGTCCGGACCCTCCCGGGCTATCTTTACTGTGGTGCCAACCATCGCTCCCAATGCGCGCCGCAGCTAAGTGGCGGCACTACATGCGTTCATTGTAAAGCAACAAATCAGCCATCCCAGGACACCATATTCTTTCATTGTACAGGCAAATGTGCTGCTGTGGTTTTCACTGTAGAGGCATTCGCGATATATATGAAAGACGTGAATTTGCCCGGGACATGCAGAATCCTCCATTTTACATTTTGTTATAGAGGCATTCAACTGTACAACATACATTACAGGTGCACAATCGATCATAATTTAAAGGTTCTGCTTTGTTACTGGCATGGCGTAAGCATTGTGTATTGGCAAACCTTTTCGCCACTCTAGCGATCCTCCAACATGACATCTGTAACTACATCCATACAAAGAATTACATACAACATTCTCAGTAGGTCACGAAAAATATTTGTTACGTCTTTTTTTTTTTGTATGCTGTGTTGCCGCCAATGTTTTTCGATGACAAACACCCACACAGACTAGAATTTCGAACATGGCCATTCACAGTTCATTTCTACTTCACCACAAAAGCCAGAAGATTAGTGTAAGAGCATGAAACCACATGGGTGTTAAAGCAACATGACATTTATTTTTTGATATGGGCCACAACGGCCAGCAGCTGCTTACCTGGTGGCACCTGTGCAGGTGATTTTTCCCGAGGACCACATGCTGGCAGTTGTGTAAGGCGTCCTAATCTTCATTGTCAGCATCTGTTGAAAAGCAAAAGCGCATTTCTGATTTTTGAACTTGGTGGTAGAACATTTATCGAACATTCAAATTGGCACTGGAATACAAACTTACAAAGACTACCTGCAGGTTACCTAGTAAGTACACTATTGCACCACGATTTTTGTGTCACTCTAGAATCTACAGCACATACCCGAGTCATGCACTTCTCCGCGTCGCTTTAGGACACATGCTTCATGTTTAGACTGCACGACAAAGCAAGATACAAAAAAAAAAAAAATGTGTGACATTAAAGCACAGCTTATGAGTACTTCGTAAAAGCTTCTGTGACGACTTACAGCAACATTAGTTGTGGCAGTTCTGTAAACAGTAATGAAATGACGCGAGGATGTGAGATCAACACGAGAGGAGAAAACCGAAAGCAGAAGGAATGATGTCACCAGCTCGCATGTTGACACCTCAATTGCGATTCTAACCTGAGGTCTGCCATATTTTGGTTAGGTCAAACGAGGTTTGTGAAAAAGTGCACTTACACAGTTTGCACGTCGTTTGTCGGCTGTGAGCACAACACAGGATTTCGGATATTTGGAGTGAAGTGGTCGCTCGTGGCCCTCTAGCGGCTACAACTATAGTTTGCCTCACCAACTACCTGCCTAGGTTAAGGCTCATATCAGTCAATCAGTGGCGAGGACCAGTCGAATGTTTCGGAGAAGGGCTCACCCATTCCACGCTAGTTAATTCTTCCACGATCAAGCTTCAAATCAAAGGCAGACAATGGAGGAGCCTGTCTGGTTGGAAAAGCAAGCGATAGTTGTCACTGCCTCGCATGTATTTGGCGAGATCATTGAGAATAGTCTGAAGCAGCAAAGTACTGCAGAACACTGAACCAAGTAGTGTACAGAGATACATACTTGTCTAGAACACACTCCTGAGGGCAAAAGCAGCTACCAAAGCTTGAGCCGACCACCAGGTCGAGAGAAATCAATGTAAACTGCAAATTTAGTCACGCAACCTCGCATACAGCCGATTTCTTATTTTCAGATATCGTCAGTACAGTCATGAGAATGTGGTGCGTGTGTTTTAGAGAAGTGTATTGTTGACCTCTGTACTAACACAACCATTGCAAATTATGGCGGCCACCTCCCTTTGTCGCAATATCAACCATTTCTTTCAAGCACTCAATAATTTTTCTGAACAAAAACATAATTGAGTCCCGCTAGGTCTATGATGTGCTGCTCAGGATGCACAAGAAAAGAAAAAGAAGACAGTACAGAACGCAGTCCTTCGTGCAGTCTCTCTTAGCATGGCTTCCCCTAACAGTACGGGTATGGCCCGATGCAAACTGTTTTGCAGTAACGACAGACTGACTACTAACAGATTTGCTTTGTGTAGCAGCCCCCCCTCCCCCTCTTTTTCTACTAAAACGTTTCACCGGGCGTCGGTTCCTTACCGCATATACATGCGAGTTACAAATTATCGCACGTCTATCGACACACCGATGAAAGCAAAATAAAAAGGCACACGGATCAGCGGGCAGTAATGTTCACACAAACGACTGGCAAGGTCGGCGACGGTTCGTCTAATCAGGCGCTCATCGCACATGCGTCCGGCGTGCACGTTTACCGAGGTTCGCTAGTCGGGTTTACGCCGACAATACACGCGCGCCTTCGATGGTCGTTCACTTTGACCGAAGTGCGTTCGTGCGTATCGAAAACCGTCGATACCGAACAGCAATTTGTTTTTATTTTCATCATTTTTTCTCCCTCGTGGGAATTTAACGAGAAATCTCTAGCATTTGGAGGCACCGTCGACCTGAAAATACTTGAGCGGTCCTCGGGCAAACTTTGTGACGAAGCTGTACTAAACAACCTAAAAGAGACTTCGTCAACCATCTCGCTAAACGGCTGCTTCCACGCACGTCACAATATGACGGCAGCCGTTCTTTCTTTTAAAACGAAACTTGCTCACCCATCCAACAAATAATACAGTAGTAGTACAACTGCAATAAAATAAAAATGCGCACTATCCAACGTTTTCTCAATTGTATCATTTACAAGTCATCGGCTACGGATCAAAAAAAGAAAAAAACATGGGCGAATATGACGAGTGAATTGCATCTTTGAAACGGATCTGTTTTGAGCGCCACCACACTCCGGCATTGGAAGTTCATACACAACTTTTACGTCATTAAACATTTTTGTTTACCACTCCTCGCTGCTTATAATAAGCACACGATCACACCACCCAGCGGCCATTAAGTACTTACATCACTCACCACTCTTCACACCGTTACCAATCTTCCAAATATTTACGTTTACTGCGCCGAAGTTCACCCTCTCAAAGCTGTCGCCGAACCCAGGGCTCCACAGACACTGACCACATTTTCGTCTATTTTTGCATGTGCATATTCCAAGTCAAGGGTCTTAAATGTTAACCAAGTGTAGCGACAGGTCGCTGCATGTGTAACGCCGGACACAAGGCATGCCCGATGAAGAACGGAAGGCCGGGGGCGGAAAATTTGACCCCCCCTCCCATCGCCCCGAGTGGAGAGTTCGGGGTCATCGCACCGGAGAGGTGATGCTACGCTGGCGAAGAAGCGCCACCCGTTTCACCCCCGCGAATTGCAACGGCGCGCCATCCTCCCCGAAGAAACGCCACCTTCGGTCTTCTAACCTAACCCCCCGAACACCTCTGCGTTCAATCAGAGTCTTGCAACAACCGCAGCAGTGTTTTCCGTTTTTGTTTGTTTTTTCAATTGGGGAAACGCCGCTGCCACTAATGTTCTTACGCAATTTGCTCACTGCCTTCTTGCTCACCTGCCCCTCCCACCCCCCATTTTTAGTCGCCGCTCCACACACCGCCCAAACCGCCTTCCGGTCAAGAACAAAGCGTAGAGAGAGGGGGGTTCAGCGAAGATAAAACGAGTAATACAATGCGTGCAAACGGAAGACGCGACCGCGCCGAAATCGCACAACATGCAGGAGAGACAATGAAAACAAACGAACTGTCGGGGCAACACCATTTCAAGATGTACGCGATGACGCATTTGCTATTATCGGTGCGCTACAGCGTC
This sequence comes from Dermacentor silvarum, assembly GCF_013339745.2. Classification (NCBI taxonomy): domain Eukaryota; kingdom Metazoa; phylum Arthropoda; class Arachnida; order Ixodida; family Ixodidae; genus Dermacentor; species Dermacentor silvarum. Next base: position 24,044,937 of record NC_051163.1, read on the forward strand.
TTTCCCAAGAATTTTTATTTAGAGCTCACGCAGAGTTGTGACGAAACAGCCAACCTCACGGCCTTGTCAGCGTTGCACCTGTGTTTGCGTATTTTACCGACTCTTTCTTCGCAAGAAAATGTGCACTGAGATAACTTCGCAGAAATGTGGGAGTGTGCTACAAAAAAAAAAAAAAAAAAAAAAAAAAAAAAAAAAAACCAGAAGCAACGAACAAAGATGATGTAGTGTAGGGTGCTGCGCTGATTCGGCTCAGAAACTCGCACCTGAATCCGCGGTAGCGGCTTGGAGGAGGCAAGACTTCCGGAATCAAATGTTCCAGACGACGAAAAAACAGTTACGGGCATTGCGCCATACCTAGCGTTTTCCCTATCGCTTCACCCGATTGGAGAGCCAGAGCAATGCCCGCTTGTACATCGGCATCACAACATACTCTGGTGGCTAGTTTAGCGCAAAGCTGAAATTTCGAAATGAAATGGGACAACACCATAAAAAGTTGCGACACAGCAAGCGCTTCTGTTTTTCGAGACGCCAGCCACAATTCGTGCCACTCGCCCATTACGTAAATGCGCCAGCGTTCCCTTCGGATTTCGCTGTGACCACTCGAGACTTGTTTTACTACTGTCCCAATTGCTTTATCGACGCTGTTTTACAACTCGTCGCATTCGATCGCGCCGTCGTAAATACGCTGCAAGGCTTTACTTTGCTGATTCGTTCGTTTCTGGCGGTGTTCAACTTCCATTTCGGTCTCGGCGGCAGAACTTCTCGAACAGACGCACCTTGACACACGAGACGCCGTAATGAGGAACGGGGGCATGTGGTGCATCGAGACGGCGTCTATCCAAACCGCAAGGTGCATGATGTGGGTGTTCGGTGCGCGCAGCGCACAATGGAACACGAGACTAGGAACGATAGCAGAGTGTTTACCTCGCATTGGATAGCGCATTTACTTGCACCGCATTCGTCCCTCAGTAACCGCGGCGAAGAAATAGGTTGGGCGAATTTCCGTATTTTTAGAAACGGCGGGATGATGGGCGGGGAGGGCGGAAGATGAAAGAAAAAAATAAAAATCCAAGAGTGTGCGCGGTAGCGACGATAAATAACGTAGGATGGATGCCCGGTGCTTGAGGCCCGCAAGCAATCGCAGTAAATTAACCTACTGGCGCTAGAAGAGGAAGGCGAAAAAGGAAGCCGTGTGGGGGTGGCTAATGCGAAGGCCCCCCGAGCGCGTGCACAGAAAAAGAAAATCTTGATCGCGCTGATCGCCGAAACAATGAGGAGTCGTCATCGCTACACGAACACTGGAGGAGGGCGGGCGCCGTTTCGAAAGAGCGGGCCATGACAGACATGCGGTGTCGTGCAGATCGGATTCTCAAGGTTCCTTTTTCTTTCTTTTGTTACGCTTTTACTCTTTTTGTTCTCGGCGCCATCTAGACAAAGGCCTGCCTCCACGGTGTCGACCGGAGGAAGTGAATCGCGTAGCAGCGGTGTTACGCTTCGCAGCAAACACGCGGTGAGCCACTGCTGCTCGCAACTCTGCCCGTCAGAGACGACCGCGGACAAAGAGGGGGGGTGCAGAACGAACGGGCCCCCAAAAAAGCGGCAGAAAGGGCGGAATGACTTACGCCGTTCTCGCGTCGATATTCCACGTTGGAAGCAGTCAACGCGATCTGTCGCAGGTTGAGGTGGCAGCGCACGCTGAAACTGCAGACCACGTTGTTTATCACAATGTCGATCACGGGGCTCGAGTCGGCCTCGCTGCCGGCGGTGGCGGCAGGTTGCTCCATCGCCCCCGCGACCACATCCTGTCCCGGCTCGAGCTGCTGCTGCTGCGGTGTCGACGGAGGATCCTTGGCACAAGAGTTATCCGTCGATGGTTCGGACTTGACCACGTCTTTCGAGAACTGGTGAAACGCAAAGTTGTTCCCTTGGCTGAGTGTGGCCATCGCTCGCCCACCGCACACCACACTGCACTCTTTTTCTTTTTTTCCTTTAGCACCGGCGACCGACCCCGTCAGCGCAGGGGAGCTGTCGTTTGGGCGCTAGGCCTATGCGTAGGCCTAGCCCAAACGCGGAAGAATCGGTGTCGCCTCACAGTTTCTCGGCAATTGAACCCCCGCCACCCGAAAACGAACAAATTTGCGAGCCTTTCAAAGCGTCACGACGCCTTTTCGGCGTGCCGACACTCGTTATAAACGGCGTGAAACGGTACACACGCGCGCAAGTCTGAACAATTCTCACTACGCGTCTGCTAGCGGTGTGCTCGAGACGCGTTCTGATTGGGTATTTAAAAGAGTGACGCTTGTCCCCCTGGCGAATCAAACGCGAACTAACTTGTCCGAGATAAAAAAATTGTTGTCTCAAAGCGTTGCTCAAATGTAAGACAGGGAAAATAGCGCTCACCGTTAATTCTCGATCATAAAATGCTCACGGCACTGATTTAGTCTGCTTTCCGCGGACTGTCAATACGCAAATTCCGATTTGGTAAGAGATTGTAGCGTTCGCGGCGCGAAACTGCTCGAACAAAGCAGTTCAACTGAACTGATGGTGATTTTTTGTTTGTTTTTTTTTTAGAGCGGCAAACTTTGAGCCATTAAATAAAACACACTGGCGAAGTGTGGTTACTCACAATTGTATACTTATAGAAACGAAAATACTCAGTTTAAAAACGCGTCAGTGATTTCTTTCTTTTTTTTTTTTTTTTTCTTTAGAGCGGCAAACTTTGAGCCACTAAATAAAACACACAGGCGAAGTGTCGTTAATCGCAACCTTTATTAAACGTGAAACAATGCCGTAAAATGAGCAATAAACGCGGCAATACGTACACACACGCTCTTTTTGTTCTTATGTCTTTGGCATCTCGGTTTGGCATTTCTTTCACTGCTCACTGTACAACTTTCTTGACGGACTTGGTAAACGCTCGGATAATTAAGACTGGGCACCGATGCAAAAGGGGGGGAAAAATAACATAATTTGTTTACCGCGACGGACTCGGAGAACAAATACTTAAATATATTAAAGGCGTTACAATACTGCAGCTATACTTCGTCTCACAATCTATGCAGTGCAGTACCAAATTGGCAGTGCGGATGGTATCAGTCCGCGCCTGTTCCACTCCACTGTCATACACAAAAGGAACGTATTACACGCAGTATCTATGATGTTAGAAAATAGACAAACATTTATATAACGTTTGATATTGTATGTATCTGCAATATAACCAACGCCGAAAAAACGGAACTACGCGGCATTAGCAGGCCTTGTAGCTTTGACTGTACTACAAGTTGACTTTGAGGCGAAGTGTAGATACAGCAAAAGTTCTAGCCGATCGGTAAGGTCAACGGCTAAGCTATATATGATCCGGATTGCTTCACCCTGCTGCTTGAATGTTTTGCTCAATTAATGATCTTACATAAGTATATATGCTTGAAATTAGCCTGCATGGGTAGAAATAAGGAAGTGTAGAACCCCTGAGCACTCATTAAAGGTTAGTGAGATGCTTGAATGAGCAATGAACACAATGAAGCAATATGTACACTACAAAAAAACATGACTCTCATGCAAAAGACTGAATTAGAGTCACACAAGCTTCTCATGCACTGTCTACAGTGAGCCGCATGGGGCAAAATAACAGAACTTATATTAGCAATTTCACAAAACTGCAGTGCTTTTTTTTAACTCTACATCAATAAGCAAATGTTCTGTCAGGTACAACTCTTCTAACATATACATCCAATGCATCTGTAAGTGACGGGAACTGCAGGGACATCAGCGACTCCAGAGGAAAACAAATGCTTTCTGCTTCAGTCTGCATATGTGCGCAGTAATGCAGTAAGGGTCTTCTACGGTTCCAAAGTTGAAGACAGTGCTTCTCTATGAACATCATGGTGCAGGCTGAAAACACAAAGCTAATACTAAAATGCACTCAAAAGCAAGTAGCCATTTGCCAAAGTTTACGTATCTTGCTATAAAGTGGCTGCCTTAGACAAGTGGAACCAAAAGTAAGCATACCACAACCAAACATCAAGCGATTGCAGTAATTTGACACTGTGTAAATAGAAGCCGCAATGTGTTGTGAAGCAAGTACAGCATTAACCCTTTAACTGTCGATGATGATTTAACTCATCATGAATTTTTGGGAAAAACTTTTAGAAAAAAATAGCGCAAAATATGCAGGTCATGAAAAAGTTTCGCACTTCTCTCTCCCCCTTTTTTTTTTTTTTAACTTCTCACCACAGTGTTAAGGGGCTCTCACCAATGAGCACAGCCCATTATCTAAATTCTGCAGCGTCGTACTTAGTTTGCTTAGATTTTAAAAGCATGCCGGTACCTAGTTCTGTGCTGCAAGTACCAACAAATTACTATTCTTGCAAACTGTCACAGAACATGAATCGCAGCCTTCAGAGATGGCATAAACAAACTTTAAAAAACACCAAATTTCATGTCAATTTTGCTCTTTGTACACCCCTCAAACAGACGCAAAAAAGCTTGGCCAAATAAAACAAATCACGTGTCACCACTTAACGACTCCCGAATTGAGTATAAAATAAAACACCATCAGACTGCCGTTAAGAGAATTCGTAAAACATTCTACAACCTCAAGGCTACATATAAATACATTTTGTTTCAAAGGGCCTTCTAAGCACATAAAAATCAATAAACACCAAGATAAATGTTGCCACATAAACTATCAGTTTGCATGGGTACATAAACATATACAAACATTCAGCAAGATTTCGATTACTTCAACAGTATCTGTTCACTATCTGCGAGTGTGCAACATGTAGTGACCGAGACGATGGATGGAGCGGATACTGTATTTACCACATCCTGTAATCTTAGCGATGCTGACAACACTCGTCAATGCTAATCTAGACTGAGTATCTTACTGCGAGCAGCAGTGACAGTCTCGGTCTTTCGATTTTGTTGCGTTAACTGCTGATAATCACTAACAGGTGTGAAAGTGGAATGCATCTGCGGTTAATTAAGACCAGGCAGAGAATGCTTAACGTCACAACACGGGACATTCCTACTCAGTACCCCTGCACCTCCCCAAAACGTATGTGCGCTATCACACTGTCTCGAAACATTGGCAAAATCTTGAACACGTACACTTCACGCCCATGCAAGGGACAACACATCAAGCAAGTAGATCCAGGCCAGCCGCCATGCCGAAAAAAGTCAACTTGTGCACAGAAATGTAATCTCCAGTACACTATACTACACACATACAGTTCTGGGACTTGTAGCCACTCCGTAGTAGACACTTCTGAATCGGCTATTAGCTCTCACACAAAGGCAATAACAGTATTTGGGCATTGAGTTCTCAGGTGTACAGTCGACCACAAAATTTTATGGGGCACTGGACCACTGCGTAGGTCACAGAGGCTAGAACACACACAATGAAACACTAAATTTGAGGCTATGTGCTCGGGCTTTGCGGGAATTCAGCCTTTTTGCAAATTGTGTCCTGTAAATTTTAGTGGCCGACTGTACAAGTCCCACGACAACACATTTCTGAAAAGGTGTCTAAAACACTATTTCTAAACACATGCCGAGACAAACGAGACAAACGTGAAGAAACAACTGTCTTCAAACAACAGTCATCAGTGATGCTTCAACATGTCGCAGAGGAAGCATGATGCTGTCCTCCGGAATTCAGGATCAACAGCTTGCTATTGAAAGGTTGAATACTACGGTTTTGCGACAGGACGTAGCTCTATGACAACTCCCAGGGCTTGTACTTGTCACAAATGTTAACAGGATTGATCAGTGGCCTATGTCATCACATCAACTTTATCTTCTTAAGTTGGGCTTCCGCGATATTCTCAATAGAACATGGACTACGTGACAGGAACCAGGCAAAAACAGAGCTCTACGCTGACATGAACGCATGCAACTGCTACAGCTCCAGGCAGGGGTGGTTACAGAGTCTAATAGTAACTTGTCTGAAAGCACAGAGCTGTTAGCAGCGACTTCCTTGGAATGTCATAGTGGGGTTCTACGCATAAAAAAAAAAAAAAGTGGAACGCTCTGAAACTTTATATCACGCAAAGCTGGTGCAAGTTGAGCATATCGTTCAAAGCTCTCGTATTTTTGGCAAAATCATTGGACGATCGCACCAGATAGGTGCGTGCCGTCCTTTGAAGGCTCCAATCAACCAGTTTCTACATGTAAATGTCCTTAAATGGCCACTCTAATAATCTCTTATCCCTTCTCTGATCTTTGAGCACTGCATCTCCCATAGGCATAAGCTCTCTAAGTGGCATTGATTTTCGATGGCAATGACCACCCAAAGCCTGCGCATCAAAAACAAAGAAAAGAGACATTGCCCAAGAGTGCACACAATACTGATAAGAAAGTGACCTAGATTACAAGCGTGACGTTTGTTCAAGACGCAGCAGAATAGCTTGTGCTGACATGAATTAGCTGCACGTAACTTTGGGCAAACATGATCCCAAAGTGTGCATCGTTCAAAGAAAAGCTTTGAGAGTAGTTCTTAGCAGCACAAGCTGTTGTTTCGCAATGTGCCTGTAACATGCAATAGCAGTAGCCCAGCAGTAGATGCAGGGGCATTGAAGCTTCAACGAACCACGCCACCCTACCACATCTTGGGCCAATGGTCCCCAACATCCCGGGATGTTCATCGCCATTACTATGGCCTTTCCCTGTCACAAGCAACCTTCAGCTTCAGTGCATATGGGTAGGAGATTCACACGTGGCACAATCGTACACAAAACATAACGAACGAGCCAACAAGCATCAAAAAATAAAAGTGTCACACAGCTATGAGAGGGTACTGTAGCGTCTGGAAAGAAGCTGCAAGAAGCCACATCTTGGCAAATGCACAAGCTACACTTCCACAGGTTGCCAACGGACGACAGTGCGATATCAGCTGCCTTCAGGTTTGATCGATGAGAAGTTCATCCTTGATCGATGAGAAGTTCTCAAAGCTGCCTCCAGGTTTCTCCGCATGGTATGTCACCAGACGTACTTTTCCTAGGACACGAGCGAGTGCAAAGCTGCGGTCCCTGGCAAGTGAAGAGAATGCAGCATCCAAACTGCACCTAGAGACAAAGCATACGCTCAATACGCAGTAAGCACTGCCATATCAAGGTGCCAAGTATTTCAGTGTGTTCTGAATCAAGAACAATGATAATGCAGTTTCGAAACAAGCCCTGCTTTCTCAAGTTTCACCATTGTAGCAGTCTCAATGCTCCGGTGATGTGAGCGACGTCTCTTGTCTGGCTTGTGCGATCCCTGGACCTTACGACTGCAGGGCTGATGCCCAGCCGGGCCAGCTTTCTGTTCTTTTTTTTTTGTCTTTTTTTCTTTTTTACTACAAGTGATCCTTGTCTCTGAAAACCAGCAAATGCATCCGAGGCTACACCTGTCACTTGCAAATCAGATTAAGTAAACAGATAAAAACACACTTCCAGCCAGCATGCTCACAGCAGATAAGGTGGTGTCACGGTGTCCACAACAAAGGCACGAAGCGTGACACCTTCACAGATAAAAGTCCACTCTGTTCGGCACGCTGGAAACACACAGCAGCAGTGACGTCAACCAAGTAAGGGAAAGTTATGACGGCCTCGATAAGGGCCTCCGCAAAGGCTGCTAGAGCACGTTCCCAACCGATCGGCTGGGCATCCCGTCGTCATCACCGTGGCGATCGTCCTTTTCACAGATGACCTTGAGCTCTATGGGGTCGGCAGCGATGCACGTGTGACTTCGGCGCCGGTTGGCGAGCAGGAAGAAGTAGAGGCGCAGCTCGGGCACGAGCGTGCGCAGCGCGGAGTAGATGCCGAGCAGGTTTTTGATGAGAAAGAGAGAGACGTCGTGGCCGAAGAAGCTCCAGAGGTAGATGCGGATGGCCAGGTAGGGAACATTGACAAGGCCCATGTGCAGGACTTTGTACAGCAACTTCAGTCCAAGGGGTCGCGGCAGCTGCCCAAATTCGCACTGGCTCAACTTGAACAAGGCCAGGGCTGCACAAACGGAAATTGAGAGTTTGTACGAAGTGAGCAACAATGAGTGAGCGAAAAAATTCGGCAGAGACACTTCAGACTGCTTACGTGGGGGAATGCAAAAGCACTATACCGTTTGTAGACCTGGCAACGTCATTAACACACGCACTAGGCACACCTTTAGTAAGCCAGAACTGTGGAGCCGCTGTGGCGTCGAGGAAGCGTGCTCGTCTCGCTCCCTGGAAGCTTGGGTTCGATTCCCACCCAGACCGAAATGTACAAAATTTTCTTTTAAAAGCCACTAGTTTACTTTGTTTACAGGAACCTCACTGAGAAATGTGATGTCAATCGGAGCATTCTTTGACGTGTTTTTACTCTTTGCGGTGTCAGCCATTTTTGGTACCATCTTTCAGTCACACCGACGGATTTTCGTGTAATGGGGCATATAATGCTTTCGCATAAAAAATAACCACAGGCTGGAGCCAACAGTCTGACAAGGGGATTTGTCTTCGTCAGGGCAACAGCAGTATTCTCGGACGATCACTTTTGGGGATATCACTTTCAGTGCGCACTGACTGGCCGGTTGAGCAAAACTGGTTGAGCTTGTGGGAATTATGAAGGTTCGTATTTTAACGTGTTCTTCCACGCGCCATGGAAGCGAGAAGAGCAGGCGCCTTTCTACCCTCTTCCCGTGCGGGGAGCCAGACCGCTTTCCGCGTGGTGGTGCGATCCTCCTGGAAACCGGTTGCAAGCGTAGCGGTGACGTGTACGCAGAGCCCCACACCCATTGGACCGAGCGAAGGACAAGGTGGGGTCGAGATCGGCGTGACCAGCAAACGCCAGTACGGGGAGAAGACTGCGGGCCACGACGAAGGAAGGAGCTCAGCTGAACATCTCCTTCCCATCCTTTGTCGTGCCCTGCTACTGTTCACCCCACTATCGACCCCGGCAAACGTCGCGGTCGAACCTAGCCTGCTTCCACGTGAATCCTCTGGAGCAATAAATGTTGTTGCGCTTGTTATTCTATCGTGTGTTGTGTTTCTGCTTGTCCTGGTACCGCCGAAGCCCGGCCGTACAAGGCAAGCAAAAGGGACTTGGCCGTCAAGCCTTAGCCTTACGCACAAAGGCGGCTTGAGATTACCCGAGACTACAAGCTGATGGGCTGGTTGGGCAAACTTGCTCGAATCATACAATTTGCCATGCACTAGGTCACGCGAAAGGGATGGCAGCATCGCCGATAGTGATCGTCAAAGAATATGTCTCCAGAGCGAGCCAATGTATTATGATGTCATGATGCATGTTGTTGATTTTCAACGATAAAAAATTAACTAGGCCGGAGCAGACACCGTCGAAACCCATGTCATTACAGCAAGCTCAAGGCAGCATCACCACCTATCTTTCCATTCTTGAATTTTTTCTGACTTATCAAGCCTCTCCAGGCAGTAAGAGTGGTTATATTCCGGTGCCGTAGAAGGGTAACTAACTGACACAACTCGAAAAATTTTTCTCGTTAGGGTGCCTTTAAAGGGCCCCTCACCAGGCGCCATTTCAAATTTTGGTTATACACTGGAAGTTGCAAAGCACCGTCCAAAAAACGTTTCCCAAAAGAATTTTTCAAATCAGTTTATTACTGGAGGAGATAGAAGAAATTAACTGTCCTGTTACCATGCTGCCGGGAGACGACTAGCCTATCCAAGCGGCGTTCCTTCCCGGGCTTCTACCCTACCAGAGCCGAGGGACTAAGCACAGCGTTGAGCCCTGCCTCCTTTTTTTTCTCTCCCATTTTAGATGCGCGAAACATTTACACAGCGGTGGTGTTCCGCATTCTGCATTGGATGATTAACCGAAGCAAGCGACGTAGCTAGCACTGCAATGAGGCATTTGTGACCTTGACTCTCTGGCTGGCAGTGGATCTTTCTTGATAGGTAGGGCGTTTGGTTTGAAATTTCAGCTGTCCCCACGGCATGTGGCGCCATATTACCTGGCAGATGCGAATCACCAGCGCGTGATTTAAATGCCATGCTTGTTAGTTTAAAATGGTCAAACCCAGTGAGTGCTGCATGCAAGAATACTGTATCATAATAGAACTGATTTCAGTGTTTCTCTTTAGTGTACCTTTAAGAGTATGAGTGGATCAAGTATACTCACTGGGCAGCACGAAATTGACGCAGGTGAGCGCGAGCACGGCGTTCTCGAGCGGGTACGTCAGCGTCAGGTGGGTCTCGCTGGGGAACAGCAGCCCGAGGAAAGTGACGCTGTCCAGCACCTCGAAGGTGGTGCCCGTGCAGAGCGAGTGCAGGTACGTGCGCTGCTCCGAGCTGGTGGCTGCTTCGTTGTGACTCTCGACGAGCAGCAGGAAGACCACTGCCGCCACTGCCACCACAGCCTTGAGAAACTGGGACCCGTACACGTTGTCGTCTGCATGCGGCACACCATCGACAGGGTTCGCTATCAGTTCAGTGCAAATGCTTTCAAATGCAACGACATTCAGTCACACCGTCGGGCAACACTTGTCTGCTTTCCATGGTCATAGCTGCACAATGCGAAAAAGACGTGGGCTTGAGATGAAGAAAGGACAGGACGAGCGCCGACTTCAAAGTGAAGTTTATTATATGCAAGTGTGTAAAAGCAAAACAAGAGTAACAAAATGCATGCATGCGCACATGCACAGACAAAGTTTGTTTTTTTTCCCCGCGCTGTGCTGCCATAACATGACGTCATGCAAACTCGCCCAAGCCTGCCGTGCTTCGCCTGCTTGTGCCGTTGCTGCCTTCAGAAACTGCGATCTATCATGTTGCGCAAAATGCACAGGAAAGCAGCATTGTGTTTTATAACAAGGCCAGAAAAATGTAACAATTCTATCCCAACGATACTCCCGTTTGAGCAACAACATGAGTATGCGAGCTAGTTGGCACATGATTTGGAAGCAAAGAGTGCAAAAACACAGGACGAAACAAGAAGACACAAGACAATGCACTGGTCTGAGCAGTGGTCCATCCATGTTATCGCCATGATCGGCCCGCCGTGAACGGTGGACGGTAAGGGAAAAAAAATTAAATAACGCAAAATTGATCCGTATGTTACACCTAACCAGCATATTTTTCTTCTTGGAGGAGGATAGGCTGTGAGGGCCTCTCCTAACTTTCTCCTCCAATTACCCTCGTCTTGCGACAACCAATTTTATCCTATGCCTGCATATTTCCTAATCTCATCATACCACCTAACCTATTGCTGCTCTTGATTGCATTTCCCGTCAATTGGCACGCATTCCATTACTTGAACAGACCATATCGATACTCAATTGATATTCTATTGACATATAGTATTGATACTCTATTGATACTAAATACATGACCTGCTTAAACTGCAGTTCTTCCTCTCGACCTCAACTAGAATAGCAACTGCACCTGTTTGTTCTCTAATCCTAACCATTATTGTTTCTCAAATGTTACACCTATCATATTGTCACATAGACGGATGACAAAAAGTGGTCCTTGAGTTTTACTGGTCGCTCAAGCCTAGCAATGGACCATGAAAACCATGCAGGCATAGAGTTGTTCCTCTATTACTATGTCTTTTATGTGCCACTTTATGCCGTCAGGTTGCATTAGTAAGTTCCATCACTAGCATCACTAGTTCCAACACTAGCATCACGGCTGGCGCCAACCGACCCTGTCATTGCGAGGGATCGCCAGTCCGTACATGTAACAGTTTCACAATTTTTTTAGTGTCCTACCACGTCATTATTTACAACAAGAAAGGTGCAAAGGTGCAGTAGTTGCTTGGCTAATATGGCTACCACTACACATAATCGTACTGTTAACAGTCAGGGCCTAAAACAAAACTAAAACCACAACAAAAATGGAACCACCTTTATGACTATGAAACCAGAATAGAGAAAAATGTGCAAGCGAGCTGTCAGGCATTGTAAAAGGTAATGGTTTTAGAATAGGGGCCCCTAAACTTCGGGGTGCCAAAGAGCTTTGTAGGTGTTAGCGCTGGGGCACGGCCGCTGTATAAAAAAAAAGGTGCGGCCTGCCGCATGCATTGAAAACGGTGTGATCCGCTGCGGCGCCACACGGCGGGGGCTGTTGTCTGGCATTGGCATAGCAAATGCGTCAGGAACGCGCTTGGAACGCCGTCACGCGTGCAAGCCGACATGTTCCATCCCCGTCAGCTAGCGCCATTCGGCCCAGCCAAGCGGCCGACAATGCAACTACGGCCGTCACGTTCGCTCCCATATCAGCGTGGCCTGAAGCGGCAGGCCACACCTTTTTTTTTTATCCAGCGGCCGTGGTTGGGGCATGCAGGAGTTAAAGCTTTAGAATGGGGCTTTGCATTTGCAGATAGCGTCTTGCACTTGCAGCGCCACTATGGCGTCAAAGAAAAGCTGCTATAAATATTAAAATAAACTATACCATTTTATGATAAGTAGAGTAATTTAGATTTTCATGTTTTCTCATTTAATTACAATTTAGAAGTTATTCTATTAGCAGCAAGCAACTTAATGCACATAGTTTTCAGTAACCAACTTTACTTGCCTTCACCAGCCAAGTTAATCCGTGTTAGGCCTACAATCCATGAAATCGACAATCGGATTTGGTAGCAGCGGCATCTAATGAATCAATCTTCATTACACACGTTAGTTGAGAGAAACCGATAACCGCAATCACTTCTCCTAGCTTCCAAATATCACACGTTACCACGAATCGAGCCTAGTTTGATGCTAGTTTAGAACTGTCGCTTCAATGGGTGCCGCCATGTTTGTTGACGGAAAACTTTTTGGGCAGCTTTTGGGGCTCCCGCTAAATCGGTGAAATAGCGTGCCCGACGCAAAACCCGAACATATTTTGCGCCTTGCACATGTGCAGTGGCTTCAACACTATTTCTTTGGGGCCTCGAAACGTTTGGGGCCCCTATTCTAAAACTTTCTATTATGGTTTATCAACTGTTATTCAGCAGGACAAAAAATATTACAGAACAAAAGTCCGAACATTTTTCCTGTCCCAACTGGGTAAAGTCGAGACGCGGGACATTTACTAGAAAGTCAGGACTGTGGCGCTAAATTCGAGACGGTCGGCAAACCTAGTCATTGCCCCTCTAATGTTGTCCCAACAGTCTCCCAGACACCTACCCTGCAGCTTCTGTGCCACATCCATGCGAAAGAGCAGGACTACCTTGGCCACCAGCAGCAGCGCATACAGCAGCCAGGACAAGTAGCACAGCGGGAAGCGACCCAGGATTGGGTGCGGGGGTTCGGGCTCGGGTGTGGCATCGTCCGGATGGTCCTGCACACAACACGGCTCATCTTAGAGACAGAGCTTCACAATTATGTGTAACCCTTCCTTTCGATGCCGTAAGGCAAACTAACGCAAAAAAAAAAAAAAAAAAAAACTTCGCCATATGCACAATTGTGTACACCAAGACAGTGGATCAAAAGCGCTGATGACATAAGTGCTGATGAAAATAATGGTACTTGAAACGCATCACACAACTTGAAGCACTTATGATTTGACATGCGCTGCAAGTTTGAATAATGTGTGCAAAGTGCTGTAATAAAATTAGTTGGAAGGCAGGCGGCTGCACGTTTGCTTAATGTGTCAGCATGCTGTCACGCGGTGGGTTCATTTCTTTCCTTGGTTTTCCCTATGTTAAAACATCACGCATATTTTTCAAGTGGCTGGACTGTTTTTTTTTTCCAAGTATGCCAGACATGAAATAGCTGATGTTCTCATGTCTGACATTCCTGTAGAGAGTTCTTTGCATCGAGTCCACACTCAGTAAACATGACAAAACGCACCTGAAGAATTGAGAATACTAAAGTCACTCTATAGCTCTTTGCTTTTCATGATTCTAAAGATGCAAGAAATGTACATGAAACTAAATTCTGAATGGACAGAAATTATTGATGCCCGAAGGGGTTAAAACAAGAAAATATGTTGGGCCACGTTGAAAGATTAGGGCTTCTGTAATAACGAATTCGTCATTCGTATCAAAAATGGAGCTTTTGTAAGAGAGAAAATGACTAAAATTGGAGTGGCGCCACCTATTTCAGACTACGGTACCTCTCGTCTGCGACGTCGGCACTGGCTGATTCACAGAGAGTGGAAGAGAGGGAGAGGTCACATGGGGATTACATCATCTGGTCAGTTCTGGCGCGGGCAATTTACATTGAGAAGCAATAGCTGGACCTCCTGTGGCAATTTCCTACACAACAAAGTCATATAATAAGCACACAGAATACGAAGCTAGACTTCAAGACGAATAGTCTATAGATCGAACTCGGCTTAATCTTTTACATTGGTGTCCTTTTAAAGGGCCCTTGACAAGGTATGGCATGGAGGAAGGAAGGCTTCGGAGAGGGACCAACTCATCTACGTTGGAAATAGGGTGATGGAAGTCACGCATGTTTTTTGGAACGAGCATTGGGACTGGTAAGCCAAACAGCAACATTGTCATAGCAACCATGCCCTGGTCCTCCAGTCAAGCGAGTGAACACGCGCTGCATTTGCGATCACTATGCAGCATCAGGGTTGGTGCGTCTGCACTAGCACAATGCCTGAAGGCACGAACACAGACTCGCAACAATGGCAAGTGCAATGCTGGCAGCACAAGCTCAGTTGCAGTTGCATGACACGCGAGTGCGATGGAGGTGAGGTGCAACTGGTGGGTCTTTGGTAAAGGGCAGGAGGAGGTGGCACACAGAGATGACAGAGCCTTCACAGCAGGTATCAAAAAAAAAGAAGACATCAGGGCCCCTCCCATTTCGTTTCCTTCCTCCATGAGGTTTGGGCATTGCAAAGAGACAAAAGCAGTACATAGATCACACGCAGATGATTGCGTCTGCTAAGTATCACCCTGATGTACAGCCACCGCCAGACTTGACCCGAACAATGAAGACACATTTATAACGGCTTACTAACTCTTCCGTTGCTCAGCCTATTCAAATCGATCAGTGGTGAACGATTATTTTGACCACTGCTTCCGGCACGCCTAAATTATTTCTCAAATACATAATGCTATCCAGTAAGTCGCCCAGGCTTTCAGAATCGGTTTCAGTTTTGTTTCTACAGCAAAACTGTGATTTTTGATGCAACTTTGCCTTGGGCCACTTCTGAAAATAAATGCACGCAAATGGTGATTATGGTGAAATATTGTGGGAAATCTAATTCAATAAAAGGGGTCACGATAGAATGTCTACCACCATCTATGTTGTGAGGTGGACTTATCATAAGCCAAAGAGTGACCGTCGCCCACAATGAGCTAAGGCTGCCAAGATCGCTTCAGGGGTGAAGAAGGTCAAAGGACCGCAATACTCACAGGAGACAGTGCTGACCGCCGGAAGTGGCGTCGAGCTAGGAAGACAGCCGACATGATGCCTATGAGGACGAGGAAGTCGGCCAGGAACCAGAAGTACCAGGCGACCGATCCCTGGTTGTGCTGGATCAGATAGAAGTCGAGCGTCGAACCCTGGAACACGACCGCCACCAGCAGCACCAGCACGTCCAAAACGGCCACCAGGTGCGACACGGAGCAGCACCGGGCCAGTGCAGCTCGGAGCAGCTTCCTCACACCCCCAGAGTCTGCGTTCACGGGCTGCGTCGCAGTAGAAGGATGGACACAGGTCAATCCTAACAGATTGGAAAACTGGACTGCAGTCCACTACAAATGAAGAATTCAGTGGTGAATGCACTGCAGATGGAGCATGTACGCAATCGTCAGCCAACTACACATTCCGATTATCTTCTCCTTGCCATCTACAGTGTGCCTTGCCGAGTTGCTGTAGCAGAGTAAACCTCACACTAAGAAGGTTGTAGGCTCGTGAAGCACAGGCAATAGCTATTGCGTCTGCAAAGAGACTAAAGGCAACAAAATTTCACTTTGGCTAAATTGCTTAAAAATGAGTAGTATACAGCTTCAGAGAAAATTTACAATTTCCAGTAGTTCAGGGAGTTCTTCAAGTTCACAGAATGTGAACTCCACCATGCATTCTACAGAAACTGCCAGATAAGAGAATGTTACTAGTTGATGTCTAGCATACTTCGAAAGCATATAGACAGCCACTTGAGAAAGAAATGCTGGAAATGCCGGGAGTAAAACATTCTGAAAAACAATGAATCACGTGAACCTGCTACATGACGACTTACCAACACCAAGAGCAGGCACCCTGACACCAACCTTCCAACTTCTTCCACTAAAACGCTTACACATATTGTTATAAGTTGCAGCACAGGTCTAATCAGGAGTGTTTCACTATGTGGACGACACATTTTAAATATTTTCATTGGTGCATTTGATGCACTATCTTGGCCTGCCAGTTGTGCGGACAACAGCTTAAGAGGATATACTACAAAAGCAATCCTGGCCAATCTTGGCCTGCTAGTTGTGCGGACAACAGCTTAAGAGGATATACTACAAAAGCAATCCTGGACAATCTGCATGGCTTGCAATTGGTCAATTTTTTTTATCGACAGCGTTTAAGTAGCACCTAAGCAGACAACATGCACACATGGCAGTTAATGGATATGATGCAGATCCCAAAATGTTGCTTTTGAGACTCGTTACATTTCAGTTGACCTTTAACTCATCATTCAGCAGTGAACATTCACGTGCAGGCAGTGGGCATCTTGCTCTGTGTGCTGTAGCAGGGACAGCAAGAAGGCTTTTTGGAAACAAGGCTACACTAATCCTTCTCCTAAACCCTTTTCAAAGCTCTTAGTATTTCTCTGTGCATATGTGTGCATTGCAAACTGTCATTTGTCTTCCCTTTGCCTCCAGATCTGGCTATTTCTGCATGTTTCTTGCTGATGAACCTTGTAGAAAGAGCCTCTTATGCAGCCCACAGGTGGCTACAGACCACAGCTGCTCTAGACATGCTATAAACCATTTTGTTGGAGTGTAGCCCGTTTCATCCAGTTATACTTCAAGCTGGCTGATTGGTAGAGGTTTGTAGTTGTGATCAATGTGCCCCACTCATTTTTTTTTTCTCCGTGTCGTCGTCTTTTGGTGCATTGGTCCATAATTATAAACACAATTTGATCGTGTCCATTCAAGTCTAAATTCATTATTGGGAGGATTGACGCAACCCAGCAAGTACTTAGATGTGTCGTTTTCATTTTTATTCTGCGCGCAACACCTTCTGCCAGTCAATCACAGTCCATCAAATTGAAGCCGATCACAAACTGCTGAAGCCTGGACACCTGGCAAGGCAAAAGCTGTGAAGCCAGCCTCACCAGTGCACCTGAACATGTTATCTCAAACCAGGCACTATCAGCAGACATCGCCCATGCAGCCCAAAGCATGCCACTTCAGCACTCTAGACAAGCAGCCTATGAACACATATGCAATGCAGTCTAGTTCTTTTCTGGACCATCCGTTTTGCAAAAAAAAAAGGAGGAACAGCCTCCTTCACGGTGGCTTTTGCCACTCTGTGATCTTTATGTGTTGCGGACATACGGTCACATCCCCTAAAAAATTTTAGCAACTGAAATGGTTACAAACGGTGAGCTTAGAGGTCTGGCGTTGTCAGTAAGGCAGAATGAACATGCTAAATACAGCGCTTGTATGTTGTCCATTTGCTTGACTTCATTTTTTATTGCACTAGACTGTTCTCCAAATGGTACGACGTCTTGCAATGTGAAGGTGATTAAAACAGCAGAGCTACCTGCGTGTGTTTCAAATATTACAATGGTTAAAGCTAATATGCATGCTAAACTGAAGACCAGTTTGCTCCATCAGGCAAAATAAGTGAATACACACAGGATGTCTGTCATGTGGCAGAAGCGGTTTCATTGTGTTCAATTAGTTTTCTTCGTACTGTGAAATGTCCTGATTATGTTTACCAAAAAATTTACTCAGTATTCCATACTTCTTGTGCATTTATTCTTTCATACACAATATTTCCTGAAAAATTACGATGAGGCAGACGAAATGTTCCACACAATGAAACTCAAAAGCATGTTCACAAGGGGGTGATGCGCATTTCCAGCAGGTCTATATGCAAAAGTGGTGTTAGTATTTTTGGCAGAAAAAAAAATTTATAAGCAGAATGGGCAGACACATGCAGTAAAGCACGAAAAAGAGCACCAAGAATATCCGATAAAAAGTGCTTATCTGGCAGGTAAACGGTGCAAAACAGAAGAAATCATTTATCTCTAAAAATGCTTACATCCTTCTGTTCCTTTGAAATGCTGCAGCTTTTAGGTTGATAGGCTTGTTGCAAACTGTTACTACCACCAAGTTAACATCGCAGTGCGTCAATTAATGCATAAGAAAGTATGTCCACATGAAATTTATTTGCACATCTGCAACGCGATGTTCCAAGGCAGACGTTACTATGCTACAGATTAAAATAAGAAAGAAATAAACGAAATAAAAATAATAAAGGCCCCTTCACCGCGGTTTCGTTTCATACTCAGGCTCCATACTCGCCGCTGTAGGACAAGTGGCGGTTTTAGGCGTCAAGGCAAGTGGCGATTACGCAAAAGCGATTGCTCAATCTTTTTTCGGACAGGTCTGGTTCCGGCGCAAACGCTACACTTCCGCAAAACGCACGTGCTAGCCAGCGAACAACACAAGTGACCACCGGAATACACGGCCACGAGCGTCGATGTAGCGCTCGCCTAAGGAGAACGCACAAAATACCTCTACAAATGTTTGTGCACCTGCGTCAGTTGTCTGAAAGAACGGAATACTTGCACCGAGACGCAAGGTTTTGCGCCTCGAGTATACAATTAACGAATCATCCAGCTGAATGCTAAACAAGTGCGAATCCATGCCACCACGAGTTTAGAGCGGTGCCCGCGATGACAACTGAAACACCAGCCTTGCGCGCTCCGCGCCTTTCCAAGCTGTCAGCTGATAAAAGCTAGCCGCGCACAGGTGCTAACAAAGTCGCTGACGCAAAGGTGACGCCCACGGTGCTGGGGCCTGAATCATCGCAGCGGGGCACCGAACATGGGCTCGGACCGATGAGCCCGTGACAACCATATTTACAAAAAAAAAAAGAGAGAGAAAAAAAAAAGAACAAAACAGCGCTAGCCCTCGTGTTCGATGCGCTGTTGCGCGCGTTGTGATCGAAGCGAACGAAACTCGCACTGGGATGCGCGCCAGCGCGGGCATCAAACACAAACGCTCGGGACGCGTCGTAGCTCACCATAGCGAATGTCGTTTTTGCCGACGCGGCGGCCTCGGCGACGGTCAAAAGCACGGCTGCTGGTCGCTGCAACGGTGAAGGGACCTCTGCAGCCTCCGCAGTAGTGAACAGGAGCTCAGGGAGCACTCCACAATATCCATCAAGCTTTTCTTCACTCGAGTTCGCGTCGGTTGGTGCGCGATTCAGCGGCACTCGCGCTCAACTGTCGCGCACAAAGCGATGACGACGGCAGCATGAATCATCCGTCGTGCCTTTAGCGAAAGAAGCAAGCCCGAAAGTTCAACGAGCGACAGAAGACTGTGCTGCGCGCTGCCAGTGAAACAAAAATACAAAGCAATTTCCCTGCTTCTCTTTGGCGTCTCTGTATTTTCACGGCGTCTCCGCTGCGTCCACGGTGACCGTGCGAATAACATTCACACTGTTTTGAGGCTTATCCGCAGCCAATCACAGCCAAGGCTAGGTCACAGCCGTCGCAGCGTCACTACTAGTACACTGTAGCGTCACTTTCGCAGCGTCCGCTCGGAAGGCTCGAAATATGACGGTCGCTTTATGACAGCACACACGTACTAACTTGGCACTTCGGTTAGCGAGGTTTACGTTACCTCGTAGGAGCTGTTGCTGGGGGTGCGGTGTGATTCGTGAACACTTTATAAACAGGGACAAGAATGTCTCGGCATTCCAAGCGATAACATTCATATTTACGCAGCACATTCCGCAACGCATTCATAGGATATGATCAGCAGATTCGTTATCACTGGAATTCGCCTACTTATCGATCTGATTTGGGTTGGCACAATATTGGTCAAGCGCCCTGTCTGCAAGGCAGCATCGGGCACAGATTTTTCAAAACTGAAAGGACACGAATGGTTTTCGATGTGCTAATTTTTTTATTGTAAAATCACGGCTCTTTGTACATAAAAACAGTAATAAAATCCACAATGCATTTCATCACTGCCCCTTCACACAAATTTTGTACATAAACAATGTGGTCGAAAGTAAAACACTCACTGGAGGAAAACCGAGAAAACAAAAAGATACAACTGATACAAAGGACCCATAGTGACCACTACAAAACAATGTGGCCACCCACTTCACAATGCAGACACATGCAAGACAGGTCCCTTAAAACTACCTGACAAACAATCACACACACACACAGCTTTCCACAAATCAGTCTCAACTCGCAGTATTGTACAATGTTAAAACGAAAGGCAGTGCTAGAGGTACAAACGACTACGATAGGGAACCCAACATTTAAGCTTTAATGGGCCACATTACGAAATGATTCCCGCGATTACTACATTCTGCATGTAGATAGTGCAAAATTTGTGTCCATGCAAGGTTCTTCACGTCAGTGCACATTTATCACTGCACCAAAGTGACACTCTCTACGTTGTCATGGTTAAAAACAGTGTCACGGAAATCTATCAATTCCAGGGTATGAACATGACCTTCTCGTCCGTGTCACGCAGCACTGCCCGATTGCCCGATTTCAAATTGTTGTCCAGTACACTTCAAAAACTAACTTGAGCACTACGGCAGTCAGGCACAAATCTTCCACCAGTTCTTTTCAATGAGCCAACATCACTCTACTAAAAACACATTCACCAGGTCAACACTGACAACAAACTTCGTTAAAGCAGCAATGAGCTACATGAAAACAGCTGCGGTCAATGCTGAATTTAAAGCAAAGGGCATTTCCCAAACAAATCACAGCTTTTCATTATCTTCTGTTGCACAGTAAGAGATTTCAAGCCGAAATTATACAGATAAGTTGCATCAGCTTCAAGAATCTCCTTCTTCATGTACAGCATGTCGCACGAGTACAGGCTGTCGGACAATGCCTCACATGCTCGTAAGACTCAGTTTCATTCTTACAGGGCAACACTGTAGAAGGTACAGCGATTTTGCACACTGTATGCGCAAGCAAAAAGTAGTGAGTCTTATATTAAAAGAAAACGTACTAAAATATTTTGCGACTACATGAGCTCATGTTAACATTATGTGTTAGAATAGCCGAGCACTAACGAATTATGCAAATGGCGTGTAATAATGCTGCATTGTTTTGTTTCTCTCCGCCGTGTTCTCTGCTCCAGCATTTCACGAAGACTGCTTCCAATCTTATCAAAGATGTCTCGGCAAGCATTCACCTTTCCTTTGTAGAGGATGGTGTCTGTGACATCAGCATACATGAGAAATCACATCAGCTCCACTCAATCTGCTTTACAGGATTTGCACGTGCAATATATGCCCAAGGGCTTGAAACAAGTTGCCGAGAGGCATCTTGGCAACTTGTCGGCAAGCACCACGCTGTTTGCGGCAGCGACGTTACCCTGTTGCACACAGACTGGCAACGAATGTCGCTGTGCTCGGGACATCACTCGGAGGCGATCCCAGTTCAACAGTGTTGGAGCATGGCAAAGGCTACTGATAAATTGGACACCGCCTGCGCCTACACTGCAGTGTGGCACACACGTAATCTCACAAATCTCTCTTACGTCGTTCGGAAGACCTGCAGAAAGCTTACTTGGGGTTTGCTTTCATGAACTGCCCATAAAACAAAAACGTGTTGAAGCCATGCAAT
The DNA here is from genome assembly GCF_013339745.2 of Dermacentor silvarum. Classification (NCBI taxonomy): domain Eukaryota; kingdom Metazoa; phylum Arthropoda; class Arachnida; order Ixodida; family Ixodidae; genus Dermacentor; species Dermacentor silvarum. The sequence continues at coordinate 24,066,640 of NC_051163.1, forward strand.
TTTGATTCAGAGTTGCATGTCCAAACCACTTGACCATGAAACACCTGAAGTGACATATTTTGATGAGAGAACTTTTCGCACAGCTTCTGCAGTGTTGCACTTTAGATATGAAACGGAGTACAGAATCTCATTCACCATGAGCAACTTGAAGACACTGCAGCCAGAGCCCGACCCTTTTTGGTCATCTGCGGCCAGCAATGGCCTGCACCACAACCCGTTCACTCGAGCAGAGTTGAGTGCAACTTTGAGTCCACATCAGGAGGCTGCACAGCACAACGTCAGTGTTTCCAAGACTCGAGAGTGCGTTGAAAAAGGCCATTTGCCACCACAGCAGAAGACCGCTGCCATTGTCGAGGCAGTTCTTTTTTATATCACTCAGAATGCGGTTACCCTCGAAGGGCTACGTGGGCCACAAAGGGCAACACCACCGGCTGCAATGGTCACCGTTCCGGCGGAGTGCGGTCGGCGACCTCCAGGCGATCCACCACACCGGAGAAGGTCGCCCTCCTGGCAATCCGCGGAGGTGAACCTCTCGCTTCGGCCGGCACGCTGATGGCGTCGGAGTGATGCAGGTAAGCCTCCCACAGCTCACGGCGCCAGTGGACTAGGGCGCGCCAGAGGCGCTGCAGAAATCCGGTGGACACCAGGAAACTTGAAATCGCGACTCGCCGCGTCGTTGTTAATACGACTGTTGCCGCCTCTTCCATCTTCCACTGCTGGGGAAGTACCTGAAAAAAAATAATTTTTTAGCCGAAGCCTCCCCAAGGATAATCGTGGAAGTCAAGCGATAGCTGCCCGGTAGATGGCCGTTGGGGACACTTATCGGTCACCTCTGTTGGCTAACATATGAAGCATCAGGGTGCTGCATACCTGCCAAAGAGTGACCGTTGAAATTCGTAAGGATCTCACGGACACAACAATCAAGGAGGGGGGGTTTAGCTTGCATTTATCTGTAAGTTTGACCCGGGCACACACTTTTTGTGGGATACACACGCACTTTATTAACAAGGATCTAATCTTTGGACACAGCACACAAGCAAACTTGGAACAGCGCAAACTGACAAGCAACAGACTGTTTACAGATTACTGTGACTTTATCGGCGACTTTGCCATTACCGATCTCGGCTGCTTCGGGACCTCGTCTGAAGAGACCTACTCGAAGCAGATACCCCTTTGGTTGTCCTTTCAAATTTAGAAGACTTCGAAGGGTACGAGACCGAAGAACGAAGCTAATTTATTTCTCGTAAAATTGTAGGAATGAGGCCAAATCTGTAAACTGCATGAAAAATTCAAGAGAGTTGGCAGGTATGGAGCTGTGAGGGATAGGCATGTTAGATTGCACACAGCAAGTAGTCTTCAGCCTTGCTGTGCAACAATATGAGAGACACGCTGATGTAGTATGCATTTTGTTTGTCTGTATGTTTGATTGTCTGTGTTCAGTTATTTGAATTCATAAATAATTTGGTAGTTGGCAGCTTTTTGTCTCCTTCCTTTGCACACCTCCTTTTGTACCCAAAAACTATGCTCTGTAGACATGCTGTCAATCGGCACTCTGCTCTATAGCCATAATAAAGCCATATATAACTATGCCATAACAATTGCCATGCGCAAATATATGACTTTCCTTTATACTTTCCAAAAAAAAAAAAAACAGCCCTTCTACTATCACCTATCAAAGTGCACACTAGGGCCGCCGTATAATAGCGAACCCTTTTTCACTGCTAATGCCTTTTCATGCTTGTGAATGGTCGAACGCGGCCACTCAGGGATGCAAGAAAGCGAAATTGTGGCCTAGGACGCACTGAAAAATGGTAATTCTTTCTTTAACTTATAGAGGGACAGAGTGCTTACACAGTCAGTGCCCGAACTTGAAATTTTCGCCGTTTCAATTATTAATCTTGTAAGTTCATCTCTGTGCATCAAAAGTATTGTTCGGGTGAACAAGTCAACATTACAAGCTGTGCTGCCGACCAGAAAGGAAAAGCTGCTGTACCATACTTGTACGAAATCTCACACAACTTGAAAAGGCTGGTGGAACGTGCCAGCATTAAAGTAGTTTTTTCAGCCCCACACAAGTTGAATACAATTTGTAAGATCAGAAATCCACTACATGGTAAAACACATGCCTGCCGTAATCGGCACTGAACACAGTTTGTGATTTGCAGAGAAGCAGTTGTACCACCAAATACTTCTTTTCTTCTATGTCGGGCAGACAAGCCACTGTCTGAATGATATATAGAATGATAGAGGAAAGGACATGACTGGTGGCCGGCGTTGCATTGTAGCATGTTACGGCACAAGCTTTTCTTACAACGCGGTTTTATCGACACACAGAGACGAACCTTGCATGTCACAGACGGCTGGCATTTTCGTGCGCCCTGTGTTTCAAGGAGTGAGGTGTTTCAGTAAAAAAAGCGCACCCGACGGACATTTGTAGCAACACCTCTTTGCCTTCTGTGCATGGCTGCTTTCGCCCTTACCTTTTTACTCCCACCTCCTGCCTGCATACCTGGCACTATCAAGGTGTGGCCTTTTGTTGTGCCTAGGGGGCACAATGAGAGACTGACAGCTGACATCAATAGTCAAGACCTTTTACTCTGTGGGAAATCGACATTTGGCCAGTAGTTGGTGTGGGCAGAAGTGTCGCAGGTCAGTGTCTGCAGCAGGAGCGGGTTGATCCCGCAGGAGTGCAGCAATGCACTTCATCGAGCTCATTGTTGTCTACCGAAGTCACCAGACCGCCTTCAAACACCGAGATGACTTCACTGCACAAAGACCAGCCAATGGACAACTTAATGGTTCATAAATAACCTTTTTTTCCCCCCTGTATTTCACGGTTAATTTCTATTAGTGTAATGTGCACTGCAGCAGACCATGTCTATGCAAGGCCTAGTCCAGCTACCTCGACATGGTGTGGGTGACAGGTTTTTAGAGGTCGTATGAGACCACTGTGATGTGGGGTGCGCGACGGTGATATTTGTGGTGTGCGACAAGGTGCGGTGCATTGCAAACAAGAAGCAGACGACAAGGAAAGCGCGCGCCGCTCTACCGCGCCGCGCCGGAAACGACGACGCCGAAGAGCGGCCAGCACGTGAACACGCCCGGCACATGGAAAACAACAAAAGAAAGTCAATCCAATCACAAAGAAACACGGAGCCTCGAGCAGCCAATGAGAAATCGACGAATCGACCAGAGCAGCAGAAAAAGGAGCCACGCTGGCAGTAGGGGGAGGAGTTCGAGAAGCGGCACCAGGACAAGGTCGGCCACCGGATCGGGAGTTGAAGACGGCCGTCGGGTTCCGGACCCGAGCCACCAGGACTTCACCCGGCCGGGGCCTCCTGCCAACCCATTCCTGGGCGCCGCCACTTCTCCTGATCGTCAACCGCTGACCGAGGCCGGCAAGCGTCTGCGCCCGTGGGCAGAACGAGAGCAGTCGGGCTATGGGCCCGAGCTCTACGACCAGCTGCCCGGTCAGAACGCCGCCACCGTCAACCCCTGCTGCCAAGCCGCCTGCCTTCGCGGGCATCGCCACCCTGCCCAATAATCAACTGCTGCTGCCCGAGGCCGGTGAGCGTCTGCGCCCGTGGGCAGAACGGGAGCTGTCGGGCTACGAGCCCAAGTGCCACGACCAGCTGCCCAGCCAGAACGCCACCGCCGTCTTCCGTGCTGCCGAGCCGCCTGTCTTCTCACTCCGAGCCAGAGCTGCCACGCTCTGGTAGCCGGTCCAATACAGCGACCTTTTGGTGAGACCAACAACGCTTCTCTCATCGTCTCGTCTCCGCTTCGCCGCATCGGGACGGTAGTGCATAATCACACCCGCAGCCTGCCCGAACTTGCCTCATATCATTAGCGTTCTAGCTACATGTTTTCATGTTATCTTTGTGTGTTCGGTTTATGGTTTTCTTTTCCTTTTAGTTTTATTAAAAGTGTGTGTTTCCCAACCAACGGCCTTGTCCCCAATTGGGTCTTTGCCCCCGATTGGGCTTTGCCCTTAATGGGGTTGTTCCCAATTTAAGAACCATCTGCAGTCACGCTGCATCACAAATTGGCGTCCTCGCGACAGGACGAAGCCATTTGTTTGGATTCTGTTGCTAATTCTAACATTTGAAAAACATGGCTAGCACACGAGAGCTGTTAGCTTTAGCCGAACGCATGGGGCTTGAGGGAGCAGAGCTAAAGGCGTGGTTCGCCGAGCGGCAGGCGCGAGTGCGAGAAGAACGCGCTGCGGAGCGAGAAGCGAAAAGAGAACAGATTGAGCGCGAGGCACGTGCTTTGCAGTTGCGTCTCAGGGTCGCGGAGGCGGAAAGGGCGCGAGCACTGAGAGAAATTCGCGAGCTGGAGTCGCATGCAAGCTCGATCGAGCGAGCGTTTGACACGCGCTCCAGACACGAAGTTTTGAAATCTCCCTCCAGTGATTGCCCCGAACGCCGTCGCAGTCTTCCGCTCGAAAAAGGCACGCAACCAGGGGGCAGCCGAGAATTAAACAAGGAACGGACCAGCGTAGGTCCCGATATTAACCTCAGGGACGCTGAGGATAGTTCAGGGAGCAGACAGCAGACAGCTTCTCATGAAATCGAGGCACGCATGCACATCTGTGCTAGAAAAAGCACCTTGGATAAAGAGGCACAAATGCCTTCAGAAAGCCCGATTGACTGGGCAACGGTGCGCAGTGGTAGTGACCTCGAAGAGGACACCACCGACAAGCAGGTACGCTTGCGAACCAGTGCAGTTGAAAGCACATCGCATAAAGAGGCGCAGATGCTTCTACAAAGCCCGACTGATTGGGCAAACGTTCGCAAAGCCAATGGCCTCGAAGAGTGCGAAGCGAGCGATGAAATGCTCCCCCACTCTTCCAGTGTACCACTTGCGGTGTTGATAAGTGGCCTCAATAGGTTTGAGGACCACTCCAATAGCTCACCTCAAGTGAGGATAAGTTCGCCTGCCTGCAACCTGGAAGGCCACATAGGCCAATGTAAATTGGACGTGAGTAGAGAGGTGCTCGACCAGGAGATAAATACAGAACTCCTTGGCAAAGAGTCCATTGAAGACTCATGGAAAGAGATTCGTGACGTGCGCAAGTCACGACTCATGTCAGCACCTGATGTGTGTAAGCAAGCTTGGCCTGATAGCTTACTTGCGGAGTTAGAGACATCGCAAGGTGATTCCACTGAGGAACACAGTGAGGGAATCTCGCCGAGTAATCTGGTAGAAGATAGCAAAGCGACTTTGTGTTTCTATTTGTGTAATGGGGAAGCAAATCGGTCCTCTCTGATATCAGCAGAAGCGAAAAGCATTTCCGCTGAGGTGCCGTGTGCATGTCTGTGCGATGGGACCCAGCTACATGTCAACGCGCCTAAAGTGTTCACTAGAACATTTGTGCCCGAGTGCACATACACAGAGCACATTTCGATTAGTGCCAATGAGGCCCAGCTTATGACTTTCGAATCAATTCAACACCTGAGTCAGGTCATTCAGAGGTCCTCGTATGTGCGTTTTCCAAGGTGCAACAAATCGGCTCCAGAGGTTTCATCGTGAACAAAGAAGAGACGCGCAGCTCGTCTCACCTGGGACGCAATTACCTAAGAAGCCGATTGAATAGCCGGTCGCCATCCCGAGATCTTTGACCTTGGACAGAAACATAATTGTTGTGAATAGACAACTTTGTTTTCAACTATAAGTGCTTTATTTGAAGTAGTTTTTGTGAGTTTCAGACTTTACACGCCCCATAAACATTTTATACGCCCCATAAACATTCTATTTAACTTGTAAGGGCTTTCGCTTGTTATGAGCATTCGTGGGTGTTGTGATTGAATGCCTCGTGAGCTTCAAGACTTGCATTTGTGTGATGGACCCAGAGTGAATGTGCCATATAAAGCATAAGTGTGAAAGGTGTCGCGCACTGACCGGCAGTTTTTCCTGTGGAAAAACTTGTCCCAAAAAGGGGCTTATGTGATGTGGGGTGCGCGACGGTGATATTTGTGGTGTGCGACAAGGTGCGGTGCATTGCAAACAAGAAGCAGACGACAAGGAGAGCGCGCGCCGCTCTACCGCGCCGCGCCGGAAACGACGACGCCGAAGAGCGGCCAGCACGTGAACACGCCCGGCACACGGAAAACAACAAAAGAAAGCCATTCCAATCACAAAGGAACACGGAGCCTCGAGCAGCCAATGAGAAATCGACGAATCGATCAGAGCAGCAGAAAAAGGAGCCACGCTGGCAGTAGGGGGAGGAGTTCGAGAAGCGGCACCAGGACAAGGTCGGCCACCGGATCGGGAGTTGAAGACGGCCGTCGGGTTCCGGACCCGAGCCACCAGGACTTCACCCGGCCGGGGCCTCCTGCCAACCCATTCCTGGGCGCCGCCACTTCTCCTGATCGTCAACCGCTGACCGAGGCCGGCAAGCGTCTGCGCCCGTGGGCAGAACGAGAACAGTCGGGCTACGGGCCCGAGCTCTACGACCAGCTGCCCGGTCAGAACGCCGCCACCGTCAACCCCTGCTGCCAAGCCGCCTGCCTTCCCGGGCATCGCCACCCTGCCCGATAATCAACTGCTGCTGCCCGAGGCCGGTGAGCGTCTGCGCCCGTGGGCAGAACGGGAGCTGTCAGGCTACGAGCCCGAGTGCCATGACCAGCTGCCCAGCCAGAACGCCACCGCCGTCTTCCCGTGCTGCCGAGCCGCCTGTCTTCTCACTCCGAGCCAGAGCTGCCACGCTCTGGTAGCCGGTCCGATACAGCGACCTTTTGGTGAGACCAACAACGCTTCTCTCATCGTCTCGTCTCCGCTTCGCCGCATCGGGACGGTAGTGCATAATCACACCCGCAGCCTGCCCGAACTTGCCTCATATCATTAGCGTTCTAGCTACATGTTTTCATGTTATCTTTGTGTGTTCGGTTTATGGTTTTCTTTTCCTTTTAGTTTTATTAAAAGTGTGTGTTTATCAACAAACGGCTTTGTCCTCGATTGGGTTCTGGGAGGCTTCGCCTCATAGAACCGTCAAATATTAGACAAAAGAACCTGCTCATCACAACCACATTTTCTGTTGTAACGCGTAATTCTATGTTTTCTATCTCATACAATATTTTTCCTTTCTCTTTTTCTCTCTCATGTGTGCATGCGTGTGTGTGTGCATGTGTGTGTGTGTGAAGTGCATGAACAGCAAATGCACTGATGAAAGTAATGATATTTAAAGTGTGTCGCATATATCTTGAAACACATGATTGGAAATGTGCTGCAACGCTGAATAACATGTGCAAAATGTTTTAGTAAAATGAGTGGGAACGTAGATGGCTGGGTGTTTCTGCTCGGTGTCAGTATGTTGTTGTATGTAGTGGGTTCACTTTTTCATTGTTTTTCACAACGTCATGCACTAGGCATAATTTTCAAGTGGGCTCGATAAGTGTTTTTCAAGCTTTTCAATACATGAAATAGTTGATTTCATATTTGATGTCCCTGTAGTGAGTTTTCACAGAGTCCACCATTCTGTAAACTTGACAAAACTCACTAAAGAATTGAAAATTCTTAATCTTTTCTGTAGCTGTACACTTTCTATGATTCTGAATATGCAATAAATGTGGTGAAAGTAAGTTCTCAATAAAAAGAATAAAGTGGCGTCTGAAAGGGTTACGCTCTTGTGTTGTTCCCACACACTTTTCTTTTTTTCTCTCATGCATTCCGCTTTGTTCCTTTGTTTATTAGCTCTCTGCCCAGTCATAGCAATCAAATTCTTTTCTTTTTCTTTTTTTCTCGCACCTGTGTCAGTCTTGAGTATCATTCTCCCACATAACCACCACACGTGCACCCCATGCAGGTTGATCATCAAACTAAACCAATTTGTTACGCACAACACTCCGGGGCTTTTAAGGCGCTGCAGGCGAGAGCTTCAAGTGGAAGCCTGCAAGTCTATGCCAAAACGCTGTTGTAGGACAGCAGGCCTTTTGAAGTGTGTGACATTACAAGATCAATAACTGAAGCAGCGAAAACTGCAATTTTCGCCACTGATCTGTGTAAGCACCCAGTACCTTGCTTCGTCAGAGAAAGAATTATCATTTTTGAAGGTGTCCTAGTGCACTCTTTGATAGATGATGTAGGGGGTGTTTTTTGGCAAATATATGCTCGCCATAAGAAAGAAAAAAGCCATAACCCTGTGTCTAGCATTTCATATGGCATATGGGCATTGTCAATGTTTCTCGGTTTCAAATAAACCATTTGTTGAAAGTTAGCACTCGCGTTGCATCTTTGTCCTAGTCTTTTCAAGCGCTTTATGCCTGTTACTATGCTATGGCAACCAAGGCCGAGCGTCAACCGTTGTCAAGCTCGAAACAACGTGCGTCTTACGATGAATTCAAAAGCAGTGGCAGGTATGCAGCACCTACTTTGCGCAGGCCTCCATCGACGGCCACTCCAATGAACTCCATGCCTCGGAACCATAGGGCAAACACACCGGAACCAACCGCCTCCACGGCGAGGCTAGGGCTCCAGCCACGGCCCGCGCAGTAGGCACTGGCCGCGAGAACCAGCAGGAGCCAGGGCACGCGTAGCTGCCACAGCCAGAGCAGCGACGACAGAACCGCCAGGACCTGTGCCTCCGAGCGCCAAATGTGCAGCCGTTCGGCCAGGGATCTGGCAGCAAAGTTAAAGAGAAAAGTTGACAGTCACTTTAGCATACGCAAAAGAGGATGAAGGCTGAAAGCCTGAGTGCTAACGAGACATTCAATTAATTACTTTACATTCTCGTTCGAATGCGTTGTTTACTCCTATTACTTGTTTTCTCCCACCAAAGGCCGTGGGGGTTCGAGTACCTTCATTAACTCTACCTTAATTCCCTGTGCCTTAATTAACACCAAAGGTCGTGGGTCCGACCATCAATGTTGCCACCACTAATTTTCGTGCCACTGAATTTTGGTGCCATATTTGGTTCCATGGAATTTTGGTTCAACTGTCACCAAAGGTCGTGGGTTCGAGTGCCTTAATTAACCATCTTAATTGACTTCACCTTAATTGCCAACCTGCATGGAAATGGTGGGCCCAGTGCGTGGATTTGCCTAAACTTCGTCTTTACGGCTTCAGACAACTTTGCGACTCTACAAGTTGACTGTTCAGATTCAACGAAATAGTGCCCTATGAGTGCAACGATTCCCAATGATTGTGTACGCATGAGAGTCTCATTGCCTTTGTGCATCAAAGAAAATATGAATACTTGAAATATTAGACCAATAAAGGCAGGTAAAGCGCAATAAGTAACAGTCACAAGAACATCTGAGGCCACAAGCACAAATATTAGACAAATCCTTGCACCATCCGTCATTCCCACGGTAGCGGAATGATGGTAGTGCCAGGGTTCCCTCTAGTAGCTTTAGTAGAAAACTCCTGTAGAAGATGCACGCTGACAAAGTTACCTTCTTTTATCAGCGTAATCAGGGAGAGAGGGAATTTCAACGCAACAAGCAAGGGCATACAACAACTAAGAAGAAGCTAAGATGGGACAGTTCCCAACTGTTTACCTGTGTGAACATGTAAACTTGTCATCCATCATTGTTACACGTTTTAAACTGTGGGAGTTCGACGAATCGACACTGCACGGTGAGTTATGAGGGACGCTGTAGTGAAGGTGTCCGAATAATTTTGACCACATGCCATTATTTAACGTGCATACAAAGCGCTGTACAGGGGCATTCTTTAAAATTCCACCCTGGTCGTTTATGTATGTGTCAATCTCAAAAAGGCAATCCAGGCTTTTAAGCTAGGCAATGTCTATTCTCCCGGCAGCCAGGCAAATTTCTGAAACGAATTTCTCCCGGTACTCACCTTCTATTGGCTCTCGGAAGGTTAGGTTAGGTTAGTTAGGTAAGGTTAGGTTAGGGCACACCTGCAGGCAGTTTTCCCCGGCAGTTTGTCACGTGATTTCTGAGCGCCAATAGGAGGTGAGTGCCGGCAGAAATTCATTCCAGAAATTCTCCCGGCTGGCGGGAGAATAGACTCTGCCTTTAATCTACACTTTGGGCGTTCGTGCTGCGAATACAAGGACATTGTAGACAGAACAACGGAAACTTTGCACTTTTTTCTTTCTAAAAAAACCATGCAAATAATTGTGCTTTGCGTTACGTTGAACGACGTTTACTTCAAAATGTTATCTTTCTGCAAATTTTTGAGCAACAAAAGTGCAGCGGTAAGTGCAAAATCTTTTTCGAAAATTTCAAGCGAGATATGCACGTTTCTGTATGCAAAAGAGCAAAACATGTGTTTCTTTCCCTAATTGCAAATAAACCGCCGCGTTAGCGCAGTAGCTATATGGCGTTGTGCTGCTGTGCTCGAGGACGCGGGTTCGATGCCAGCGACGGCGGCCGCATTCAGATGGGAGCTGAATGCAAAAAACGCCCGTGTACTTACGTGCATGTTAAAGAACCCCAGGTGGCCAAATTAATCCGGAGTCCCACACTGCGGCGTATTTGGCACGTAAAACCTCAGATTCGGTTTTACAAACATTTCGTCAATAACAGGAGCACAACATGCCGCACAGCACAGCCTTCTACTACTGCTAAGAACCTGTCTAATAACTTGCTCACCCATGAGTTCTGATCGCGTGCTTGGTCCACAGGTCGAGTGGCAGAAAGATACAGAACTGCAAGGCCATATCCAACAGGAAAGACATTGCAGAAGCTAAGTACGCCGGCATGATTCGGTGAAAAACTGCCAGCGATACCCACAACACCGCAACCGCAAACGCCGGGAACTTGAACGGGCGCACGAGCATTATGCAAGGCATCATGGATTATGGTGTGTCCTTACTAAAGCCTTTACGAGAGAGATGTTACGAGCATGGAAGCCGGTACAAAACAAATTGATGATGACACTGGCCATGGAGGAAGGTTCGATTTCTCGTACGGACTGCGAGAGACGCTGCATGCAGAAACGCCTATTGGTGGAGAGCACCGCCTCTGGTAGTCCGGAACTGTCAGGAACGAATAATCGAAGAGGACCACTTGTGCATCACCTTTATCGGACGGGAAGAGAACGCACAAGACGAAAACCGAGAGTTAATAATAAATAATAATGCTTTATTTGTATTCAGAAAGGGTGTGGTCAAGTAGGCCGCAAAATGCACAATGCCAATACCGGAGTGGCTTGCGTGCCCAACCTGGGACACGTAGAATTACTGTAAAAACCTAAATAAAGAGTTATTAAAGCCAATGGTAAAGCTAGAATATTCAGGCTCACTGAATATAGAATATCAAAGAGGTAAGAAAGCAAAAAAATGTCATACAATGACTTTGGATGACTGAGCCTTAAAGGGGTAATGACATAAAATTTCGACTATTAATTTCTTGTGTTAAATGAAAGTCCTAGACGTATAAACATTAGAAATAAGCCTCAGAGCGTCGTTAATAATTAAACATTACAACTTTATTTTTTTTCTTGTGGCTAGTTTCGGTTTCGTTTCCCGGAGGGTTTACTATGTCGAGACGTCACAAGTGTGTGGGAACCACAACCTACTCAAAATAACAGCATACGAGGCGCCCGAGCAAGCTGGAGCGAGCGTCAAAATGTTTCTGCGACACGGGGCCCTAAACGCTATCGCGGTAAAATAGCGCAACTGGCGTCCCTGAGGGTAGAGCGTGGGGTAGAGGCTGTCCAGCGCAAGAGATTCTAACGTTCCGGGTCTAGACTTTTACTGGACACTTTAGGCGAATTTTCGCCGTTTTCAGTTTCCATATATGCTCGAGGGGAGAAAAAAAAATCGAGATGCCGAAAATGTGAGGAGGTTGTAAGCGGGTACGCTAGAAGAGAAACTGGGGCGAGTTGGTGGGAATTCATCTCTAAAAAAATAATAATAATAAATAATAACAGCGCTTTGTGTCCTTGTCTACCCAGGGCTGTTATTTTTTTCCTAAACGTACGCTAGCTGGAACCGTAAAACGAAGTAAATGATAATGCGAACGAACCATGAAATGCGGTAAGAATGGCGTGCTCGTGGCCTTCGAAAACTGAGGGCTGTTTGCGTAACGCTTGGCCAATCGCTCAGCAAGATAGAAAGAAAGGAATCGACAGAGACGAAATGCCTGCGTCAGCCTTCTTAATTTTTATACAGCGAAGCATTACACATTCATAATTTTTGCGGGAACTAGTGACAGAAATTATGCAAGCCCCTTTTAAGAGTTTCGGTTTCGCTACCCAGTTGTAACACGTGACGAATTGGCCTTTGAGATTGTCGACAAGCCTCAAAGCTCCGAAGCCGCGAGAAAGGGCGGACGCGATGTGCCAAGTAGGCGAGCGCGGCGAGCTCGATTTTGCGTTGCGTTCACCTCGGCAGTTGTTGCTGTGGTTGTTGACAGAACACGAAACTATGACGGGGCGCGAAGAGCCTGCATGGTAAGGCCGCATTTTGTCAGTCCGGGCAATAGCCCAATTTGCTCAGGCCCTAACTGCGCAAATTTGAACTGAAAATTTGACCAATAAGTCCGGAAAGAGTGGTTTTTACTGGTCGATTGCCGTACGTCAGCCCGCTTTGGTTATCTGTGTTGAGCTCGTAATCACTGGAAGAAATGGCTGGGTAGTTCTCCTGTTATTGCTACATTCTGAGCTTGTTGGGACACTTTTGCTCCGTTATATGACTTTCCGTGCGCACGGCAAGTCGGCGTGCGCTGTCTAGCGAGATCCGTGCGATTCAGCCTCCACAGATGCTCTGCGTGTCTAGGGTCCATAGTTCGTGTTTTGCACGTGTCATGTGTTTGTTTGAATTAAAGATTGGAATGCTGCAAACAAATTCGTTACGACAACCTAACGTTTCGCATCCGGTCCGGCTACTAAATTAAGCCCTTCCAACGAAAGTGTGGCTCGGCAATATGCGATTGTTTTCGTGGATCCGTCTTTCCGGTCGAGGTCAGCGATTACTGCGTTTGCGGCCTAAGGTATTGTGAAAAGCATCATATTCGCACGATTGATAGAGCTTTTTACTACGGTAGCATTGTGGGTGGTAGCGCGGTAGCAGTGGAAGTGCGGGCTTAGCGTCGTAAAGAGAAAGTGTGATTGCTTTCTTGTGTCGGCCGCACTCCGACAGGGAAGGTCGTGTGACGTGCTTTGGGTGCATGCACGTATAGGAGTCCCAGGGGGTCAAAATTAAACAGAAGAATTTTCACTGCGGCGTCCGTCAGGTATCCCATTGTGAAGCTTTCATTTGGACCTTAACCCCCAAAATATCTACTCTCTCAACCTTTGGGTCATGCTCAAAAGCACCACTATAGTCACCGCCATGGTGAGAGGAGCGCTTGTTAATTATAGACTATGTCAAATGACATACGGGAGTGTTGTCTTCATCGGAACTGTAGCACTGAGTGCCAGTCCTTCAAGTGTCCAGAGTCGCAGATGTAAGGTTGCAGGCAGGTTTTACAGCAAGCAGATTGCGAATCTTGTGGAGATAGCCAGGCAGAGGTCGTAGAGGCAAACATCGTATGAGGATTCCTATTTCTTTTGACTGCCACTCCCGAGTATATTTGTTCTGGGTTTTCAGCACACTCCCTCTCCAGAAGCAACGCATGCAAAAATTAACATTGTGTACCTGTTGTTAAATCCATGGAGGGGTAATCTAAACACACAAAGACCTTGTAGTAAAGTTTCCGACTGCAGGTAGAGCAATTGTCTCAGTGCTCTGTCGCTTTGTCACGCGAGGGCAGCCATGGTGTGGCAGGTTTGTCTGCACTTTGACAGACGATATCGAAGACATTTATGAAGACTTGATTAATTGGGAATAGGAAGAAGCAGACGATGGAGAACCAGGTTCTGTGTAGCATGGTATGTTGGCCAACTCAACTAGAGAAAAAGAAGAAAAAAATCAGCTGGTACTGAAGGTTGGAAGGGCAGACAAGCGTTATCAGCATAACATGTCCGTCCGGGCTATGACAGGTGAAGGAATTTTTGAACTGTCCACAAATACTGGAATGGGAGGAAATGGCGACGAGAAACCAGCTTCTGTGTAGCGTGAAATGTCCACTGAACCATCATGTGAAAAAGAAAAAGAAAAAAAGAAACCTGGCAGGGGGCTGTGTAGCAGTTGGGAAAAAAATGAAAATTCTTGACAGTCAAAGGGGTTCAGGAATCTTTTGGAAGGTCAGTCAAGCTTGGAGTGGACTTGTGCTGAAAGACATATATGCTGCTAAAAAGATGCACACGAAAAGGAAAACATGACAAAACATGGCATCGGCAGATAAGACACATTGGCACCTCTGCCATTATCAGCATGTATCCCTTTTTGTGCGTGTCCTTTCAGTGGCAAGTATGTTTTGGCAAATACTAACTAGGCCAAGAAGCAGGCCTTTTGTGGGTCTTGGATTTTGGATATAGTTTGAAAAAAATTGAAATAGCTCTTCAGGGTTCATGCCTTCTTGGTGTGTGGCACTGTAGTCGGTCGAACAAGGGCCTTGGCTGTTTGTTTCATCAGCTAGGAGAATAATTTCTTGTCTTTCATCAAGTCTCGCAGCATGTCAATCTCATTGTCTAGTAAATTTTTGTTATGACAAGAAGGCATCTCGGACAGAATTTTCTTCACAGCATATACCATTTTTTAAAGCGTTGTTTACCGTTTTGGGCGACTGTGATTACCTTAGAGAGGCTGGAACGGCATTGGAAAACTTTGCATCCAAGTAAAACAGGATGCAAAGCATCAGACAATGAAGAGGTTGAATTCTTTCTTTCTGGTTATCGTGTGCCGCTCTCATTAATCCCAGGCTCCCTGTATACTTGCCAGCGCAAACCAGCTTGCGTCTACACGTCTGTACGCTACCCATGCCTCGCATGGAATGTTACTTTGTACTGAACTTGATAGTGTTTCAAAATTATTATAAAACCCATTAAATGTATTGCTTTTCCTTTCAGAGTCTAAGAGACAGGTGGTCTGCACCACACAGCGACTGCCAAGGTGAAGCAAGACACTCGGACAGCCACATTCTATTAATGGTCTCCGTCGATCACAACGCTCCAGGTACATGGCGACACGAGCCAGTGCAAGCGCTCATATCTGACCCGTGCAAATGTCCACAGATGCATGAACACGCGTAGACACGAGCTGGTGCTCACCAGCATGTGTGCCTGGAAGTCTGGGCTCTGTTGGGCCATTTAGTCCTTATAAGGCAGGCCATTGCGAAATGTTCACTTTTGTTTCATGTTTGTCAGGCGTCCCAAAAAAATTCAAGTCTGCACAGTTCATGACTGAACTGGTCAGACAGGGTGGGCCTGAATGAGAAGCTCAAACAACTCAATTAGAATATAAATACGCTTGTTTCTGGCTACTTGGGTCTGCGCTGTAAATAATGTGGGTGCACGCCCTCGTTTGAAAGAAACTGGTGTAGTGGCAACCACTGCTATTTACAGGCTGAGTGACAACAGTGTAAGCAATTCTTTCGTCAACCTCATGGAAAAAGAATTGCCATTTACTGTCACGCGCTCGAAAATCCTATCAGAAGTCGACTGTGATGCCTTGAAAACCTAGCCTGTAGCACGCACCTTATTTTCTTGCACTTTTTTTAATATCTCACATTGTTTTCACATTGTTTAATAACACACATCACCAATATTTATTCAGAAGCATATCAGAACTAAACTGCAGTTGTTAGTTTCAATGCCTTGTGTTGCCTTCGTTTCGTGACCTTGTTCCCCATTTTAGTATTGCATCAAGTTCAGCATGCGTGAAAGGAAAAAAAATTGTCATCCACCCGATTGTAACAAAGCTACTAAGGAAACCCATCCAGGCTTCTCGGACAGAAAGCTTCATAGTTGAAAAATAATTCGTCCTGGTTGAGGATGTATTGTATGGACAAATTTTCCTTCAAATATGAAGATCGCTTCCTGAGAAACCCATAAGGGTTTCCTTTGTAGCTTTGTGCTGTGGTCGAGTGGATGACAGTTTTTCCTTTTGAGGAACTTTCCTCTACCTTGCGGGCTTCCGCACACCTGATTTGCTATATTCAGCATGTTGTGCACACTTAGTAGCTTGCTGGCATTACCTGCATTGTCTGCTTCTGCTTAATTACTTGCAGGTACCAAAACGTCATCCCTCAGTTACCAGCCTGCAATCGCTTTAAGCCAAAATGTTGGCGTATTTAAAGAAACGCATCGAATTGAACCAAGGGATCAGCATTAGCAAGCTGCCGGGACACCTTGCCCAACTACCTCCTGAAGTACGCGCCAAACATGGCAGTAATGAGGAGGCCATTCGTCGCTGCATAGAAAAACATCCCGAAGAGTTTCTGATTGACAAATCTGATCGTGTGTTTCTACGGCCACCGCCCTCCCCGAAGGCTTTGGCACCTACCAATCTTGTAACAGATGATGTTACAGACCTTTGCAACGTGACGGGAAACGTGCTGCGCATATTCCCAGCTTTTGGGTTTATAACAGTAGACTACCCTATCAAAACGACTGTTTATTTTGACGTTAAGAGTTTTGAAGAAAATCGCCACACCACTCTGACAACCTCTGGCTTAAGTGAAGGCGACTGTGTCATCTTTGATGCAGCCAAGTCGGTTGGACACAAGGCTTCCTTTAAAGCGACACGCGTGAAATGCATTGAAATGAAGGCCGCTGCGCCTTCCTCTGCGTCACAGTCGATAAAAGAGCCATCGGTAGACGGGGATGACAGGCTCCACGACCAGTCTGGCTTCATACACACGGTGAGGCCAGACTTTGGCTTCATTACGTTTGGCCCGAAGAAAAAGCACTGCGCATTTTTTCACAGCAGTGTCGTGGACAAGACACTTACCAAAGGCAGCAAGAATTTGACTGACATTCTCACAGTGAATGACAGGGTACATTTTGACGCAAGGCCAGACAGCAAAGGCAGCAAGTGGTGCAAGTGGAAGGCCACCAAAGTTTGGTGCGTACCCCCGGAAATGGATAGTGTGCCTAACTCTGAAGGGGACAGTGGTGATGAAGTGTTCATGTCTGAAGATGAAGCAGACCTCGAGGGGATACTCAACGGTAACAGTGAGCTGGAGTCATCCGATGTTGATGTTGAGGATTACCCTGTGGGATGTCCCGACTGGGAAGATCATCCAAGAAAGCCACTGAATGATGCAGGTGACGAGCGCTCTGCAGAGCAGCCCGTGGCATGGTCCGCACGCCGGAAGCTTTCGGGAATTAAGGGCATCTTCTTCAAGGAGTCCGACAAGGCTGGCCATGTCTTCTGGCTGGATGGGAAGGTTGCCGCACAGGTGGTAATCACCATCGTGTACCACATGGGCACGCAGATCAAGTCCTTCGACGAGCTGCCCTGGAACTCGGATTTCGAACAAGGGGTGGAGGTGTTCTTCGACGCCGTCGAAAGTGACGACACCTGGATCGCAACCCTCGTGTGGATTGGTGATCGGCCGCCCAGACTTAATGTAAGCTGCAGTGAAAACATCTTCAACAACGTGCTTGCTCTAGCAATGGCCGAGACGTTCACAAGGAACAAGCGCATCGTAGCAACTTGTCAGCCTGCGGCACCTTCCAACTCTCAGCCGTCGGTTGAGATCTTTCCAGATAGAAAGGGGGTTGTTGTTACGGCAGCCCAGCGCATGGCGTGGTGCAAAGTGCAAGAATCCTCTGGCCCCAGGCAACTTAAGTTCACTTGTCTCTACAGAGATGGCATAGCCCGCACAGATTGTCTGGACAAAATTCTGCAAGAGGATGACGTGGTCTTTGTTGACTACATGATCGGCACGAGCCACGGTAGAGAAGAGGTGCGATGTGTTCTTGCGTGGCAGGGGCAGAAGCCGTTGGACGTTGCTTGTTTGGACCCGGAAGACTTTGTCAAGCTGCTGAATGCCAGGGCAGCTGAACATAGCAGCACAAGCAGCAGCCCTGAACAGCCTTCGTAAGTACTTGATGGTTCATAAAGGTTGCAAGTTAGCTAAACCACAGGCAGTGATAAAAGTTTGTTAAATGGCAACTGCAATGAAATTTCACTTTAGCTAAATTGGCTCTAAATGAGTAGTGTATACATTTTAAGCAATCTTGGCCAAGCTGCAGGGCTAGTAATAGCCCAGTTTTCTTATTATCAGCCTTTGAGAATAAGCAGACGATGCGTGCAACTGGGGTTTAGCAGATATGACATGGATACAAGCAGATGGGGCCTCTGAGACTTGGCAAGCCGCGGGCACCACCTAAACCTCTGAGGTCATACCCAAGAGCCGCGCTGGTTTTTAATGATTTTGCTCTGCGTCATTTCCAGTTAGCTGCAATGGTTCTTTTTTTTTTCTGTCTCTCTTTTTCCCAGATACAATTTCAAAAACACATATTTTTCCTTGCTTTTCGTGACACATCCCCTCGTGCACATAGTTTCACGGACATCACCTAACATCATAACTGGCACTTTCCGTATAAGCAGCTACCTGTAAAGTCTGTGAAACTTTCTTTCTGAGAAATGTGCAGGGGTTTTCTTTGTAGCTTCATGCTAGTATCGAGCAGGTGTCAATTTTTTTTTTTTTTATAACTTCCTTCACTTGCAGATTTCCTCCGAGCTCATCGGCTACATTTTAACCCGAATATAAAGAACCCATATAAAGCGAATTATTCTCTATATTGACCATGTGAAGCTTACAAACTGACACTCATGTAGAATGAATCGTGCAGGACAAACATTACTTTGGGTGCTATATCAAACTGGGGGGGGGGGCATCGTAAGTGCTTGCATTCTGCTTACATACACTCTTGAAAACATTTGCACCAGTTAGGGCTTATCAAACAACACTCATCGTCTATACACACTTCTTTTATTTAACGCTGCGCACCAGGTCACAAACGATGCATATTATCAGCGTGACATAGTATTCTCAACAGGAAAGTAGCAAGCGCAAAGTTTAAAAAAAAAAAATGAAATGCAGGGTTCGCACTGTTTTAAAAGTGTAGCATCCAGGAGAGTCAATTTAGAATGTTCTTTTTTATTTTTAGTTTTTCTTACTTTTTTTCTTTTTCTTTAAGAGCATACATATGAGAACACTCGAAAGTGTGCCAGAAGTGTATTGGAAGCATATCGGAAGCGCGATCCCATCAAGTCGCCATTTTTAGTGACTCTGACAGACTTGTCAAGGTTCAGATTAGAAGTTACTGCCTGCTTCACGTGGTCGTGTTAAAATTTTTTTTTTAAGTGGGGAATTCCTTCGTGGGGATAATTTTTCCACTGGTGATAAAAAAAAAATTCATAGAGAACAAAGGCCTCACGAAAGTTCTTAAGTTCTTTATAAGCGAGTTTTGGTATATTGGATTACCTAACATATCAAACTATTTTTGGGGTGATAGTCTTGTTCATTGTAACCAGGTTTGACTGTATTGTGAATTGACTAAGCTTACACATCAAAATTATTTGTGAGTGGGAGTTGCTGAGCGGAACGTTCCGCCTATTGAATTGCAAGGGGCATTCATAAAGTTTGTAATTAGCAGTAGCATGAATATGGAACAGGCGTGCACAATAGGCATCAAAATAAGCGCACGTCTGTTTAGTTATAACAATATAAAAATTATGTGCTGTATAGTACCGCAGAACACTGCTAGGGCATCAAAACAACAATAGCAGCATCCATTGAGAAAGTTGGTTGAAGCATAAGCAACAATTCGCTTTGTTCTTTTGAAGTACCCCATTCAAAAAAATTGCCACGTATCTGCGTGCTTCGCTGGAAATGTCGTCGAAAGACGATAGTCTTCTGCCGGCCGTACTACATGAGTGCTGGTCTGATCCGCGGCCACCCGTGATGCTGTTCTCGTACCATTTCCGTCCTGGCATGATAAATGCAATGGAGGTTTGTTTGAACAGATTTCATTTTACCGCATTATTTCATCAAGCGGCCATTTATGTTTTGCCCTGCCTCAGACAGCGCTTCCTTTATGTTGAATCGGCCGCATCTGGCTGGCATTGATAAAATTGAGGAGGCGCTGCGTGAGACATGGACGCCATCTGGCAATACATCGGGAAACATGAGCTTGTGCAGAGGGTTTCCTTCCTCCATGGCAGAGGGCGCTCGTCGGCGCGCAGTCGGGAACGTCGTTCGTCGGCGCGCATAGCATGGCATTTTCAGCGCAGCTTAAGGAACTAGGGTCTTTAGAGTTACGTATCTATGTATCTTCTATTAAAGGAACACACCTCCTAATACTTACCTAGCGATGTTGCACCTCAGATATGCGTAATATTTACTTTGTGATCGATAACGTTCACAAGTATGAACAGCCGTACCAGTTTAAGTAGTGTGGGCGGTAAGCAAGTGGTCCAACTTTGGCCGGGTGGCTGAATCGGGTGACAGACAGACAAACAGACAGACAGACCAAATTTTCAGCGTTTAAGTTCCCCAAGAAAGACTATCGTCTTTAAAATTCATGCCAAGCTCCATTGCCATGAAAGATTCATGACAATGCCCCAGCTCAAGACTCTGTCATGAAATGGCTCAGACGGTGTCAGTTCGGTCGAACAAGGCTGAACATGTGGCCCGACTGTCATTCATTGGTGAAAGGCAAATTGATGTGCAAGTGGAGAATAGTACTTGCTGACTGTTAGATTACTGTTGAACAAATAGTTCAGTCTGTTAACGTGTGTGCGGGCTAATATTAAACCCCTTTCAAGTCTCGTTGCTCAATCCCCGTGCCTTCGTGGCAATAATGCAAACTTTATGAATGGCCCTCGTACTATTGGCGTCAAAATTTCATGGGGCACGGGATCTGAGAAATTGCCAAACATTTACGCTGCCTGAACACTGTACCATACCCGCGGATAACTTTCTGTGCCAGGGAAGGGAAAGCTGCAGAGGCAAACCACACGCATGATGGTGCCCATGAAAATAATCCTGGAGTCTCGTTTGCATTAGTTGAAGCTAGGGAACAGAAAACATAAAGCATCTTACTCACTATCACCCTTAGATTTAAATAGGACACGAAATACACCACTTACTGTTATATTTGAGGGTTGTTTGTTTGCTTTACTCTTCTTCGATTCGGCAAATGTGAAGTGGCAAGGTACACTGATTCAGTTTATCTTCTATGAGAAACAGCTACAGATATAACACTTTCAAACTCTGCAGGACTACTTGGCGTGGTAGTTCTCCTAGTAGCTCCAGCCCCTTAATATCACCTTCACTGATATAATCAGTCGTCCGCAAGTATATGCAACCACTGTAGTGTTGTGCGGTTCTTCTGGCTGCAGGCAAAAACTGTTTGGAAATTTGAACTTTTTTGGTAGGGGGGGGGGGGGAATCCATGCCTCGTAAATTTTTGATGTCGGCTGCACTTGCTTGCCCACTTAAGTTTCCTTCTTCTTTAAGCTCAGTGGCAGTGTTCGCTGCCTGACGATCTGCGCAGCTCCGGCCCAGATGTCGTGCTGGATGCGAGTCAAGAGAACGGTCGCCAGTCGCTCTCACCAAGCGAATTCGCAGAACAGATGTTGGGCGTAGCGGTCAGTAAAGGAAGTGTTGCTGTTCAACGAACGCAGGGTAAGTCTTGTTTTAGTTTATTGTCCGTTGCAGCGGCACACACTCGAAGCGGTTAAAGAAAATGGCAGCGTGGCTTGTACTTAAGAACGGTGCACGCATAAGGTCCTTACAATATTGCCTAGAGGGAAATCTGGTGCCACCCTTTATGCAAGTTTTGTAATGCGTGCCGTGCCACTACAGGCATGCTGGGATGTGGGTGTGCGAGGCTTGTCTTGAACGTGGCTTGGCTTAAAGCATTATCATTTCCCCCTCACAAATGATGTTTTCTTAGAATGAAATTATCGTATGAAGCTTTTGTTTGCCTATAGTATATATTTTCTTATTATTTACTCACATTTAACACTTTATCAGCTGCCAGTACTGTTTCTATTTGATATAGTTGCACAACCCTTTATGAGTTCTTACGGTTCACTTGAAAAATGTATTTATGCAATAATAAAGAAAAATCTGCATTTTACAAGCCGTTTTTACTTAGTAAAGAGTAAACCATCGTGACAGACTGAATGCTGCCAGCCCCACGTGCCTTCGCAGTGTCTTGGCCCTGTGAGAAAGATGCCAATCCATCCTGCCATTCCTGTGCGGACAGCAGCATGGCAGTGTCAGTTTTTCTTCTAGATGATTATAATGCATATAAGCACAGAGTGTTCAAATTGTATGTAAAGAGAGACAGCAGAGACTATTTGGAGTTTACATGGCAAAGGCCCACTGGTAGCCAGGGTGGAAGGCAGCTCATGTAAGGGGGCAGTATAGAACCAGTTCCACCTTCCTGCTTGTAATCAGAGTACAAGGACCAAAGTTCTTGCTTTTATTATTCAAAACCATAAGGCACCTGCTTTTAGACATATTTGGCCACCAAGCATTGTTTTGCTTAGGATGTGTGGTGCAAAGCCATTATTGGAACTGCTGCAAGTAATGCTGCAGAAAAGCAAGGAATGCTGTTATCAGGATAAGTTCCTTGTCCCATAACCTATAGGGTGCATCATTTGAGTTTTGTGGCAAGTGTTAAATATGCTTGCATCTATGGATATGATAGAGAACCATCACTTTTTTTTTTTTTTTTTGCTTTGCCATACCCCTTTCACCTTTAAAGAAACTTGTGTTTATCAGCATGAAATCTTACTGCATGAAGTCTGATGCAACAGCCAAGTAAATCTATACTAGAAGCAGTTTTCATCCCCATCATCAAGGTAATCAAGTCTAAGACAGACTCAAGGCTCTTCTGTATAAATCCTATCCATCTCTTTTGGCTGCTACACTGTTACAGCTGCTAGCAAAAGTTTCTTCCAGTCTGCCTTGTGTGTTACCGGTGACATCCCCAGTTGCTTGGCATCATGGACTTCCTCAAGAGTAGCATCTTGTCATGTCCTCTGGATTGTCCTTGTGTCCTCATTGCATTAAATTTGGTCCTATTGCCATCAAGCCCAGGAGGCTCTGATTTCACGGCGTAGCTAAACCAGTTTAGTTGTGTTTTATGAAACCTTTCTGCAGCGGCTACGATTTTGACCATTCGTCAGCTGCAGTCAGTCTGAGTGCGATCTCTCTTTGCCGCTCTAGGGGCTATTAATGTAGGGATTGTTGTCATCGTGATTCATTTCTTATTCATCCCGCTGAGTGGCCAATCTCGGGGGTGCAGCTTTGTTCGAACAAGTGATATAAAGGGAAATAAAAATAATTGTTATGCAGTACATTCCAACATCTGTTTCTGCATCACTTCAGTCACTTTATTCTGTTCAACTTTGGCTTTTTCATTATGATCGTTTCAGTTCCACACACTATTGCTGGCCATGCATTACTGTCTGTCCTGTCGGCTAGGCTTTTCAACTTGTCTGCTACCTTGTCAGGAAAACAAAAAAATCAGTGATGAAAGCTTTCCAATTATTTTGCCTTGACTGGACTTAGTTGGTCGCTTCTCTTTGCTCGTTGCCTCTCTATCATGCCACTCAGTAATCATGCTTAGGGAGTCTCTGACACAGCTGTCCTTGTGTGCATCTCTTAGTTTTGCTTCTACTGATATTTTCGTACTTTAGATTTAGGTTAAAGAAATGCACATGGTTGTAATTAAGCTGGAGCCCTTCACTATAGTGACCCTCGTGGCCCACGCATTGCTTTGGGACGTTGAACCCTGCAGCTTGAAGTATTTCACTTCAGCACTCTTTCAGTGTCGCCCGTAAAACATTGTCTGCATGGAGAATGTTCCAAGATGTTTCTGGATATTTCTCCTGCAGGAATCCTTCACCGCATTAAATGGCAAAGGGCCTCATTCACTCTGAACCTTGGCATGCGCCAACTGTCACGTTGATGGTCTCCTTGTTTCTCCTTTCTTTTTTTTACTTTTTGTCAGTGTAGCATTTATGTGAGGGTGCTCGTTTCTTTAGGGGTCTTCCAGACTCTTTCCATGCTCAAAGGTAAACATTCGGCAGATATCTGCCTGGTTGGGGTCAGTTCAAGTAAAGAAAAGAAACACTCCAACCAAAATTTGCTTTAAAACCCGACGTTTTGCAGCCCAACCAGCTCCTTCATCTGGGGTGAGATGGCGTGAGGTGTAGCAGTGTTCTTACGTGTTTTTGGCACTTTGACAGGCACGCATACAATTTTCGTATATCTTGAGTGCAAACAGTCGGAAAGTTTTCATGACGAACAATTGAATGTTTTCTGTTTTCTGACGTACCACCCACTTCTTGCACGTTAAAGGATGGCGCTTAGCGATTAAATACTAAAGCTGGTCTCGAAATGATGTCATGACAGAGAGCAAAATGTGCTGACGTCAATGTAACAATTAGGCTAGGTATGCTGATTTTGCTCATCAAAAATAAACTAGTGCTGTGCCCCCCTCCCCCCCTTTTTTTCCGCCTTCTGGTTGAGTTCACATTTTGCAGCCGTAGCGATTGCAGAAACATAGCAACAAAAATGAAACGGCATGAAAAAAAAAAAAAGGCAGGAGCCTATATGCATTTTTTTTTTTAATGTTTCAGCTCCTGTGTCCAAGCAGGATGATGACACTGCACTGAGCCGCATATTGGCGCATCTCAAGCGTGCCGTGAGAGCCAATGAGGGAGTGCCCCTCGCCAGGCTACAAGGTATCCTCTCGCAACTGCCACCGTCAGTTCGGGGTCGTTACGGTGCAACAGTCGAGACAATACGCTTGGTCGCAAGACAGTTTCCCGGCACAATTGTTGTAGGCTCGGACAACAGGGTGTACACTTCAGCAGGGCCTCGGACATTCGCCAAAAACAATGCAGCAGTGATCCACAAGCCACCTGGCAAGAAACAACTCCCGACTACCAAAGCTGGTTAGTAGAAGCAAGTAGGGGTGTGCGAATATTCAAAAGTTTCGAATAATGAAACGCCTAGTGTCTTGTTCGATTCGCTCTTTGAATCAAATAGGCACTACTATACATAAATATGAATATTTTTTAAATAGCTTTTGAATATTTTAAAATATCAAGTGTGCACAACCAGACATAGAAATGGCAGAAAGGCGTGATAAATTTCATCCTTGCAGGCATATAGTATAGGCATAAAACGAGAACTTGCATAGTGGAGCAGCCTATGTCACTCAGGGAGCCGGACTTTGTTGGCTATACTGCGGTCATTTGCACTTGCCAAACGGTCCTGTTTATGCAAACCATCTACTTACATGTACCTAATGTTCCATTTATGCTTTCAATTAAAAATTCTTAACGGGCAATGTAGTGACAAAGACTTGCCAACCTTATGAATACTAGGATGTGAACATCGTTTCATATCAATTGTGAAAATGGCGGTTCATTATTCGAAAAGTATTCAATATTTGTTTCGCTTCTGGCACTATTAGATTCACATTCGATTTGGTCTCGGAACATACTGTTCACACACTCCTAGAAACATGTGTTGCTGTAAATTACATACTTAGGGTGCTCTGATTATTATCGCAATTTTTTGTAGGATTTAGAGAGCTTGTACCTTTTATAGGTTTAAGAAAATGTCAAGTTGAAAGTGTCCTGTTAATACCCCTTTAAAGCAGTGCTATGTATAGATGTCGCATTGCTATCGCATCGTTTCAAATGGTGGTGGGTGCGTGCTGCAGCCTTAAGCTTCAGGATGTTGCATATTGCCAAGTGTTTTGCTCGTCGACGGCCTGCCGGGCATGTCCACAGCCTCAACTGCTGCTTTCATCTTCCAGGAGCCGCCACACTGAAGCAGACTGGTGCGCGCGCTGTTTTAAATGTAAGAGCACATACATGTTTCGTCTAATCCCTGCAGACCTCCTTGGCATGGCCTACTGAAACTCGTATTTCTATGTTCCGCGCGTGCGCTTTGCGAGCCGAGAAATGCCTGTGGCTTGGCTTCCTTTCTGGCAAGGACCCGCCCCTTTCTGCTTCTACCTACATCAGCCTCGTGGAATGGCACCACGGGCCTAGCACCTAACCACTTTCAATCTTTCATTCCTTTCTCAGTGGTTGCGTGAAAGCACAGTCGTCTTAAAATGACAGCATACTTGCCAACTATGGCGGTTCTGTTATAATAATGGTGTCGCGCGATCGCCTTTGATCATGATCAGGCCCAGTCTGGATTGAGCTTCATCCGGATCCAGTGCTTCTGCACGGTCACTTGTGATCGCAACCTTGCTTGATCTGGATCCGGACTACCGCAATCCGTGCATTGCAATCGAGCTCCTAAGTCACGGTCGTAGGCTGACGTCTGCACCTTCTAGCTCAGTGTGCTAGAAAACAGTGAAAACAAAAGTTTAGAACACCCCAATGAATACACCTAAAAAAGCTTTTTTTTTTTTTTAAGCAACAGTGTATATTTTCTTGAAAAAAAAAAGAAGTTTTATATTGCAAACGATATTACAGCATGTTAGACAAATTAGGGAAGTGCTTTGGACCTGCTAATGACACCTGGGGCCGTATTCTGAAACATTCCACTTCGGCGATAGTTCGCCTAGGCAATAGTCGCATTCAGTAAATCAACTGGCTGCTTACCCGTGACATCAGCATGCATTACCAACACGCGCACTCGAACGCTTCGCAACGCATGAGAGCGCACCGTGCGATAGATAGATAGATAAACTTTATTAGAAAGACATCGAGTTTTGTCTTGCCCCGAAGAGGCATCGCTAATGGTCGGGGCTCCTAGTTCAGGGCTCCACTGGCTCTTGCCATCTTCTCTGCTCTCTGGATCAGCTTGAGCTGGTCGTTGAGGGCGGAGCTGGACAGCAGTGCCTCCCATTGCTCGCTCGTGGTGTTCGTGTCGTGGTGTTCTATGTTGTGTAGCGTGCACTCCCACGTAATGTGGTATGGGGTTGGTGTGGCCCCGCACCACGGGCATTCGTCCCTGTAGGCTGTGGGGTGCATTTGATGTAATATGTGTAGGTTCGTGTAAGTGCCTGTCTGGAGCCTACGCCAGGCAGCGGCATCCTCAGTCTTTAGTTTTCGATGGGATGGGGGATATCGTAAGCGACTCCCTCTGTGGTAGTTCAGTATTGCTGAATACTCGGGGTCAACTGGATCAGGGTCGTCTGCTGTCGGCATGATGAGTGCTCAGTTGTGTACAAATTCTCGAGCTGCTCTGTCGGCGTACAGGTTACCCGTGATAGCAGTGTGGCCCGGTATCCAGATGACGGTTTGGGTGGTGACGTCGTCAGTGACCTCATTCGGTATTTGGGCTAGAACTTGTGCCACAGGTCTAGCGATTCTTCTCTGTAGGAAGTTCCGGCAGGCCTGCTGGGAATCCGTGAGGATCATCAGTGGTTTGTTTGCGTGTTGGCCTTTGCACATGGCTAACGCGATGGCCAGCTCTTCGTCTACCGTGATCAGGCAGGGGCGGGTCGATGCACCGGAGGTGACGTGGCCTCGGCGGTCGCAGACCACTGCCACTGCACCCTTACTCTTCATCTCATGCATAGCGGCATGCGTAAAACGGGCCGTGGTATGGAACCTGAATGTTTTCTCTATGTACTGCGCCCTCGCTCTCCTCCTGCCGGAGTGTAGATTAGGGTCCATGTACCGTGAGTGCAGAGCAGCCCGGCGTGTAGGTTAGGGTACATGCACCGTGTGAGTGCAGAGCAGCCCGGGTGTGTTGTTTTCGAGTGTATTGGCCGCAGTACCACACATGCGTGTACGTTTATTCAATATATGTCGAGAGCACCCAACGACACCGTGACGTCAAATTGACGTAGACTGGAACTACTAGTATGTGCGATTGATTTTCCGGTTTTGCTCAACCAGTCAATTAGCGTGCTCCTGAAGGCGAAATTGTCGTCTAGGCGAACTATTGTGGAAGTGGAATGCTTGACAATACGGCCCCTGGTGCGCTTGAGTCCTCCCAAGCTCTATTCGGATCATTGGACCATGTAGCATCGATCATCGTCGATTGTGATCAAAAGTGACCGTGTGACACCGGTATAAAATGCGAAATTTTAGTAGAACTTGCTTACTTTTGTTATATTAACACCAATAACGTAGCAATTTTCTGTTTGCATCCTGTTTGTCGCAAAACTCGTATCAAAAGAATGCATAAAAGTGCAGTGCTTTTTTTAAAACTTGCATTCCGACTGATATCTTGCCATTGCCTATGCATGTGAATACTTTGAACGAAAATCGCTGTATGACGCAAGCAGCAACAGTGATTCCCCCCCCCCCCCTCCCATTCCAGTTGTTGCCTGTAAAACAGCCTCTAGTTTTGATGTTTTGGAACTTGGTTTTGCGGTTAGTTGTGGTTTCCTGGTGATCCAAGGAGCTAAGTGGAGATTATACATATTTTCACAGGCCAGTGCAGAAGTGCAAAGCTTTCCTCCGCCCACGGCACACACCGCGGAACCTTCCGTCTCGATCTATCCCTGCGTGAAAGGAACAATCGTCCAAGTCCTTGACTGCATCGCCACGGTCAGAGTGAAAGAGGCAGCAGGCACGCGCGACATTCAATTCACCAATGAGTGCCTCTTCAAGGACGGCGAGGTTGTCCTGGATAACTTCAGCGAGGTTCTGCACGACGGAGACGAGGTCCGCCTCAACTACATGGTTGGAAGCAGGGGTCGTAAGGATGACGTTGTCCACTGCGATCTCGTCTGGCTAGGGCGACCACCAGACAATGCAGAGTGCATGGGCCCCGATGAGTTTGCAAAGAGCCTTGGCATCAAAGCGTCTTCAGTCGGTGTGAGAGCCACAGCCGACGACCTGTGCGGGCAAGTTGTAGCCCGATTCTTGCTTTGCCGCTTCCTTGTGCATGTCTTGAGGATGATAGAGCAGCCTAGTTTAAAGGCCAACTGCACCGAAATTTTTGGCCGCATTAAAGGCCTAGTTTCAGATAGCGTAAAGATCTGGCAGCGTGAATGTGAAAAAATGGGAGGGGTTCAGATTTGCCCAGGGACAGATGGCGGCCTGACCACTCGTGGAACCCTAAGATGCCGGTCAAAGAACCCAGTTTGAGAACTTGTGGTCTAGGCTGGTTTATTGTTTCTCTTTAGTGTCCTCTTTCAGAGGAGTGCCGGTGCGCGTCTTCATAGTTGTGGGAACTCTGCCACCCACATCTTGCACGTAAAAGGTTGACACTTGGAAAGTATAAAGGTTGGGAAGTGTTTTTAAGATATTTTAATTTTATAGTACAGTTGCTCTAGAAGTGTTGGAACTGGTGCACTCGACATTATCGTGACACAGAGCGAAATTTGACGATGTCGTACATCAATAAGGCTCGACACCTGTCATCAACATCGCTTGTGAATATATAAACTGGAGAGTGCTGCATGTGTTCCTACTGGCTGTGCCTGTGTGCAGTGGCAGCTGCAGCGATGGCAGGAATGAAGTTAGCGTGTTGCGATGTTGTGACATGTCCATCTCCTGGGTACTGAATCGGAAACTGGTTAGAAGAAAGTAGCAGTGTAGTAAATTGTTTAGGGCGCTCTTACGCTTGCCAGTATGTTTTCTACGGTTAAGAAGATTTGAACCCTCATATAACAAAAGAAAAAAAGAAGAAGTTAGGAAGTCGAAAATGTCATGTCAGTACTTCTAGAACACTAAAGAGAAACGTTACATCATTTTAAACTGATGAAGTCTTCTCTCAAAACTCTTTTTTCGTTAATTTCACAGTAAGAGGATTATTAAAGGGACTCTAAAGGAAAATGTTAAGTTGAGCTAGATTGAAAGATTAGGCTCGTTGTTCACTCGTTGTTCATAGTGAGAACAGAGCATTTGTAGGCGAGAAAATGAATATGGAAAACTGGGAATGGCACCACCTGTTGAAGACTAGGTACCTCTCATGCGACATCAGCAATGGCCTGTTCACAGAGAACGCCATAGAGAGAGGTTACGGAGAGATTACATCAGCTTGTCCGTCTTGCCACGGGCGGTTGAAATTGGGGAGCAAAAGGGGGGGGGGGGGGGGGACTTTCGGCTGTGGTATATTTCTAGACGAATAATTTGTCGATCTAACTCTGGGGAGGTACTGTTTTCCTTTAGTGTCTCTTTAACCCTTTAAAGGGCCCCTCATCAGGTTTGCCCATTTTTAATAAACAGGCCTAGCGTATACGTGATGCACTGACAATCATGTCTGCAAGGCGTTACGGCGCTGTGCGCTGTGAGAACAACTGAAATTTTAAAGCTCACGCCACGCTCCTTCACTCTCGATACAGCGCACTCCCAGCCAGAGAGCCACGATCACGCACACACATTCCTCTTCGCAGTGCGTGTTTCGTCACTAACCACGACTAATCATCCAATGCGGTAGACACAACGCCGCGGAGGAGGTGGGGCTAACACTGCGGTACGTCCCTCGGCTCCGGTATGGGAGAAGGCAGGGAAGGAACACCACCTGGGAGCGCTACTAGAGGCAGATGGAGAGAGTGTCTCCGTTGATAGTGATGCTCACCTCCTGGCCAGTTAACAGGACAGTTAAATTCTTCGGTCTCCTCCATTAATGAACTGATTTGAAAAATTCTTTTGGCAAAATGCTTCTTGCACGACACATTACGGCTTCCAGTGTATAACCAAATTTTTCAATTTGGCCTGGTGAGGGGCCTTTTAACTCTTTAACTGCCACTACCGAGATAACTCGTGAAACTACCCACGCGCACCCTCTGCTACTCCCGAGTATACTTGTGTTGCTTTTTAAACTCACTCCCTGCCACTCCCGAGACAACTCGTGCAAAAAAATTAAAAATGCGTTCATGTCCCGCCATCTATGGAAAGGTCACCTAAACACATAGAACTTGTAAATTAAATTTTAGACAACAGATGGAGCACACGTGTTTACACCCGCGTTGCTTCATCTCGGCAGAGCGCAGCAGCCATGGCGAATCAGCACGCCACGTGCGTCCGCGCTTTGACGGACAGAAGAAATTAAAAAACTGCTGATTAATTCTGACGAAATATCTTTACATGTCCTGTGGAGTATCATGGCGCATTACAAACATGAAATTTTCACTGAACCAACATGGAAAAAAATACCCGGCAGGGAGTGAGGAGCAGTCAGAAAAAAACCCGGCAGTGAAAGGGTTACGGACAGAAGACGAGACCAGCTGGCCCAGCAGGTTTTTTGCTTTTCGTGCAGGCGTGAAGACTATTTGGGCTCCTGTGTTGCTCTGGGCTTCTTTTAGGTTGCTTGCTTTATTTTGTGCTTGTTATAAATAATATCAGGTGGCTCAAGGCGCTATTGGAGGGTGAAGGTTGGAGCATACGTAACCTGTGTGCAGTAAAAACCACCTTTGTCATAACGTTAAAAACAAAATTCCTAGTAAAATTTACCTTTCTGACCGAAATTTTTCGCATGGTCTTGCTTTATATGATGATCGGAATGATTTGCACATGAAAAAAAAATTCAGTCTTTTTGGCAGGGTGGGCATTTCTTTTTTTTTTTCTTTCTATTTTTTCATTGCTTTACAGTCCTGTAAGGGTTAACTAGAACAGAAAATGAAGGCCAAGCATGCACTTATTGAGTTTCGTGCCAAAATATCGGTGCTCCAGTGTAGCTTCACGTACTTCAAGGGATCTTTTCGTATTTGAGTCACTGTGGCTCAGCAAAGGTTCTTGAAACTTGATAAGTTCCGTCTTTGGCGCGTTTAGAACACAACGTAGTCCTTCTTCACAGGTAAAACATTCACCAGGCCCGAGTAGATGCCGTGAAAATCAGTGATATCACGGTGCGAGCTGGTATGCAAACTGCAACATGATGCCACCACATTCCTTTCGATTTTGCATTTTTTCTTGTTTATCAAGTCTCCTTACACAGCAAAGGTAGCTTCTTTTTTGTATTGTTCAAGGGCAATGTACTGATACAGAGCTCTACTTATCTTTTCTCTTTAATGTCCCTTTAATGAAGGGACATTGCTCCCACATTGCTCTTGTGACTTTCCTAAGTAGATAAGGAGTTTTGTCGCGATTCACTTCACTGCCTTCAAGACGAGTTAAGGGGATTGCATAAGGGGAGAAGCGTGTACTTAGGGAAAAAAAGAAAAACGGGTGTTTAAGGTACAATGCAAGTGGTAACAGTCTCCAGAAGTTCGGAATGACAGGCAATGGAATTTCGACTGACATGCTGTCCTCTCTGTTTCTGATTCTGTTCCAATTTCTCTTATACGCCTTTTCTCATGCTCTGTATCTCACGCAGGAGCCAGCAGGAAGATACCGTGCCGAAGAGCGTGTCAGGGAAACATGCCGGTTTTGCTGTGTCACACCAAACCGTGCCCCCCGAACAGGGTCACTTCATGGAGAACTTGACACCGCAAGAAACTCTTAAGGCTGGTGCGGACCAAGCAGCGGCTGTTCCTTCATTTGAGCAACACCCCGAGCAGCCTGTGGAGGAACCTCAAGTGGTCCCCACAAAATCAGGTTGGACAATTGTGTGAGGCTTAAGAGGCAGGGCTTGTACACACCTCCTTGAGAACCCTTGGAAATTGGAAAAAGAGATGCAAGGGGCCCTTGAAACTTCTTGAAAATAAATGTGCTCCTTGAACTCTGCAAAAACTAGAGTTGGGAGCGACTTCCGAACATTCAATGTTACAAACTTCGCATCACGGCTATGCCATGGATACTGTCTTATCTGGAAACTATCCTAGATATTGTCTTTTCAGAGTGTCACTTTCAGAGTGTCGCTATTGTCTTTCAGAGTGGGCACGGGAGCATGAATTGTCTATAATGAACAGAGGTAATGCGCATTTACCTGTGCATTGCATTGTTTGCTTGGCCGGCAGATGTGAGCCACTACAGCGTGAGATTAAGATAATTAGCAGGAGTGGTGACACGTTAGCAAAGAGAACTTTTGGAGGCTTATCACATAAAAGAGAGAGGACGAGTTGCATTAGCGATACGTCTGTTTTTCTGTTTGACAACGAGATGCAGCTGTTAAATAGGTGGTAAATATTGCTACCCTTAGTTTTATTCAGGGGGCTCATTCGCCCCGAGCGAGCGACCCTCGCCATCTACACACCCTTTTCCTCCCTGCTGTGCCCGTGCGTTATCACCGGCGAGCAGCAGTGCTGTAGAAGTAGCATGCAACGGAACAGACAAATGTGACTCGGCATCCCCATTGTCGCCCAAACCGAGACCCTATTGGCTGCTTCTCGCAGCTTGTTCAAAGGAGCCAGCCGGGACCAAGAAGTTCGACGCTGATCTGGCTCGATAGCAATAGAAAATTCGGTGCATGATGCCCTGATTAGACTTTTGTGGAGTTGTGCTATTTCAGCACTTTTTTAGCTTTTATGGAGTAGTTACTTTTATCGAATTACTGCTTATCTTGAATTTTTCACGATGCCATTCACTTCGTTTTATTATAAAAAAAAGTTTACCGTATAGTCATCAAATTTTTTTTTTTTTTTAGGTGGCTGATATTCGGCAATTTTTTTGTAAATACTATGAGGCCTAAAATCAAATTTCTGCTTCCTTCAGTTGGTAGATTCCAGCTTTTTTAAATGCAAGAAATTTCGTTAAAATCGTTTGAGCAGTTGTCCAATGGGAGAATTTCCACATTTTACCTGTACTATTTGAATAGGGATATCGGAGTTAGTCCTGAGCTAAAGAGACCTCTTAAAGCAGTACCATAGCAGTCTTTAAACATTTCATGAGTTCGCACTATTTAATTCCTGTGTGTATGTAAGTATCCCTGGTGGGCTGTCAAAAGCAAGTGTACCTAAGAATATTTCATAATTAGGCTTTAAATCTTTTCATACATACTATGAGGCCAGAACCTGTCTTGTTAGTCGATGTACGTAAACATAATAGTGAAATGCCAATGTAACAATGGCCAATGCCACAATGGGAGCAAAACATAAATGCTGTGTATTTTTTATAGCGATTGTGATTAATAATACTATTACTATGATAAATATCGTTGTCTTTGTTGTAAGTGAACCTGCTTTTGTAATGCGCAGCATGGAAATTGCATACAAGTGAACTGGTAACCCCAGGTAGTGTCTAGTGTTGTGTTATATTGTGTTGTATTGCAAACGCTAGTGCACCATGCTAGTGTCGGGTATTGTACCACACTAGTGAAGTTTAGTGTTCATGTAGCTATTCTTAGATATATAGTTAGAGGGGGGGGGGGGGAGAAGGTTGAAACCTTATGTAGTTCGTCATTAAGCCTATCCAAACTACTTTACAAGGGGGGAGGGGGGGGATTAGATTAGGAAGTTTGGATTGGCCTAATGAGAGACTACATAAGCTTCCAACCTTTTGTTCACCCCAGTAACCATATTTCTACAGGTGCTGTCTGCAAGATGATTATACTAATATGTGTCTTTTGTTTCTGTACTGCTCCTTGCAGGACTGGCTAATGCTGCGCGTTGCGTTTCACCTGGACTTAGTGTGAGTAGTAATGCAGCACCTTTGTAGACTTTTTTTTTTTTTTTGGAAAGTTATACTCCAGGCAAATTTACTGCCACTTTGAGCAAGTCCACTTCATTCGTCTCCCGCTCGGTCTACCGCTCGCCGTTTGCGAAGGTGTCTGGTCGCTCGTACCAGCACAACTCGGAGTAATGCTATGCGGCTTACATGCGCAAAATCTGCGTGTTTTGCTATGTTCTGACATTATTTCATGTCGCCGATGCGTGGCTTGCATTATATTTCAAGCGAATGACGAGCGGTCGCTGTACCATGCCGACATAAACAAATGCGCCGGTCGGTGCTTTGGACTGTCAGCAACATTCTTGCTGAGAAATTGTGCGCTCTATATAATCAACATAGCAGCGCACCAGCACATCTTATAGTGAGTATGCGAAATGCTTTCTTGAGAAGGTGTTAAACACCTAAAATAGCAAGCAGTATGTATCAAATCAGTGGTTAGGGCTACCTTTGGTCATCACGGTGCCGGGTGCTGGCTCCCAAGGCGGTGGGTTGAATGCCAAGACCAATTCATGGGTATTGAATTCAACGGAATCTTAGCTGTCATCACTGTTTGACAGCTTAGAAGCGCTGGTGCAGATGACATTGCCACCCACGAGGCAGTGCCACTAAAGCGCTGCAGATGTTCTTGCGGGCGACCTTTTTCTTAATTTTATGGATTATTTTCAAACTTCGCTCCATCGAAAACACTTATAAAATTTTTTCAACCAATTTTCTTCATGTTTTAAGCTTGCTAGCCTCATTTTACCTCTTCGCTATGGAATGTATGTGTACGTGTCATTGCCTCAAATGGTGCAGTTAGAAACGAGGAAAAAGGCGCAGTAAGCATGCAGTTCAAAAGCATGGTCTTTGAGCACTGACAGACTGCTGCCATCTACGTAGTAGAAAACAAAGACCGCAGTAAACGTGCCCCTCCAGCGCTGACGAAATGGCCGCCATCTATGTTGTAGAACACGAACACTGAATCAACTAGCTGAAAAACGTTTTGTCATCTATGTAGTAAAACAAGAGAGAAATAACCACGGATTTTAAACACTGGCACTGCAGCCGTCAATGTGGTAGAAGAGAAACTACATGGACGTGCTCAGTTCGTTCAAATGGCTTTGAAAATGGGATTATTGCCGTTGACGAGCTGAGCTCATCTTAAACACTTAAGGGGTTAACGAAACTTTGCAAACATCTCCATTGTGTCATTTGCTGACATTGGGACATTTGTTGTGGCAAGGCACTTGCTCAAAAAAAAACACTAAATTTCCCCCATCTGACTGGGCATAATCGTAACCTGAAAGTACACCAGCATTAATTCCAGCAGGTCCTGTGAGAACATTTCATATTCATGCTGCACACAGTTTTAGTGTAGTAAAAATAGACTTAGAACAATAAGTGTCTATAGATGTGGTTAGCTGTTGCTTGCTGGCTTGTAGAAAGAAGTCAAGAATGAAAGAGTGTAATGAAGGGATACTAAAGAGGGAACATTATGTTCAAGCTGAACCGGTAAATTACACTTCTCAAATACCAGAAATGTCACTCTTGTCATGAGCGGAGTGTTGATAAGCTGAAAAAAGACTCCAAAATGAGTGACTGGCTTGAAGTTCCCGTGTTCTTTGTGTTGTCGCAAGATCTGGACTGCACCTGCTTGGTACTGGTTTATAGTTCATTGATAAACAAGGATTATGTTTTAGAAGAACCATGCCCTCAATCTAGTCAGTTCTGATAACATATTTTTTCAACAGTTGAAGCATGCGAAAGTACTTTGAAATCAAAGACATCATCAAAGACACTGCAGTTCAGGCGAAAGTTAAGGAAAATTTAATCATCCTCTTTTTAATAACTAGCCTTCTTCCGCTAAATAAATGCATTGTTGACTTTTGAGTGAATGCTTGACCAGACTAAACTAACATTGTTTGTTAGTGTCGTTTTAGAAGGTTAAGTCTTCATTGGTAAACTACTAATGGAACATTTGTGTTGTGTTCAGGACGAGACTCTGCTTCGCCTCGCGAGGATGGTGGTTCAGGAATTCCGGGCCGAGTTCCGGGAGGAAATGCAGAAGTGTGTGGAATCGTTCATGAAGCAATCGAGGATTGTGGTCCGTGATGTCGAATCTCAAACGAGTGCGGACGATCTACGCATGAGCTCCACTGGAGAAAGCACTCCTCCTTTCTTCAGCCCCTGTAGCACTCCGACGCGGGAGTTGGATATGTCTGGTGCATCACCGCCAGGGCCTGAGTTAGCCTCATGCCAGCTGAAGTTCTCCGACACCAGGCCTGAAGATGCTGTTGTCTTAGAGCCATTGGAGTTGCAGAGAGTTCCATGCTCTGATAACAGTATTGCCCATACTTCATGTCAACAGGACGACAACAGCGCATCACAGCCTTCGGTACAAGTTCAGAGTGGAAACGTGGTGGATATGGCCAATATTTCTGATGAGGCCTGCGATATCAAACCACCAGATGAGCCTGAAGGCACAGTTGCTTCCCAGCCATT
Organism: Dermacentor silvarum; assembly: GCF_013339745.2. Taxonomy (NCBI): domain Eukaryota; kingdom Metazoa; phylum Arthropoda; class Arachnida; order Ixodida; family Ixodidae; genus Dermacentor; species Dermacentor silvarum. The sequence goes on from NC_051163.1 coordinate 24,103,373, forward strand.
GGAGTTGCAGAAAGTGACACCTGCTGATGACACTGCTACTGATACTTCATGTGAACTGTATGACAACAGCTCATCACAGCCACCGGAACCAGTTCGAAGTGAAAGCATGGCAGGTGAGGTCAGGAGTTATTCAGATGAGACCGCTGATGTGAACAGTACCATTTTGCAGCCATTCGAGGCTTTAGTTACACATGATAACCATGTTGAAGAGCTAGCAGTGCACATTGGTACCATGGTTTTAGAACTGTCAGATAAGTCCTGTATGGTAAACGAGCTGTCAAACCTGTCGGAGGCAGCAGATGAGGCTTCCTTGAACTCTGCTGAATCCCACAATGTCCTGCCTCAGAATGGCATTGTAGACACGCTACTGACTGAGAAGAAAGAACTAAGCCTGTCTGAAGAGCCCGAAGAAGCTCCTATTTCACAGCGAGCACATGAAAACGAGGCACAGCCATCAAATGCTCAAGATGATTCTGTAGATGGTATTGTGTCACAGGCAGAGCCAGATGAGCTTGACACAGCTCCTACAGACACATTTGTTTTGTGTTCAACACAAAGCAAAGTATCAGTTGTGATTGAAACCCCAGACCCTGTAGGGAGTTCAGTTCTACACCAAACTGCTGAAGACAAGGTACCAGAGGTATCTGACACATGCGATACAGCCCTCGTAGACACTACCGTTTTACAGCAAACTGCTGAAAGCGAGGTACCAGACGTGTCCGAAGCACCAGACAACGCCATTGTAGATGCTGCAGCTTCTCAGCAAGCTGCTGAAAAGAAGATACCAGGCGTGCTTGAAGCACCAGGTGAAGCACTTGCAGACGTTACTGGTCTGCAGCGAACTGCAGAAGAAGAAGCACCTAACCTGTTGGAAACTCTGGGCAGTGAAAGTGCCATTGAAACAGTGATCCCAATGGCTGCCAATGACTCAAGTTCGCAACCAGCAGCTACTTTACATGTGCTGATCGAAAACGACAGCATCTTACCACCAGTGCTGCCCAGTACAGTAAGTGGCCCAGATGCAAGCTCTGCTGAGCTGACGCAGGAGTATGATGCACAGGTCAATATGAATTCTGATGCTTTGAAGGCGTCGGACATATCGGAGAGTATGCTCTAAGCAACCAATAAACATACGTGCTCATCAATATGACGAATGCACCTTTGAAAGATGGTTTTCCAACTACTAGAATCGGATGTTTTACCTGCAAGCAACATGCAGTACAGCAGCAGACGCGCTAGAGACATTGTAGCAGCTCTTCTCAAAAGCAGAACTGCAGCTGTTGCACGCTGTTACACACTGACAGGTGCCAAAAAGTTCAGTGGACAGATTTTTTTTTTTTTTTTTAATGTACAAGCCGTGATATGTTTAGTTTGTGTGTTTTGTGACTACTGACATTAAACAGGTTTAAAACACTGTGTTCCCTGCCAACATTACTTGACCCAAAAGCTTGCATCAAGAGCCCTAGCAGGACCCATTGACTCTTGGCTTATACCAAACCCAACTAGATTTCCGAGTAAGTCTAAGAGTTCATTAGCAATGAATTATGTAGGTTATAACTTGTCTCGCATTTCAATTACCAGCTTTCTTGAAAATGGTTCCAAGAGCTCTCTCATTGGCCCAAAACAACGCCTCAAAAGGGGAAGCAAGATTTTGCCGTTTCCCATCAAGCATACAGAAATAAATCTGCATCCAAAGCCAAACATTGCAAACCAGCTGATGCTACTTTCATTTATTTAAATGTTTATATGTGAGAGGTAAAAGGGGCCAAGTGGAAATGGCCGAGATGAAATATCTGTCTACTGCGACGGAGTCGGCAAGGTTCTCGTATCCTTGGACCCAGTTTTCTGATAGAGCCTTTTGGTTCTTGCAGGCTGTGACACCATTGAAGCCCAGAAGCGATAAAATTTTGAAAGATTGCCTGTGGCAGATAGCACAATTCCAGTTCATGAGCTGGTCTGCTTGAAGAGGTGGACATGCAAAAAAAAAAAAAAATTAAATGCATAATCGACTAATTGCTTTACGGCCCATATTGCAATTTACAAATTCTAGCCGTAGAGTTCGCCAGGCGGATCCACTTGGAATGAATTCTCAGGATGACGCCAGTTTCGAGGTATTCACGAACTTTGCAGAGAAATGCATTGGTGTTCCAGTTACTTTCTTAAAAAAAAAAAACTTAGTTTCATACATTGAAGCCCAAAATTAACTGGAATGTCAATGCATTTCTCCGCAAAGTTCGGAAATTAATGTCTCGAAACTGGTATGTGTCGTCCTGAGAATTCGTTCTAAGTTCGCCCTGCGAACTTCACGGCCATTATTTGTAAATCGCAATATGGGCCATAAGGTAATTAGTTAAAAGACTTAATTCGTGATTTTTCGGTAATTTGTTGATTATGCATTTGTATTTTGTGCAAGTAATATCCGCCTCGTTGAGTAGACCAACTCATGAACTAGAATTGTGCTCTCTGCCGCAGACAACCTTCAAACATTTATGACAGTGTTCGCTGAAACACCCGGTATATTCCTTATGCCAATCCTCGAAGGAATATTGCTCATTTTCTGTTGTCTTCTAGATTGGTTGCTGTAGAAGAAATTGATATATGGAATTGCTAATTAAGGCACTTTCAGTAAGGTACTTTGGCGACTCCATTTTTCTCTATCAAGAGCTAAACAACCGTAATAATAAATAGGTAAAAAGGGATAATCGTGTGTGACGTGAACGCTGCGTCAAGACCGCAAGTACGTCGCATACCGAGATATCTAACAGCAAGTGGTTTCGGAATGAATGGACCCATAGTCAGGAGATCAAAATGAGCATTTAATTACGCTATCACGATGCCCGGAGGAGGAGGAGGAACAAACTTTTATTTAAACCAGCATTTTAGTTGGCTGGGCCTAGGCCTCCCACGTGGGGACATCGAGGTCTTGCCTCTTCGCCGCCTCGCAGGCTTGCTGGGTAGCCCAGAGTTGGTCGTCGAGGTGGGACCTGCGCAGGGCGGCGTGCCATCTCGACGAGAGGGTCACGGTATTATTTATCGGATATTGGCTTTTGCATTCCCACAGCATGTGGGGAAGCGATGCTGCCTGAGTTTTACAGATCTTGCAAATGTTACTAGGGTAGGTGTCAGGGTAGATCCTGTGGTAACGTGTTAGTGAGGGGTACGTGTTTGTAACAGGCGAAGGGTGGTTGCCTGTGCTCTGCTTAGCTTGTGATGAAAATTTTTATTTTTGAGCTACATATGCGCAAGTAGAAGTGCGGCATAAGTGTGTCCTTACATGGATTCCGTTTCAAATGAGAGCTTAAATTTATAACGATAATGAATATTGATTCGTATTACGTTACTTAACTTAACCCTAATTTAGATTATTACGATTACATTAATTCCGACTAGCTAGGTTCACCAAATTAGGTAATAGGGTAATAGCAACAGTTCGTTGCAATACTTGCAGCACATTGCGCCATCCTCGACGCATCTAGCCGCGGCGTGCGTAACTTAATTGGCCACTCAATCATTTCAATCATCAATCACAACGGTACGTAGTAATCGTCATCTGTCTTAAATTGTCCGCATTTCCTGTCTTCAACGCTGCGCGCCCGTGAGGTAACGAACAGCTAGAGTGTACTAGAATATGCTCGAGTGGGACGAGCGGCTGGGGCGGCGCATGCTTTGCAGTGAGGCGCCCGACGTGGAAAAATACTGGGGCGGCGCTGCGGTCCAAGTGGATTGGGCCGCATCAAGGTCGCGCCGTTGGAAACTGCTGGCGATACTGCTCGGCAGGGTCATTCGTACAACTTCGCGCGCTGGTATTTGCGTTCAGACCAATCAAATGGGGTTCATAATTGCATATGACATGTAGATATGCCTTAAGAATAAATTCCTTTTCTTTATCTTATATTATTTATTTTTTATTATTTTCTAAAGCCGCTCGATGATTGCGCGTGCATTGCGGCCGCAGTGCCGGCTTTCATTCCACTATGTTATTGTATGGTTCCCTTTGGAGAAAAAATACTTTTCTCGTTCTTCAAGCAGCATGTATCTCTCGTGTGTATTGTTGCGCATATAGTTTTCAATCAGTAGGTCTTGCGAAACGCAGACGAAGCAACATATGTAACCTTCCTGCTTGCCGCTTCAAACAAGTAAAGCATATCTGCCGCATCCGGCGCCTTGTACTTAGATGTACGGGAAGCATTGGTATAGATTAAAAAAAAAAAAGAGTACACTGCAGTGCAGCATTCCATTCAAGTTTCCGCGTTTCTCGCGTAACAGAATGCAGAGTAATTGGTACGGGGTTATTTATTGCATGCAGTTGGACCTCGAGCGCCGAAAACGGTTTTATAGTTAGCCATTCTCATCTTTGGCCCTAAGCCGTACGTGGAATTTTTTTTCCAGTCGATACTTCAAAAAAGAACAAAAAAAAAGAAAGAAAGCCTGCGCGGTAGCCTAATTAGTGCCTATATCGTGGATACGGCGTTGCGCTGCTAATTCTGGAGCTCGCGGGTTCAATCCAGGTCGCGGAATTCGATGGGAACGAAATGGAAAGAGACTCGTGTACTTCTATTTAGGTGCGCTTTAAAGAACCCCAGGTGGCAAAAACTAAACCGGGCACCTCATAACCATATCGTGGTTTTGCCACGTAAAACCGAAGAAGTTGCTTATATTAAAAAAAGAAAAAAGCAGGTGGCTGCATTCTTCGGCTTATTTCTGGGGGTGTAAACAACATAAATTATTCTAGAGTCTGATTTCCGACAAAAACATGTTACGCTTATCCTATATTTCATGCATAAATGTAATGCCGTTAGCAAATGTATGACCGCACCACTCTGCAGCTTGTATATTATAAACGGCTGCGTTCAGTTATCCGGTGCACTATCATAACGACCCTAATGAAACAATTAAAGGAACGGCATGTCTCACATACACGCAGAGATATGTGCAGATCTGTTGCGTTCGTTGAAGGAGATAAGTGTACGTACCACATGGGGCACCCAGTTTTAATGGGTTGCAAACATGGTGAGACTGTCAAACAAAGTTTTCCTTGTCTGAATCAAGTTAGCAGATTTACAGGCTTGTTAAGCAGGACTTGTTAACACCCGTCCGTTAATTCTTTCAGGAACTGCACCTCTACGCAACAGGCACGACTCTCCGGCAGCAAAATCATTCGGAATAACAGTCCTCACTTGCATACGGTCACTCACCTTTGAGATTTCAATAGTGCTGTCATGCGTTACATTCGAACGGAAATGACTATTCGGCGTCGTACGGTACATCAATGACACACACACACACACACACACACACACACACACACACACACACACACACACACACACACACACACACACACACACACACACACACATATATATATATATATATATATATATATATATATATATATATATATATATATATATAAGATGGTTTTGCCTGCTATGAATATTATTGCTGCGAATGAGAGTTTTATTTCCAGTATTCACTAATAAGTGTGTTTGTTACTGCAAACACGTGCGCTTATTCCAGTCGCGAGTTCTCACTTTTTCATTTCAATTATTGCATTTGGAATATTTGTTATTTTTTCCCTTACCTATATATATCGCAAATATATATGTCTATGTACCCTTTGATTTAATTACCTAGAAATACATTGGTCATTCATCGCGCCACGCAGTTAATAAATCTGGTTTATTTCACTCTAATATTGTATTCTTCGATCATTGGCCCTGACCGATACCACCAAAAAGAATGGCGTGTAAAATGACACGACATCAATAATAAAATTTTCTTACGTAGCCTTCATGGTGCGGAGATACCAGCTACTTTTAGAGGACAGTGGTAAAAACAGCAATTCACCTGGCTAAAACTACATTTGGCACCGGCCGTCAAGAGTCATGCGTACCGAAGCAACTAAACCTTTAAAAAATGTACTGCACAGATGTTCTGAGAGAAAAACTGGGCGTCCGCCAGCGTCCGCGTAGCGAACGCGCGCTCGCTAGCAGACGACGCGCTTGACAACGACAGCAAAATTGAAGACGTCGCGTTGTATAATCTATGCTTCAAGTTTACATGTTTGGCAAAATGGTTTAAACATAAATTTGCAGTTGAAATAAAGCGCTATTTTAAGAGCGTACTATGCGCAATCGGCCTCGGCGCCCGCAGCGAAAGTACGTTGAATATGCCGCGGAGCGCGTCTCCGCCCCAATCCAGTTCGCTCGCAGCGCACTCGCACTATTTTTCCACACGCGGCGCCTCAGCGGCAGAGCGCCGTTCAGCCCACTCGACCATTGTCTAGTACACTCTACGAACGGCATGCGCAGCGTAACATAGCATTCTCGACAGGAACGTAGCGAGCGCAGCGTTTTCAAGAAATGTGGGACAAAGATACGCGTCAAAGGGTGCACATTTTTTAAGAGTGCGCGGGATATACCACTGGTGTAGAAAGCTTAGGTGTCTGTATGTGTTTCTCTGCAGTCTCCGGCCAGACGACAGCCTCCTCTCTAGGAAAGCTGACGCCATAGAGTTTCTCACTAAACTCTATGGCTGACCAACGCCTCCGTTGGGCTGACACTTCTTGTTAAAACGAAAAGGCTTAGTTTTTGAAACCGAAACCTGATACGTACCGCAAGGAACCAATCAGCATCGTCGCTTTGTCACGTGCACGCGCACATGCGCGCACGCGCATCGGTTCGAGCGTCCGAGCAGGTTCGAGCGTCCGAGCAGGTCCGAGCCAATGCGGTCCACGCGTTCCGAGCCACAATCGCTGCAGTTACGGTGGCCACCGTACCGCCGTGTTCGAACGCTTTCATTTCGGAGCTTTCAGTGCGCCACCGAGAAGCAGTAATGAGTTATATGGTAAGCAACTCTCTTATTTCACTCGACTCGCGTACTTAACAGTGGTGCAGCTGTCAGCGTTATGCGTTTTTTCCCTCTCCATCAAATTCATCAGTTGTGCTATTGCGCGAAACTTGATTTTATCGAAGTAGTGGCCGTTTTGATTATGCGTTCGATCGCTGATGAAGTATAATCCAGGTGATCGCATTTGCCTTATATTTATATAACTAGATGGTGTAATCGGTCAGTGTAATTGTTCGCGATCGCATATAAACATTATCTACCGGCGAATATATGTGGCTTCGTGGTGTCTCGGAAAGTGTGCGTTCGCTGTTAACTGTTAATGCACGCGCACTTTGTTAAGGCGTAAGATGTCCGCGAAACGTTTTAGTCGCTCTTGGATGTGGCACCAATGCTCGGAAGGGTTTTGGAAGACATTCGAAGACGTCTGGCACTAAATCGTCACCGCGTTGGGAAAAAAATATCCCGATATTACTTGGCTAGCTTGGCACGTACTGAAGCGCGTTCTAAAGATGGCGTTCGTGCTTTAAATCACGAGAGAGCGTTTCTTCCTCGTATTGGCCCGAGCCTTGTGCGGATGCGAGAGAAAAATCAGGGGACCCAAATAGCATATTTTCTTTCTCGATGCTCGATTGTGCTCGATCGAGCTTGATCGGTATTCAATATCTCGGTCTCGAATGGGTCCTTTGCGCAAACTCGGGCCATTGCTGTCGAGAAATTCTATCGCGCTTTGCACAGACGCGCAGACGCAAAACAGTTATCGAATATATACATCTTAATTAGCATTTATATGCACTTTTCTTGGCAAAAAAAAAAAAAAGAAAAACGCGTGGACGCGTGCATTAATTATATAGTAGGGCAACTGTAAATGAAACTTGAAATGGATCCCTCAAGTTATCTTACCTAATCGCCATTGATTCCTTTAGGATCATAGCAAGTGCCTGAATCAGAGGTATTTTTTGTGAAGTAGTGTAGATGTAGTTCCCTGTGTGAAAGCTTCCAACTTTATCCCAGCAGTTTGCGTTTGGTGCTATTCATTCAGACGTACCCCACTTTGTCGCAGAAGGTTATGAGTGCCGTATCATGTAATTTGCCATCAGCCCATGGAGGAATGAAACAAAACAGGAGAGGCCCTGACGTCACGTTTTTCAAGCCGAAAGTGCAGCCATGTTGGTGTGCCATCTCCCTCTGCGCCTCCAATCAGGAGTTCTGCAGCTCGCCGGAGCAGATGGGCGCGAACTTTGAACTTGCACTGTTACGAGCCGCCGGAAATGTGTGCTGCCGACGCGCATCAAAACAAAGCCTACGAACTTCTGTAGCAGTTTTAGTGAAGCAGACGCGCTCCTGTGTTTTTCCGTGGCATGTTGAAGAAGACGAAGACCCGCGCCGTGATTGTTGAGTGTGTTTGTTGCTGGCTGACGCTCACACTCACAGACCCAAAACACAACTTTCAAGCTTACACGCCACAATCCAAAGCCAGCTTTTTTCGCGAACAAAAGGTGCTGCGAGAAAGACACCGGCGGAAAAATCTTATCTCACTTTTCAGAGGCCGATAGCAGCAGCGAAAGCTTCATGAGCGCGGTTGCTATGGCAACGTTGACATTTGGGGTACCCGTCCCAGTGCTCCTTTGCGAAAAACAGCACGTGACTTCCGCCACACTCTCTCCCATACGTCCGTGCGGGCCGGGGCCTCTCCTGGGTTTCCTTCCTCCATGCATCAGCCTGATGTCGTCCTACATGATCATTTTGTATTTATCCTCTCTGTGGCTCTCGTATTTGTGTAATATGGCTGTGTTTAATGGATGTATTTCCTGTGAATTTGCTTTGATCATTGCAGTGCATTAAACACACCTCTTTCTTTGCCACACCTAGAATTGAGAGAGAAATTACCATATTTACTCCATTCTAACAAGCCTTCGTTTATAATGTGCACCTTAGTTTTCAGACTGAAATTAAAGATGTAATGTGCTCTTAACTTATTTATTCATTTTTTAATACTGTGGACACGTAGTCCAACCAGGGAGGGTGACATATGGTACATACAGTGAAAATCAGATTGACAGAACAACCAGAACCATAAAAATATATAGTAGGATGTGGATTAAATTATACAATTCCATTCGGTTACACTATGGGGAAAAATAAGAAAACATATGTGTTCGTTCTTGCAAAGTAGAGGTCAATGCATCACGTCTGCGGTGGCTTGTAGTTCTGGTTGATAACTGTGATAAATATTTCGATGGGTCAAGGGATAAATTGTTAGTATGAAGTAGTTAAGGAATTCAAGTCTCTGTTTCCTTGTTCTAAGTTCGAGTGGTTCAATATTGTTAATTTCCATAAGTTCGGTGGGGTAATCAGGTCTTGAAAATTTGTTAAATATAAATCCGACTGCTTTTCCCTGAATTCTTTCAAGACTATTGATATATGTGTTTGTGTACGGATCCAAAACTATGCATGCATATTCCAGCTTAGGTCTAATTAGGGAGTAGTGGCATAAGATTTCAACGTTAAAGGTGGCTTTCTTAAGTTTGTGTCTCAAAAGGCATAGTTTTCTGAAGGCTGAAGCGCAAAAGTTATGTGATCGTTCCATGATAGTGCTTTGTTAAGGGTCACTCCTAGGTATTTATAACTAGTGACTTCATGAAGAGGTGATAAATCTGACTTATAGGTAAAAAGCATGGGTGATTTCTTGTCATTCGCAGTAGTACGCTATAATCAATTGATTGTAGCGTGCACACACATTTTCATGTACTAAAAAATTACAAAATCTAATACCCTTATATTGTTCCCTCATGATAGATTTTCATGCTAAGAAATAGTGATTTTTTGGCAGTCAAAAAATTAATTTTATTTCATCTTTGTCCCAGGCACCTTTCGTCAACACTGTCCGAGGTGCGATTAGACATTGGGAATGTGAGATTTGAATATAACACTTGACAATTTTTGTTCATGCTTGATTTCAATGCACACATATGTTAGCAAATTTTTCTGAAAAAGAAAGTTTGTTTTAGAATGGGGAGTAAATACGGTACTTTGTGCAGATCAAATATGCTTGTAAACTTTTTTAGGCTCTACGTTGACTTCCTGGTACAGAATACCTGGTACATGTTTTTTTTTAATGTTATACAGAATTTTTACAAATAGACTGTGGCAGACAGCATAATTCGTCCTTCAGCTGGATTACTCAGAAATTGCTTCTCCTGAGAAATTACTTGTGCGAGAAATGAAAATGCATAAGCAATGAAAAAATTTTGGTAATTAGGTTCATATCTAATTACTTCAAGGCACGTATTACAATTTACGAATTGTACGAGTAGCTGGTGAGATTGCGAAGCGTATCCACTTGGAACGAACCTTCAGGATGACACCAGTTTTGAGATATAAATATCTATAAATAAAATAAATATTTTATTTATTTATTAATTAATACTGTCAGCCGTAAGGCCGTTACAGGGTGAATGCAGGCCATACAACTTAACAAATGTACACAGCCACAAGTACCAACTTTTATACAAACCTAGTTCTATCAACTAGAAACCGACAACCATCATAATGCAATAATCTACTGGCTATGTGGATACAGGCTGCAAATATAACAGATTTACCGGACAACACTTACAACAGTAGGCTGGGTTTCAGACCCTCCCCCCCCCCCCCCCCAAAAAAAAAAAAAGAAAATGCTTGGAGCCTCCGCGAAAGACATGAAAAGAAAATGACAAGAATTTCTATTCGGATAAGTAATGGGACAAACAATGTTTGAAATTGAAAATATTGTCTGCTTGGAAAAGGTCCCGAGGCAGGACATTCCATTCAGCTATTGTTCTTGGAAAGAAAGAGTACTTAAAGGAGTTAATTAGGGCTGTCATAGGTGTAATTTGATCTTTGTGAGAAGTTCGCATAGCTCGCGAGGAACGCTGCTTCAAGTAGGAGCTTGTGTTTAGGTTGAAGTGATTATTGCTCAACAGATAAAGAAACTTTAGCCTGGGGACCTTTCTTCGGTTTGAAAGTTTAGGTAAGTTTAGCTCACGGAGCATGTCAGTCACTGAATCTGTAAATTTATATCTAGATAAAATGACCCTAGCTGCCCTTCTCTGAACTTTTTCAATCTCATCAACTTGGTTTGTCTGATGCGGATACCATACGACGCTCGAATATTCCAATGTTGGATGTACCAGCGCGAGATGGGCAGTTACTTTTTCTTTTGTGGAAGCAAGCTTCAGTTCTCTTCTCATGAACCACAACTTCGATTCGGCTTTTGAGCATATGCTATTGATGTGTGTATGCCAGTTTAGACTTGAAGATATAGTGACGCCTAAATATAAATATGTTAAAAACTGCCCGTTCATTTCGTATTCAAAGGATAAAGCATTTTTGGTTTTGTTTGTAATTGTAATACATTAAGTGTTTTCATAATTAATTTTCATTTTCTATGCTGTGCACCATTGATCAATAGTGTTCAATGCAGAATTTAGTGTGAACTGGCCTTCTTGCTTTGAGAGAACCGAGTAAATTAAGCAGTAATCCGCGAATAGCCGGACTGTAACATTAGGTGGGATAGAAACTGCAATGTCATTGATGTAGCATAAAAATAATATGGGACCTAGCACAGACCCCTGAGGGACACCTGAGGGTACACCCAGGACGTCAGCTTTTGCGCCATTTACCTCCAGAATTGAGTTCTATTGGTGAGCTATGCTTTTATCCACCACACAGTATTTATGTTTACACCAAGATCAAACAGCATATATTAACAAGCTCTACATGTGGAACATGGTCAAATACTTTAGACATGTCTAAGCAAATTGCAACCACTTGAACTCTATCGTTCATTGCTTTAGAAAAATCGTGCAGTGTTTCTACAAGTTGGGTTATAGTAGATAACTTCCGTCTGAAACCATGTTGATTGGGATCTAGCTTTTTGGTGTCCCCAAGGTGTTTGGATAAGCACTTTGCCAAGACGTGCTCAAGTATTTTGCAACAGGTGCAAGTGATAGAAATAGGTCTATAATTATCAGAAATGTGCTGAAGATTTGTGTACTGGCACTATTCTAGCCTGTAGCCAATCATTTGGTAAGCAATGTTGCTCTAAAGATACCTTAAATATGACAAGTAAATATTTCGCGACCCATTCTGCATATCGCCTCAGAAACTCAGTAGGAATAGAATCAGGGCCAGGTGACTTTTTCGTGTCTAAATTAATTAATGTTTCTCTCGTCCTTTCCGAAGAGTAGGCAGGCGTTGTGCCCCTTCTGGTGGCAGTTGCCAGCCTTGCTTCTCGCTTTCTCTTTCCTGTGTATATGTTTTCAAGCCAAATAATAATAATAATAATAATAATAATAAGTGGGAGGGTAAATATACCTTGTTCAGACAAAACAACACTTGGCATGTCAGATGGCAGTGTACACCTTCCTGTACTGGTATTCAGTGATAGCGCACTGGTAATAGCACATATATCTAAACAGGTGCCATCCTCAAGAATTATTTTCTAGTGGATATATGCCTTGCAAACTTCCTACAGTTCATAATTGGCAATGTGACTTAATTTAATTAGTTTGGAACTGACGGTTTTTAATTGGTCATTTGTGCATCTTGATTTGTCGTGTTCACCTCAAGTATTCCAGCTCTATGACTGGAATTATGCTATTGCCACAGGTGATTTCTAAGAAACATTGTCTGCTTTAAAAAAAAGGCATTCTATATACATTGCGAAAAGTACGATACACATGTTTTTTCCACTTTCTTCTTTTCAAACAGGCAGTAAGTCAAACTTTTTTGACATTTTTATTGTTTTTACTTTATTAGTTTTTGTACTGTCTCAGCCCTTATTTTTCTTTTTTGTTTACTGATGTTCCCCTATTTCTTTTTGACAGTATCTTAACTTGCCTCTCTCTCTATTACATTACGCTGCACTTTTTTGTTGCAGTCACCACAGAAAAGTGAGGAAGTTGTGATGCCTTCGGCTTTTCCATTCCCCCTTTGGTCCCCCTCTATTAATACCCTAAATTGAAACTACTGCACTTTGCATTTTGCTTTCAATTGTTTTCAAACTTGTAACGAGAAGAAATAAAAGGAAAAGCTATTTGAAGCAATATAATTTGCCTTGTCAAAATTTATAGCAGTACCGGCCACTTAAACAGCCGGCCATTTAGCAACAGTATGGTGCTAGATTTCCTTCAATATGCGACAAATCATTAGTTACGTACTTTTTTGATGCAACCTGTTCAAAACAGGCACCAAGTGTAGGGGAAAAAAGCTAGAGCGTAGGAACAATGAGACATGAAGATCAATCAGTCAGTCAGTCAATCGAGTTTATTATTTGACACAAGATTGTTATCGTCTTCGTATCTCGTTGTTGCTGTACTCTAGTTTTTTTCCTATAGTGAAATAGCCGACTAGCCCAACTATCCATCCCAGCTGTCACCAAATGCAGCTTGGCTTCTTGGTGTAGCTATAGGGTGCGGTTTCGAGGGTTCCTTTACATGGCCACAAAAATGAGGGAAGGAGGGGGTCGCAAACTGCCGACGCATTTGTCGGTCAGACTGGTGTACAACTGCTGCGAGTCACGCAGTGACCGTGTCACCGAAAGCTGGATGAGCAGTGTCCCTCTCACCTTCTCTTCTAACTCCTCTATTATCATATAAAGCTGTTGATGAGATCAAATGATGCTTAGATCTCTACACCCACCAGTACACCAGTGATATCGCATGACCACACTCCCTCATTTTTTGTATGGGAAGGAACCCTTGTAAACACACCCTACGCCGAAAAGCAGTTCCAGCATTCTTCCTGCTGCCGTGCTCCATTTGGTTTGTGCTGTAAGTTAATTGCATTAAAAGTTGGTGTAACTTTTGACTTGCGAATCCGATAAATTTGGGCCTCATATACTGTAATTGTGGAGACTAACTACTACTAAAAAAATTTTTTTTTAAATGCCAGACAAGTTCTTGCAGTACTCCTTTAAGTCTCATCGACCACTCGATCAAATTTGACTGTGATAATTACAGCTGAAGGTAATGTAACCTTTAAAGAATATACTACATAGTGAATGATTTGGATGCACAGGGGTGGGACTCTTGCGCCAATTGCGCATTTTTGATACAGACGCAAATTCCTGCACCAAACACAGAAAATTGACCGAAATTGCGCCACACCCTGCCAGAACGGCTTCGGCAGTGGCCGCGAACAGCGAGCGGATTTGTTCTCCGAAAAAGAGTGCAGCCATTAACATTATGCACACCGCGTGACGGCACCTCCCGCAGAGTTTCTCGTAATTTTAGCGCATATAACACAGGACTTTTCAGCGCTTCTGGCAAGTAGCCGGCGCGCATGCGGCCACTGCTGGCTGTTGTCGCTACTGTCGGAATAGCTAGGGCAGCTGTGTTTAAAGTGTACTAGAGTACGATTTAGTGGGCTGAGCACCGCAGCGCTCTCTAGCTGAGGTGCAAACCAACAAAAAGTAGGTTGAGAGCGCTGCGAGCGAACTAGATATTTCGGACTCGCGCGCCGCAGCAGGTGAAGCGGGCGGACGTCTGTGTCCATAAGGCCGGTATAACATACAACTGTTCCAATCTGCTTTAATGCCCATATCGGCGAAGCGTGAGCCATTTTGACCTATCACGGAGGGCTAATGGTGGATTTGGAATAAAACGTCGCAGTATCGCCCGAAAGGCGATGCATCGATTGCGATAGCAAATTAGTAGACCTCTATAAGAAGCAAGGATAGTAGTTTTATCGGCCGTATAAACTTGTAAACGTGTTCACTCACTAAATTAACAAGCGTGGTGTCATGCGCGCATAAGCAAACATGAACACATTTCACTCGATTACCGCAGGAACTGGCTGTGAAAACGCTGGAGTGAGCAAGCGCGGCGGCAGACGCGAGCGAATTGACCTTCGTGCTGCCTCTCGCTTCTACGCGAACTAAGCAGCGAAAAACGACGCACACGAAGCTATCAGCACTCGCACTATGTCCCTATCGCAGATTGCTTTCAAGATAAGGCCCGCGCGGCTACGCCATACGCAGCAGCTGCCGGAGTAGAACAACTCCTCCCCCCGGTGCCTTGCGCACGATGGAAGAAGGCGCGCAAGGCACCGTCCCCGCTTTCCTTTCTCGCGCGCCCAAGATTAAGTCGCCATCGTCGGCGGCTCGCCCTCGTCGGCTCATCCACACGCTTTCACTCGTACATGCAGTATAGGGCGCGCGGCGATGATGTTATCGCCCCTGGACTTTGTATGGAACATCACGGCGACGCCAGAAATGCGCCTGGAGTGTCCATATAATTGCCTTCCCAACAAAAACAGATTGGAATAGTTTTACATCATACCAGCCCAGGGTTTATTGCGGCTCTCTTGGTCTGCAGTGACACATGGTTACACAGAAATTGTTACAGCTTCCATTGGACCGCATAATTTGAGAACATTTTCCGCTATCGTCATTAGCTAGCGTAGGCATGTAAATATATAGTTTGATCGATGTGCAACCGATGTTTCCAGCTTTACAGGAAATCTTGCGCCGAGCCGCCGCTCGACCCATTCTTCCATGTTCTAGTACGCTATAGCTACAAGGTGCGCTACTACACGAGCTTCCTGTTGGTTTATTCTATGTTTCGTCATGGTTTCGAAGTGCGATGCCGTATTCCACTATTAAACCAGATTGGCCTGCTCCAAACTGCTTCAAAATGAAATTTTATCTGTTCCAAATTGCTCCAAAAGACTATTTTGTCTGTTCCAAATTGCTCCAAAACGCATCTTGACCAGCTCCAGAAATTGCGCCAAAATGACTTTGGACAGTCCCACCCCTGGATGCATATCGTTTATTGTTGGCCTGATTGTCAAAACATTCTTTCTGCTGCAGTGCGCCTCCGGAACCTGCCAACTGCTACGTCCACGCAGGATGACGACACCGCGCTGAGCTAAGAAAAATGGCCCACACCAGTAAACCCGGACTAAAGCAGGTGGTGTGCCGACCTGATTGTGACGACATGACCAGTGAATTTTCTGGCACAATCCAAGTCGTAAATCCGAGTCATGCATTTATAATATTCGGCGAGGGCAATAAAAATTGTGCCTACTTTTCAAGTGACAATGTTGACAAGTCCCTCCTTCAGCCAGAAAAAAGCCTCAATGACCTATTTAACGTCGGGGACAAGGTCAACTTTAATGCCCAGCCAAGTCCAAAGCCAGCCAGTTGTGCCAGGTGGTGGGCCACCAATGTAAGAAAAGTGCAGTTTGCCGAACTTTCCCAGGCCAACGACAGTGAAGACGAGGCCTTTCTCTCCGACAATGATATTGCCGAGCTCCTGCTTGACCCGAAGGCGTTCTCTGCACGGAGGAAGCTGTCGGGCATCAGAGGCGCATTCTTCCTAACTCAAAAAATACTGGTATCGTATCCAGCTTTCACCCGAACGTCACGGTCCGAGTTGTACTCGGAGTGGCGTACTGCAACGGGAGAAAGATCAAGTCGTTTGGTGAACTGTTGACGGACTGTGCTCTCCAAGACGAAGTCGAAGTTTTTGTAGACGCAGTGGAAGCGGAACACGACATGTGGGTCGCAACGCTGATGTGGACGGGTCAACGGCCTGAGCACCCCCTCGTTGAGCAGAGCGAAAGCGCCTTTCACAATGCCCTCGCCCTCGCCATGAGCGAAATGCCCGCGGGCACTTGCGACTTGGAAGCGGGAGACCTCGGCAGCTATAACACGTCTCCCAATTTCTGCTCCGTTCCCGGCAGTGACAATTCGGTCGCGGTTTACCTGCACAGCAAGGGGATCCTTAAGGTCGTGAACGACAACAGCGCAGTGTGCGAGGTGCAGGAGCCAGAGGGATGCAGGAATGTGGAGTTCTTCACTTTCTACAGGAACAACGTGCCCCACGTAGGTCACCTCAAGAACGTCCTCCGAGAAAACGACGTCGTTCAGATTGACTACATGGTCGGCACGGTTGGCGGGAGGGAGGAGGTGTGCTGCCGTCTCGTGTGGCAGGGCAAAAAGCCTTCAGACGTGCGCCAGACCAGTCCTGCAGAGTTTGGCCTGCTGCTGAAGGCCAGGACAGCGCAGGAAAAGGTCCTTCCAGCACCTGGCAAGCTCAGCGCACTAGCGTAAGTTGTGGAAAGGTTTAAGGTTTTGTTCAAACTGTATTTCTGTCAAATTGTCCAAAGTGAACCTATAGTAGTCTACATGCACGAACGACGACTGAATGTTAACCATAACAGTGCACAATTCATACATAGCAGGCAGCCGCTATGAAAGCTAGAGCGACTTGTGTCACTGGTCAATTTGTGACCAAAAATAGTGCGTCACTTTAGAAACAAACACAGTATCCATTAATTCAATGTAACATTAGGCCTCATACTTCTATGTCGCAAAATATGATGTAGCTGTGTGACATGGGAGGCATCGTAGATCGGAAGCTATTTACCACTGGACTAACGAAGTGGAAGATTTCTGCGACCAGTGCCCACGTACAGTGCACAGTTTGTGCTTATGCTTGTGACAAAAACATACTATGATGCATATAGGAAACACAAGCGTGCACTGATTTGATTTTACGGAACTTTATGTCTACATGTAATTGTGATTTGAAGTAGGCTATCCCATAGAAAGCGTGACAAATAAAAAAGAACTACCAAAATACGCTGAGTGAGATTCCCATGACTGCACTACTTGCATGGCATCCACAGCGTTGCCTGCTAAGTAGGAACATAGCATAGCGAACATTAACATTTCATTTCTATCGTTAGCACCTGGCATAAAAATACCTAGAGTTGTCTCCACAGGTTGTATACCTTTATTCTTCATTATACACAGGTTACATGGCTGGATGAACTGCAGTTCTAAGGGAGCTTTAGCTGTGTTGTATGTGGTCTGTGTGGCAGCTCTTTTGGTGTGGGTGCAGTAATACAGGCCTAACATTTTGGTGTCTTTTGTCTTCACATAAACATCTCTGACAGAAATCCGCCTGTGAAATTTGAATGTGAGCTGTGAATCTGAGAGGCAGAATCTGTTTCAGTGAGACAATCGGCAAGAGAGAAGAATCTCCATCCAAGTTTGAAAATGAGAGTCCTGATGTTGCGACGACAATTCGGCTACTTCCTCAGAAGCCGAATCGGCCTCAAAATACTATAACTAATTTTGCATACATAGATGGAGGCTTTGCTTTTCCTTGTGGTTGGCCACTCTTACGTGTCCACATTTGCGCTTGTGTGATGTCACATTATTCAGACCCCCCCCCCCCCTTTATTTTTAATATGTGCAGTTGCAGTTGATTGGCGCAGCATGCCCACAGGCATAGAATGAACATATAGCCGAATGCACACACAACCAAAAGCATCTAGCTGCAATAACTATCTGAGGCTACATTGAACTCATGCTCGCTAATTTCAAGCATAATTTTTTTTTATTTGGGGCATGGCTCTGCACAGTGTACCACAGTCACGCGGCAGAGGACAGAGAAGGCCAAGCAGTGTTCCAAGCTCTAACCTTGCTGCTGTCCAGAAATTGGGAACTAGCAGTCTGTCTCCAGGACCCAGTTGCTCCAAATGGCCATCGGCAGATTCGCTTGGAAAGAGACTGGCTGACAAGCAAGATGGTGAGCTTGGCGTATGACATAGTGACATAGTGGCACATTAAGAAAAAAACATTTATGCTCTCTGGGGCTTCATAATTATTACAGCGCAAAACACAAAGGCGAAGGGGAGACGGGAAACGACAGGACCATGCGCTGGACTATCAACTGACGTTTTTTATTGGAGTAAGCGTTTTACAGAGATGCCAAGCTTCTTCTCGCACGTGCTTACCATAATGACACCACATCCTGCCACTATCTAGCAAAATCGCACCGGCATCAAAATAAATCGCTTGTTTCAATATAGAACGCTTGTTCCAATAAAGAAACTCAGTTGATAATCAGCGCATTGTTCTGTTGTTTTGCTTCTCGCCTACGTCTTTGTATTTTGCGCTTTAATAAGTATGAATCGATAGCACCTATTCCAATTCACTCTTCTTTGGCACTTACCTTGTTCCCGATCAATAATCGTCATCCATATTGCATGCATTTCCTCTCTTTAAACACTGTGCTCACTATCCTTTCAAGAATGCTATCGCTTGCCAATATCCACTTGAGGTTCGGGACCTCAAAGTACAGGGCACACAATATTAAAAAAAGGCAAGATGGATTAGATGACATTTATTTTTTTTGGACAAGATAAGCCCCAGAAAGCGTTAACTTTTCTAGAGTGCAGTCACTGTTCCACATTTTTTTTTGCAATCTTAGTCTGTCTTGAATTCATTGTAAAACTACAAAGTTACAGTGTAACAACATTCAAACAGTGTAGGATTGATGAGGCTCGATTTTGGATATCCCCGTGTGACCCCTTGTGCATTGAAATGCACACTGCCTCTAATACTTCTCAAAATTAGTTTGATAGCGATAATGTGAAATATTTGTCCGGAATGTAAAGTCTGATGCTTGTGGAACTGTGTGGAAGTGGTTTAAGCACATTTGTGCCATCAGCTTTTCTAAAAATTGGCACTAACTTGATCTAGCCCATTGTGTAGTCACACATGAGAAAAATCACCCGTGAAGCGCGTTTTGAATGCCGCAAGTTTACAAAGAAGCCATTATGTTAAATATTCATCTCAGTGTTTAAGCGAAGAAAAGCAGCTGTGTTAATTAAACAAAAAATGGCGTTTTCACGCTGATAGCTAGAACCAACTTGTAAAGCAATTATGTAGCTGAGTTGTCTGAGGAGGATATGGTGTCCATGCCAAAGAAACATGCCTATTTGCCTGTACACGCACAATCGCTAATATTTTTTATGTTGTGTTTCAGTAACCGGCCCATCACCATCCTCGGGTCCTGCCACCGGCAACGTAAGTGATAGGACATGTCACTTCTGACACCTGGGCACAATTTTATTTTACAACATGTAGATGATTCGTAAAATGGGCAGGGGAGCTGCTGCAGTCAGTACACCAAAATGGAATAAGAGCATACACTGCAATTTTGATATATTGGAGAATGCGATGCTGGAAAAACACATTGACAGCAATATGCAAAGTATGGATAAGAAATTTGAAAACTAGCATGCATGATTTTTGCACTAACATAAGAGCACAAGGACGTGGACACTAACAAACATGAAAAACTTAGTTTATGTCGTAGTGCACACAGATGCAAACAAAAAAATTTATGAAAAAAAAGATGAAAAAAAAACAGTGTTCAGTCTTGTTTCCTCGTGTTTGTGTTGCTGTTCTTACGCTAGCGTAAGAATTGCGGTACGTCACCAACTAGCCTAGTTTCAAGTATCGCTGAAAGTTAACGTGGTGCAAGAAAATAATGAATGTTTAGAAATGTTTGTTCGGTGCTAGAAAAGAATATAAAGAGTGAGTTAAAAGTGATGATTACTGATTGATTTTACTGCAAGGCTTTTATGATAGGGCTGTTAATTCTTTCACAATTGGTTATTATCAATAAAAAAGAAAGAATTTCATTTTCTTCCTATCAGCATAGATTGAAATGGAAATGGGAAAACTCTTATCACGTCATGTGTTAAGCATCACTGCATAGTGCTGTAGCCGATTATTTGTAAGCATGGCATGTCCTATATGTGCGCTTTGGAGCATGAGAAAGTCATTGTTACTAATAGACCCTCCTGAACCTTGTTCGGTATCTTGCTTCTGTTAATCTCATTCTTGCGAAGTGTTTGTATGGTTACTGCAATACCTAGCAAAATTTGCATGTTGAAATTGTGTTAGGAAGCTATGGTCTAGGCCACACATGGAAGACACATGTTGTCTTTTTGTCTGCTTCATGCAGGGGGAGGCTGAGAGCCTAGTTTCGCTACTTGCCGCTGAGCTCATACTTTACTGTGGTGTAATAGACACTGAATGATAAGACAATATTGATATGAACATTATTGATAAGTGCAATGTTACCGGTCCTGTGATATTATCATATCGTTTTGTGTATTTCGTGTCATAACAGTGAGAACCATGGGTGGATGGTGCTACGACTATTTTTGGGAGGGGAGGCAGGGTTCTCAAAGCGCGATTGAAGTTGAAACTCTCATTGGTCATTACCAAGTCATGACTGGCACCTAGTGCAGCCCGATATGCAATACATAGTTATAAAACTGTATGTAGTCACAAATGTCAGATCCTGCTATTCCAATGGTTAGGCAGGACAGAGAACCTAAGTAGCACAGCATGCCAGCATAGTAGAGGTGAGGCAGACTGGTAGGACGACGGAAAGGAGCATTACAGAGGAAAGGTTAGCATACACATCCGGTTTAAGAAAGTTTGCAGGTCCACTCCAATGTTTGCATCTAAATGTGACAAAGCATGTTTGAGTAGGCGAAGTAGCAGCGGCAGTGAATGATACGCGCGCCGCCATTGCCTGTAGCTGTGAGCTCTTTGTGTCAAAGCGTGTTGATGAGGGTTGCACGCACGGAGAAGTATGACAGATATGTAAATACATTTAAGGCTTCTATGCATGCCCCTTGTATCACAGTGGTACGTATCCGTTCTTGGTGATTGGCGAAGAATGGGCGTATATACCCCATGGCACATATTGAGTGACCCAAGTTGTCTGCTTGGCAAGGAAGTACCCGCAGTGTGGAAGCTTTGAAACTGACATCAGGGCATTATTTAGCTTTTTCTCCGTGGTTAATCTTGTTTCATGGTGTGTACTCCATCTATGCCAAAATGCCAACTCGTGTACTGCAGGCTACCCCGTACGGCAAAACCACTACAGCTCGGCACCCCCCGGAGCCTACCGTCTACGTCTTCTTGGGCAGGAAGGGCACAGTGATGCAAGTCTGTGACTCTGCCGCCATGGTGGAAGCCAGAGAGGGGCAGTCCATCCGGGAGGTGACAGTCACCGCAGACTGCTTCTACAGGGAAGGCAGGACTGTCTTGACCAACCTCAACCGAGTTCTCCACAAGGGAGAAATCGTCAACATCGACTACATGGTTGGCAGAATGGGCTGCAAAGACAGCATCCATTGCAACCTGGCCTGGCAGGGCCGCAAGCCTCAGAGAGTGCCGTGCCTTAGCCCGGACGAGTTTAAGGAGAAGATAATCGCTCGTGGATCAGGCAGCACTTTCATCGATGACCTGCAGAGGCATGCTTGTGGCATTTTTTACTCTTTTCTTTCCCTGTGCTTTCTTTGGCTTCATCTATTACTTTGTACGATTGTAGAGTAATGGAAGATCGAGCTCCTTGAATCTCCTTGTTCTTCTAGCTCATTGCATAGCCAGGGTCTCGAATTTGGCAGTCTTGGTGCCATGAGGTACTATACGAGCAGGGTTTATTGGCCACTTGCCTGCTCCTGAGCTCACATTATAAGTAGTACCTGAGTTTAAAAGGACACTCCACATCAGCCGCGTCCGCCACCTTGGCCGTTAGCTGTGCTAGCTAACATGCCGAGGGCTAATCTTGCACATATACACTAACACCCAAGAAAGTTGACTGAAAGATGACTGCCACGGTAGCTTAATTGATGTAGCCGTATTGTTTTCATACTAAAATTATTACAGGGCACTCTGGTGCTGCGATCCTCCAGCTACCGTGGGAATGATGGTTAGTACATGGATTCGTCTGATCTTAGTTGTTGTGGCTTCAGATGTTCATTGTGGCTTTGTTTACTACGATGTATCTGCCTTTTATTGGCAGATACATCGACGCAGTCATACTTTTCTAAACGCAGAAGGCAAAAAGGTTCTGCTTATGTGCAGAATGAGTGCAAATTGTTGTTTCCAATGCAATTTCTTCTTGAAAACATTCAATTTGCTAAGTCACAACGCCGTTTGAAGCCAGAAGGACGAAGTTTAGGCAAATCCATGTAGTACTATCCATCATTTTTACGCCGGATAAATTGCAATTTTTGCAGCTCCCTGGACACTAGTGCCGCGTTTCCCTTTGGTGATTTTTGCAGGAAACACTATGGGTGCATGCGTGATATGGTAGATGTGGGTTCCGGCCTCACCTGCCGCAAGTTATCTTTTCGTCCACTTTCATTTCCCTTTACCTAATTATTTCCACATTTCAGTGGAACGTAGCAATTAACTTCCCCTATTCTTTCTGAGGCTTCATTGTCTCTCTTACTTCATAGGATTGTGACTAACAAAACGCTCGGATCTGCTTATTCTTCTCACTCGGAGGCCGTAAAGATTCTGCAACTTGATCCCATTGAAAATGAATTTCCTGCATCATGTTGAGTTTTCAAAGTGGCAATTCAAGGGGTGCGCGAGTGATGCGAACTGCAGGTGCTGGCTGGGCTCGACTTAGGGCTTTTCAAGTATAGTTCTGTCTGCAGCCGTGCAAGTCCCCCTTATGGCAACAGAAGTGCAAAGCATATTGTTAAAACACTCTGAGTTGCCGGTGGGGAAGTTGTTGCAGGTGCTATATAGAGAGCAGCCAGCGCCTCCAGGTGAATGAACTTGGACTTGTGAGAGTCTGTGACTGGCCTTGGTGTATGCAGGAGACATGAAATAAACGTAGTTGTGCAGAGACAGACTATTATAGCATGTGACAGCATGAGCCATGAATATGTGATGTAAAGTATCACAGCATTATGGGGGACCGATGATTGCATAGAGTTTTCTACAAAAGTTACTAGGGGGAACTCCTCTCGCTCTAGTGTCTGTGGGCTGCAAGTAAACTGGTTCTCAGTCAAGCCTCCTCGTAATGAAGCCGCATCAGACACAAAAATACCTTTGTTAATATTTGTTCATATTTTTACAAGCATGTATATGCGGTGTACAAATCCAGTTCTCACCGAATGCTTTCTGGCAGTGACAAAAACTGATCCCAAAGGCAATACTTTTGCAGGCCATATGTGCCGCAAGCAGTTGCAGAGTTGTAAACATGTATCTGCCATTATTTGGACACCTCCCGTTAGTTGCGGGCTCATCTCATGTGCTGATATCTGCGAAAAACATTTTAGATTTTCTTTCTTATATCTGATAATTTCTTATTTCCGTGATTGCTATTTTGAGGTTCAACTGTATGTGGATTTGCCCAAACTTTGCCCTTATCGCTTCAAACGACTTTGCAACTTTGCAGAAGCAGATTGTTGTCAACAGAATATGGAGTTATAAAAATTTGTAATGATTATGCGTGTGTACAGAGACTTATTGCCTTGCCATGTTTAGAAGGCTAAATACAGTGAAAGTGATTTTTTTGGACTCCCTAGGGCCGTCAAAATGTCCGAAAAGACGAATGCATGCCTTTAACTGCCATGCCCAAAATAGCTTTAAAGGCCTGTCAGTACAATTATTATTGATCTCGGTGCTTGTACCGTGACAGGAAGCTGCAGGTGCTCATGTGTATAATTAAGGAACACATTTTGCGTTCCATGGTGGCCTGTTTGCACTCTTGGTGTGCTTCATCACAATACATTGCATATGCTTGACCACGTAACACCATTGTATTGCGGCGAAGCTGACTTTCAGGAACCTGCATTATGCAACGCTCGAAACCCCTGCTGTGCTTCCTTAACGCCATCTGTGAGGCTGATTAAGGTGGAGTCGGGGCATTGCCGACTGCGGCAAAGCCTTTAAATAAAAAACACGGCACCGAACGGCAGGAAGTTTGATAGTAAATGTCGAAGCAACTAGGCCTAACGACGGCACAAAACGATTACTATGGCTGCCAGCAGAGAGGTGCTTGAAAGCGTTGGTTCTAGGCTACGAGATAATCAAAATGGCGACTTCAATTAATTCCGTTTCGGATTTGCGGTCACTGCAAAAAGTCAGAAAAATCGGACGGCAAAGGGTCTGAGGGTCTGAAATTTCAGACATCCCCCCTATACATTGGCTCTATGTGGTATGTGGCGATGCCATGAAGGCGTTAGAATTATCAGACATGTCTGAGAAACTGGTCGTTATCTGTATATGATTGCTTGAAGATCTAGAAGGATAAAGCATAAAAAACCCTTTCAAGAATGTGTGAAGTCACAGTTAAGCACAAAGATTGCACAAATATGTGTGCTACTTATTGTTCCCACGGACGATTGCATCACCTGGGCTTCTAGTAATTTTTGTAGGAAACTGGGTGACAAGTGTTCGCTCATAAACTCTCTTTGATGGCTTAGTAAACACTGCTTGATACTTCACTTGTTGGCGCTACAATTGTTGGTGCCGTGACGCCACTATAAGATAAAGTAATGTCTGCTCAGCAGAATTTCCAAGACTATCAAAACTTTTTGAAGTATCTGTGCTTGAAATTTACGAAAAAAAGCGTATTGTCATCCCATATTGGTAGAGGTATGCTTTTGGGAAACTTAACAGGAAAACATTTTTTAGTGCTTTTTCATTGCTTTGTTTTTTAAAATAGCACTCTGGCCAATGCATTCTGGGATTCCAGTGACAAACATGGGCAGACCATAGCAGCTATCCCTTTAGAACACCCAGTATCTGTTACCCACTTCTAACATGTGCCATCTCACAGCTGGGAAAGGAAAGGGACAGAGACTGAAGAACACAGGACTAGCACTTACTATCAACTGAAAGGACTCATAGATATATGAATCACAATGCATGCGCAGACCAATATATATGTACACTTCTAATGAAATTCTTTCAGTTGATAGGTAAACGCTTGTCCTGGGCTCTTCAGTCATCTCTGTCCCTATTTTGTGCTTTCTTAACCACAGTGGTGGTCCAGGTGCACCATTTTGCTACAATTCTACTTTTTTCCTGCTCCAGCAATTGCTCCAAATCCTAAATTGGCAGGACCACCACTAAATAGGCATCTACATTGACTGGCCCACTTCGCCGTTTTGTCGATGTGACACCTGCTTCACCCAAGTCCGCCGTTGCGACTTTTTCTCGTTCTCTCCTTCAGCACTTCTCAAGAGCTGGATAACCCCTGCAAGGATGCTCCAAGGGGTCCGGCGAAGTACTCGCCGTCACAAGCTCACACCCGCCCGCAGATGGAAGTGCACCAGCCACCTCCACAGGCATCCGAACCAGGTTCCAGGAATCCAAGCCAGGTGTCAACAGGTTAGGATACACTCTTCCAAGAGGCTTCTTGCCTGTGAAAGTAAAGAAAGACCGTGCTTACGTGCCGTCCACTCTCGCAGGTGAAACCAACACCAAAGGAGACTGGGAGTTCGTTGTGAGTACGCAGACTGTTTTTCTGTCCGACTTCTATTTAACCTTTCTGTACCCACTGCGCTTTCACTGACGTTGCCAACAGAACTTGACCCTGAAAGGGGCTTTGAAACATTTAAGGCGTTAAAACATAGTAAGGAAACGTTGGCGATCTGTACAAGAGGCTCCTGTGAACATATGAGCCAAATATTATTGCACGGCACGCAGCAGGGAATTCACAATCTCGTGTCGAAAGCAGCAAAATATCGCTTCCTTTGACCCACGAGCAGCTATTGGCTGATTTCGTGATTGTGAGAACATTCTCAGCAATACACAGTTGCTAATTTTTAGTTAAATGAATGAAACATAAATGTCTACAATCTCAAAATGACAAAAAAAAAATCACTTGATCATTGCACTGCAAGTTTGTGCATGAGAGTTGCGTAGCAGCTGTGTCTGCTGAGCCGCAGCGGCATGCTTCGTAACATAGGCTACTGCGGTCGCCACGGGGTTCTACGATGAGCCCTTTTGCTGCCGAGACACTGAACTTCTGGGTGGGGCTTTGCCTCCTTGTGTTGTAGTGCACGTTAAAGAACCCCAGGTGGTCAAAATTAATCCAGAGCCCTCCTCTACGGCGTGCCTCATAATCAGAACTGGTTTTGGCACGTAAAACCCCAACAAAAAGAGGGGCTTTGCCCCCTTGGCTTCTCCCCTGTGTAGCTTCCAAAGCTCTAGCAGGGACGAAAAGAGAGAAAAGCCACATATTGGTGCTATAACCCTACTTATACTTGAAGGAGTAAAAAAATTCTGCGGCATGGGATAGGTGAGGCTGCATCGTTGAACCGCTTAGGCATTGTGTTATATCAAGAAATTTTTCAAGAATGCTTATATTTTAACCTGTTGACAAGTAAAGGTAGGTTACTGAAGTGTATTGTATGCCTTGGTATAAATGCACTAACCTCCCTGCTAGTAATCGACAACAATTATTGAAGGAATGTATACAGAAATATTTCTTTGTCACATTAGCTGCGCATGCTAACAGTACGTTAAATTTGACTAAAGGAGCTTTGGCAACGAGTGGTACAGTTTAAAACAAGGGATTATACAAAATCACTTTTTGAATGGTTTTATTGACTATCATTGAAACCATCTTATTTTTTAGAAAACGCACAATATATTCAAACAAATCGGCTGGTGAGCTTGCAGTAAACTTGCAGGGTACGTAAAAAAAAGGAAACAGTGGAGGCTCTGGTGGAATGCTGTCAAGCCAATTTTTTAGTCCACAAATGAACACTTGCAATGTCATCCTGTGAGCTTTCCTCTTTGTCTTTGTCTGACATGCTGCTGACCTCTGTCACCATCACATTTATCTTCGCTTCCCAGAACTATGTACACCTTGGTGTCTGAACCATCATCTTCGTAAAAAGGATGAGAAACGAAATGCCTCTGTCCGGAAGATGGGCGGTGACACACGCATCGCATCCGTCAGATGCCGTTTTGAAAATGCCGGTTGCCACACGAAAAGCGCACTCCAGATGTACAAGAAAGAAAGAAATCACTGGACATGTACTGCCATCTGCCAGCCCAAGTACCAATTAATCCGCGGACGAGCGGCTCGCGTCCAGAACGCTGAAGGAAAGAACAAATACCGCAAGGACGAGCCACACTCCTCTTAAACGCTTTGGGGACGAGCTGTGCTCAACCGAAACGTTTGAGGGGTTAAGTGAGGTCATTCTTCGATTAGTTAAAAAAGTGTTTTCGGGTGAACGACTTCAGCCTGTCATGAGAGATCATCACTTTTTAGCTCAAGTCCTCCCCACAATCTACATCGCATTTCTTGAATTAGATTCGTGCAAAGATTCGGCTGAAGTATTGAGCATATTTTTTAATACGTACCATACAGAATTTTTTTTATATCGCCTGTGACGGAGCATAATTCTTGTCATTGCGCTGGATTACTCAAAGAGGCATGCATTACTTGCATGATAAATAAAAATGCATAATCGACTAATTAACAAAAATTCACTAATTATTTTTAATAATTAAAATATGGCACATATTACAATTTACAAATTCTAGCTGGTGAGTTTGCAAGGCCTATCCACCAGTGGCGCACCGACGGGGGGGGGGGGGATTCGGGGGTTGTAACCCCCCCCCCCTGAGGCCGACCTAACCCCCCCCCCCCCCCTTTGTTTAACTCCTTTTCTTTCCTTGCGCATTCGGGTACTGCAACTAAGATGTAAGACGTGCAATCGTCTGCACACTCGCAAAAAGCGCATTTTTTGACAATTTCCCGTGAAGAAATCGAAATTAGTGCTGTTTAGATGGTATTGGCAAACTGTCAACTCCCCCCTGGCCGAGATCCTGGGTGCGCTACTGCTATCCACTAATTAATAAGAAGTTGATTCTGGTAAGTAGTTGATCATGCATTTCAATATTTCGTGCATTTCGATCATGCATTTCAATATCTCCATTCCTTCGAGTAATCCAGCTCAAACACTACAATTACATTATCTGCCACATGGGACTTAAAAATTCTGAATGGTCTAAAGGAACACCCCGTGTATTTCTGTGTTTAAACCATGTCAACCAAACTGGCGAGCCTCCGAGTGCCCCAAAGAATTTAGTGTATTAGCTTTTGTATGACCAGTTTCGGTTTCACTTTCCAGAACGTGTATCGTGACATCAAGACACAGAAGGTGATCACATGAAAGCAGAACATTGTGATTTTTGACAGTCACTTTAGTTTGCTTGGTCGTCTGCTAGCTAAAGTGACTCAAAAATCAGAACGTGTATCGTGACATCAAGACACAGAAGGTGATCACATGGAAGCAGAACATTGTGATTTTTGACAGTCACTTTAGCTTGCTTGGTCGTCTGCTATGCTATGGCGGCCGCATTTCGATGGGGGCGAAATGCGAAAACACCCGTGCACTTAGATTTAGGGGCACGTTAAAGAACACCAGGTGGTCCAAATTTCCTGAGTCCCCCACTACAGCTTGCCTCATAATCATATCGTGGTTTTGGCACGTAAAACCCCATAATGTGTGTGTTTGCGTCTGCTATGCTGTTACATTGGGCCTCACGGTGAATAGCAGCATAGTAAATGATCAAGCGAACCCGAACCACAATAAGATTATGAGATACGTGCCGTAGCGAGCTACTCCGGAACCAGTTTGACCACCTGGAGTTTTTTCTTATCGTGCACATAGTCCACAAGCGTTCTTGCATTTCGTTCCCATCAAAATGTGGCCATCATGACTATAAATGGAACCCGTGACCTCGTGCTTAGCAGCGCAATGCCATAACCACTAAGCCACGGCGGCGAGTGTGCATGCGTGCTGGTGAGTGCACAAGGTACATGCAGTAAGTATGTCAATGTGCTACTAGATAGGTATTATAAAGCTTGTGTGTGACGAAGGACGAAAAAGCACAAGGAGACAAGGGCAGGTGCTTTCTTCGTCTCGTGCATTTTTGTCTTGCGTAATGTGCTGGTCCCAATAATGCAAAGATCAACTCGCCCAAATCTGCACCTGCCTCACGTGCATTTTTCCTACTTCCAGAGAAAAGTCTTCAACCAGATCAACGACCTTGTGACAACGCAAATTCAAACCACGTTACACGAGGAGATCCCCAAAGTCATAGAACATTTATTGGACTCGCAACAAGCGATAGTCAAGGGCCGCAGCGCTCAATTTCAGCAAGGTGAGGGAGACGGCGGCTCTGTTGTGGAACCATCCGGAAGGCAGTACAGTTTGGGGCCCGGCCTAGCTGGTAGTTCCACTTGGCAGCCCTCATGTGCGTCGCAGCAGCCAAGTGTTACCGCTGGCCCATCTCCTGAAGCATCACGAACATCCTGGGACGAGGCCGTGGGGCAGTTTGGAAAACAGACACTACCAAGATGCACCAGCAATCAGCCTTCCGTTCTGCCGAAGGTGCAGCCATTGACAGTCGCTTCCCCTTGGAAGCCCTCAAATGCATGGCAGCAACGAAAAGTTGCTGCAGACTTGTCTCCTCAAGCATCACAGATGTCCTGGGGTGTGGCCGTAGAGCAGTTTGGACAGCCACTGCCCAGATTCGCCAGCGATCTGCATTCCGTTCTGCCGAAGGTGCAGTCATTGACCGTCCACTTCCCCTTGGAAGCCCTCAAATGCATGGCAGCAGCGAAGAGTTGCTGCAGACCTACCTCGTCAAGCATCACAGATGTCCTGGGGTGTGGCTGTAGGGCAGTTTGGACAGCCACTGTCCAGCTTCAGCAGCAGTGCGGCTTCCGTTCTGCCAGAGGTGCTGCCAGCGACCCTGCGGCCCACAGAGGGCGCCCGCTCCTCGGGGGAGGTGCAGCGGTTTGCAAGCATGCTCCCAAGAGATGAAAGTGACCCACGCCACTTTCGAAACTTGGCCATTTTGTTCAACACACCGGCAGCGGTGGAAGGTGGGCCGTTGGATGTCAGCGCTTGGCATCTCGACTCATCCAGCACACAGCAGGAAAGGAAAGGGGACTAGGTGCTTCATCTTCGGACTACAACCCAGAGGTGCGATTTCCTGAAGCGCACAGTGTCTTTGTGGGAGGGCTCTTGGAGGAGCCGGGCTAAAGAAAAGAAAAGAATGGGTGTGGAGTGCAAGGGCATGCCATGTTTTTTCCTCAGTTAAAATGGGCTGTCTATGAACAGGAACGCTTCACTGAAATTATGGAGCAGCTTACCTGCTTCGAGTAGAGTTTCTAAACAATATATTGGAGAAATATGGCGCCAATGGTCATTAATGAGCGTGGGCCTCCTGTCAGCGTGGCTGAGCACATGCGTTGACCGCGTGCGCCATTGTGGAAGTAATCTGCAGCGGGTACAAAGCTTGAGGGCGCCGAGATGGTTGTGGCTTCGAGTGCACTGTATTCAGGCGCGTCTAGCACTGGAGGTCGCGTAATCTTACGCTTCGGAGAAGCGTTGAAGCGAGAGGTAGACGAAGCTTTCACTCCCCTCTGCTTGTACTTTTCATGATAGCGTTGTCCTACTGGGGGCAACACAATCAGTCGCGGAGGCGGAGCGGACGCGAGAGAATTGCACGCTTCGCTTTGTACCGTCGATGTGAAGACATTCGACACAGCATGACAGTGTATCTTTGGTCGCCTACTCTCAAATTCAACAAAATGAGCTTTCTTTTCTCATAGAAAAATTTTTTTTCGATTGCTTGATAATTAAGAAAATTTTCCAGCCTCTTCCGTGTAAGAAAAATCCTTCGGTGACTGTACTTACTTCCATAAAAGGTCATATATATCTAGCAATCCATAAAATATAGCAATATAATCTTTCGTAAAATATAGCAATACTTCGGTAAACAAAGTGCCATTTTACTGACTTAGTTATATCAAAGTTTAACTGTGTAATTATCGAGACCATAAATTGCTGTTTTTGGCATGAAATTTTACCAACACAAAGAAGCGGTATATGCAGCATCTTAAAGATTAATTTGTAAAGTGAGAAATGCTAGTTGTTCTTGCTAACTGAACCTTGCCTTAAACTCCCAAGTCAAAGCAAGATGCAAAGGCAACCAGTCTTCTAGATGAACATTGCTTGTTGAAAGAAAGGCTTATATTGTCATGTGCAACACGATGCAGCAACACTTGACACTTCACAATTGGATAGTGCACATGTACGCAAAGATGAAGGCTTCTTTGCTTAATCCTTAAGGCCAAGCTACATGTACGCTTGCCGGCGCTCAACAGCTCGCACCCACACGCATTTGCATATGCGAGAGGCACGTGGGCGCGAGCTCTCGCGTGCTGGCACGCATACGTGTAGCTTGGCCTTTATGGTGGCAACATACGACGTGGGCTTTTCTTGCAAGTGTGTCCGTAGATCTGTAGATTGTTGCCAACTTTCAATGACTGTACCGAAGCTGCTGTGTTTAATTAGGTTAGTTTCTTTGCTGTATTTTCAAAGCTGGTGTAGTCTTTAAGGTTCCACCGTTATGTCTTTGACTGGTTGAGGAGATGAAAAGTGTGCATTCACTGCATTTTACCAGTACTTAAATTTTGGGCAGGAACTTGGAAGTAAACAAGGAAGATTAAAGAGAAGCTAAGGACTATGCAACGGGCTACGGAACGAAATATGATGGGCATAACGTTGAAGGACAGGAACACAACTGGCATGGATTAGAGAGCAAACGATGGTAGCTGTTTCCTCTCTAATTTTATTAAACAGGTCTAAACCCGTCGATTCCTAAATAGATCTAATGGACTCCAAGAAAAAGAAAACACAGTCAAAACTGTTAAGTATAAGGCGGCAAAATGAAATTGGGAAATTTTGGAGTCGTTGATCACAGCATAGTTTCCTAAAAAATTACTACAGGGATCTCTGATGCTAGTGCCTATGCGTGTTGCAAGCATGGCAGTTAAGACAGCATGGAATGATGGTTAGTGCATGCATTTTGCCTAAACTTCATCCTTCTTGCTTTAAACGGCTTTGTGGCTTTGGATATTGGTAAATTTCTACAGAAAACTGAGTTACAAATGCAATATTTTGCAATGATATTATGCATGTACACGGAGCCTTATTGTCTTCCGCATTTGAAGTAGGATTTCTTTAAAAATTGGGGCAATGAAGCCAGGCACAGCGTAATAAACGATGCCCCAAAATCATCTCTCAGCTCAACTCACAAGCACAGAGTCCAGAAAAATCCATGCGCTAACCATCATTCCCACGGTATGTGAACGATTGCAGTGTGAAAATTCCATCTAGTAATTTTAATAGGAAACATTATGTGTGGTAAGACAGGCATAACCTGAGATTGCAGGGAGGCGACTTCATCTTGCGGTTGACGTAAACTAAGTTGACGAAGATGAAAAATGAAGTCCACAGTTCAAAATCTTTGGCAGGAAGGTTGTGGGAGAGGATATTTCTGGAGCTGGGGATTTTCTAAAGCAAGCATCATGTTTTAAGGTGATTCTTTTTATCTTTTTTTCAGGGTTCTCTCTGAGGCCTGTTTCCCAAGAGTTAGTTTTGGGTGCAAGAACTAAAGAAAAAAAAGTGTTTGTGATAGAGGCAGCAGTAACGCTGCGAACTCATTCTCATGTGATATTTGAGTGCAATTCCCATTCCTGTGCAGAAGACCTGCGGTTCCTAGTCTTTGCTCTCAGCTGGATTAAAAAGGTCTGCTGACAAAGAAAATATTGTCTCACTTTCTTACTTTTTTTAGGTGGCTGTAAACTCCATAATTTGTTTGGAGCCTTGATTCCTTGAGAGTGCAAGAAATAGATTACGTCAACTTTTATGTGACCATTTCGGTGCGCACCAAGCTGTGGTCTGTAGACCCCTGGGCATCCTTGGAAGTTGACGAGGTGGCCTGCGATTATTTGCCAGAAATGCATAATTTAACAAGTGCAATTTAACAAAGTGTGAAGCTGTTCTCTAAGAATTCAGTTGAAATTGACGGCTGAAAACAAGGCTGTTGCTGAACAAATCTCTGTTGCAATTTTGGTTATTTTTTGAAAAATATGCATTTCGAGCACATAATTAGCCTCTTATTGATCACACTACAAGTAATTGCCTGGGGAACAAAGCTGAGCCTAGCATAGTTCTTAAGCGAAGCTTTCTTTTATGGGTGTACGAATACTCGAAACATTTGAATAACGAATGGAATAATGTCCTATTCGATTCGGTCTTCGAATCGAATAGTCTCTATTCGTAAATGCAAATATTTTTCAAATACTTTTAGAATATTTCAACACGTCAAACTGTGCCCATTTAAACATAAAATTGGAGCAAATGTACGTACGCATAGTATAAACATAAAACATGAGAACTTGCATAGTGGAGCAGGCTACATTGCTTAGGTAGCCATACTTTACAGGCTAAACAGCAATCGTTAAGACTTGGGTGCCTGCGAAGAAACTACTGGTTTGCTCCAAACACTTCATAACGTACTGTGTAATGACAAACTTGTTCACACCTGAACATCATTTAAATTAATTGTAATAACTGCTGTTGATTATTTGAAAGCTATCGAATGTTCGATTCGATTCGCTTATGGCACTATTCGATTCGTATTCGATTCGGTGTCAAAAATCGCTATTCGCAGACCCCTACTTTATTTGCCTACCGTCGTGGGTTTGGCATATGGCTGCTGCTGCTGGGTTGGTTGGTATCGTGGCGGATCTGTTTGTGAATATATTTAGTCGAACCGGGATATATTGTCCCCACATATAACGAATTATTGTGTGTAACGAACAGCTGTAAAATCACCTTGAAACTTATGTATAATAGCTGTATTTTATATATCGAACTTTTTGTGATTGCCTTCAGATTCAATATATCTGGGTTCGACTGTACAGTCAAACCTCGATAGAACGAAGTTGTACTTGCGGCGAAAACCTTCACCATATCAAGAATTTCGTTGTTCGACTGTACAGTCAAACCTCGATATAACAACGTTGTACTTGCGGCGGAAACCTTCATTACATCGAGAATTTGATTGTTCGACTGTACAGTCAAACCTCGATATAACAAAGTTGTACTTGTGGCGAAAACCTTCATTATATCGCGAATTTTGTTATATCGAGGTTTCGTTAATTCAATAGCATAAGATGGGGAAATAAAAATAGTTTGTTACATTGTGAATTTCATTAAATCAAGGTTCGTTATATCAAGCTTTGACTGTATACGAAGGTACATGTACTTTGAATGCAAGTGTAGGCATAAGGGGCTTGTATAACCCCTGTATGCTGACCAAAAAAAGTAGTGCCCGTAAGCACACTTACATTCTGCGTTGTATATGAAAAAAATGTTACTACATAAAACCTGTACATAGCATAATGTTGGCTCACAGTCATTCATTTTCGCCATACCGCCTTCATCTTCCTACCCTATCTGTCTTGTTCCTGTCTAAGTGGTGTTGGCTAGAGCAGCATCGCTCGGGCCAACCTCTCCACCTTTCTCTCAATGAAGTATCTCTCTCTCTCTCTCTTGTAGGTGAGAAAGCGTGGCAACCTGTTAATGGAATAGTGAGTTATACTCGACAGTTCTTTGATTTAGCCATTTGGTATGCACCGCTTGTGTCTGCTGATCATTGGCCATTCCTTTATCATGGATATATGCAACTGTGACACAGGTGGTACAGAATCCTTTTCTATGCATGCACCTGTCATCACCAATCTTCTCTTGACAAGCATCACACACCTTATATATTAGGTTCTCTGATACACCACCTCTGTCCTTGTGGTATCACTGAAATGAAGTCTTGCGCTGTGCATCCTCCTGGTTCAGTGTTTGCATTCCAGCATAGCTTGTGAGCAGTGTAGTGCATAAACATAACACTTGCATGAGATTAAAGTTGTGACCTGTGTAGTGTATAAAGAACATTGCATGAGGTCGGACGCTGCATCGGATGAAAGTAAACATGTCGCTGGTGAGTGTTGCCTACAGGCAATGCACAAGAAAAATTTTTTTGCCGAGTTTTGGTATTGAGTACCGAGTTTCTGACTAAAAAATCTTCGGTCAACACTACATGACAGGACAGAAAGCATCATTTGTGAGCTATTGTTGCTAAAAAAATCTTCGGTCAACACTACATGACAGGCAGAAAGCGTCATTTGTTGGCTATTGTTGCCTACTATGTACTATTATCTGGAATGGGGGATTGGTGAAGGTTCACAGTGGAAGCAGAACTTAATGGTATGAATTACCTACATTTAAATAATAGTAATAAATGCAAGTAAATGTTAAGTGATCATGCCAATTCCTGATGAAGCTGCAAAAGAAAAAGAAAATCTAATCAAATGTGAATAATGAGAAAAAAAGTATTTAACACGTCATCCTCCCTGTAATGATGTACTCATGTACAATTCAACATATTTCCTTTTGGGCATGACCGAGGTTTTTTCGCACCAAAAGACAAAATATGAAGCTCTGAGAGACAATGTGCCACTGGCCATTTGCCCAAACAGACAACTTGGAGCATAACAAGTCTGCTACATCGGATTCGTCTTGGTGTTGCACTCACGAGGCGTTATACACTATCATCGGCTGCAGTGACACTGGTCCCAACTGCGATCACTGCCCAGTGCCAGAAACACTTGAGCACATACTTTGCTCATGCCCAGCGTACACGCGAGAACGGCAGAGCCTCATTTCAACTATTCAGCGAGTGACTAAAAGACCAATGTCTGACGAGATTATCTTAGGTCCTTGGCCTGACGCCAACAGCGCAGCTGTGGTCATCGAAGTAACTATAGCCTTCCTTCAAGCCACTGGACTCCATGCACGGCTATAGTATGACCTCAACGGGATGGACATGTACATACGCACCTCATAATCTTATCATCATCATTCATCGCTCTTTTTATCCCCTTCTCCCTTCCCCAGTGTAGAGTAGCAGGCCAGAGCAAACTAACGCTCAAGCCGACCTCTCTGCCTTTCTTCAAATAAACCTCTCTCTCTCTCGCTCTCTCTCTCTCTCTCTTGGGCACTGACTAGGTGTGTGCAACTGGGTATGTATGGATTCTTGGAAAAATTATCCGGAATGGTTGTACCACTGTGACACAAGATGCAACACAAGGGTTATGAATCTTTTAGAACTTATTTAAACAATATGCATCGATCACACTTGTCTGTGCCCATGGATGCACCTCTCGTGAACATTCTTTCCTGAACAAGCATCATAGATTGCTTTTGTCCTTGTAATGCCGACAGCTACAGGTGACGAGGCATGTGCTCGTATGGCATCCACTACTGCTGCTACCTGACCAACAAGCTTCACGTCATTTAGACTGATAAATGTCTTGATTAACTCAAGCAGTCTAGACCATTTGTCGCCGCCTCGTTTCAAAGGGGATGCCGATGAATCATCATCATCATTGGGACGGAGGGAGAGACTATGTTTAATGGCAGAAAGGTGGAGGTCGGTCCACGCCGGGGACAGAGTATAGCTGGGGGTACTATTCTGGAGAACAGGCTGGCTTCAGGAAGGGATATTCTACGATGAATCATATCCATGTCGTCAATCAGGTAATAGAGAAGTCAATCAAAAGTACAATCAACCTCTATATGACTTTCATAGATTATGAAAAAGCGTTTGATTCAGTAGAGATACCAGCAGTCATAGATGCATTGCGTAATCAAGGAGTACAAGAGGCATACATGAATATCTTGGCAAATAGCTACAACGATTACACAGCAACCTTGGTTCTCCACAAGAAAAGTAGAAAGATACCTATCAAGAAAGGGGTCAGACAAGGAGACACAATATCTCCGATGCTATTCACTGCATGCTCACAAGAAATATTCAAGCTCTTAGAATGGGAAGGCTTAGGAGTGAGGATCAATGGCGAATATCTCGGCAACCTTTGGTTGGCAGATGACATTGTCCTATAGATATTCAGCAACAATGGGGACGAATTACAGCGAATGATTGAGGACCTTAACCGAGAAAGTGTAAGAGTGGGGTTGAAGATTAATATGCAGAAAACAATGTTCAATAGCCTGGCAAGGGAACAAGAATTCAGGATCGCCAGTCAGCCTCTAGAGTGTGTAAAGGAGTACGTTTATCTAGGTCAATTACTCACAGGGGACCCTGATCATGAGAAAGAAATTTACAGAAGAATAAAATTGGGTTGGAGTGCATACGGCAGGCCAGTGGCGCACCGACCGGGGGGGATTCGGGGGTTGTAACCCCCCCCCCCCCCCCTGAGGCCCACTTAGCCCCTCTTTTGTTTAACCCCTTTTCTTTCCTTACGCATTTGAGTACTGCAACTAAGATGTAAGGCGCGCAATCGTCGGCACACTCGTAAAAAGCGCATTTTTTTGACAATTTCCCGTGAAGAAATCGAAATTAGTGCTGTTTAGATGGTATTGGCAAACTGTCAACCCCCCCCCCCCCCCCCCCCCCCTGGCAGAGATCCTGGGTGCGCTACTGCGGCAGGCATTGCCAAATCCTGACTGGGAGCTCACCACTGTCTTTGAAAAGAAAAGTGTACAATCATTGCATTCTACCGGTGCTAACATATGGGTCACAAACTTGGAGGTTAACAAAGAAGCTCGAGAACAAGTTAAAGACCGCACAAAGAGCAATGGAACGAAAAATGTTTGGCCTAACTTTAAGAGACTGGAAGAGAGCGGTGTAGATCAGAGAACAAATGGGAATAGCCGATATTCTAATTGACATTAAGCGGAAAAAATGGAGCTGGGCAGGCCATTTAATGCGTATAATGCACAATCGGTGGACCATTAGAGTTACAGAATGGATACCAAGAGAAGGGAAGCGCAGTCGAGGACGGCAGAAAGCTAGGTGGGGTGATGAAGTTAAGCAATTTGCAGGCACAAGTTGGAATCGGCTAGCGCAAGACAGGGTATAATTGGAGATCACAATTGGAGATCACGCCTTCGTCCTGCAGTGGACATAAATATAGGCTGATGATGATGACTATTCTGGATGTTCTGGACATCGTCAAATTTCACCATGTTGTCGAATTTGGTAACGGCGAAATTTTGAGCCAATCAGAGGGAATCAGTTCCGGAGCACTGGTAGGGAGAGCCGCCGGCCGTGCGAGTGCATCGCCCGCGCCTTGGACGTGTTACATTCGCGGCTAATAAGCCGCGAATGTAACATGTCTTGCGGTAGCTTGAAATAGCAACAAGAAAACCGGGGCGAGGGGCGCATTCCAGAGTGTCAAACGCTGAAAAAAAAGTTCACCGGCGATTACTACATTCCCTAATAAGAAATTTGAGCGCAGCTCTATACGTGTTTTCATTTCGCGATATATTGGCTGACGCGGACGATCTGTCTCGTGCGGTATATTGCGAACGGAGCGAAGTGTGGCGGGACTGCCGCGCGCCACCTGATCCGCGCCGGAAAGTACCAATCAGCACGGCCGCTCGATAAAAAAATAAAATAAAATAAAGTTGAAGCTACGCTTAAGCTTCGCCTTTAAGAGTAGAACGCGATAGCGTTATCGGGACCCGTTCGCATCACAACTCGTGGCTTTAGGTCTGGTAGAAATGCTGGAAAAGGGGTTTGTGTTTGAGTTTCCTCGTAGCAGAATTAGTTTTTCTCGTACATTCAAATTACAATCCGACGCCGATTGGTAAACAGTCTGCCGAATGGTGAAGTCGTACTTTACCATTTTCCTGACGGCCGGATATTCACTGTGAGAAATTCAATTTTTGTTCATCAAAACCTTGCACCACATGGAGGGCCTGCGCGGTCGGCGTGGTTGGGGATTTTCTCCGCCACCCGCATCGCACGCCCGTTGCCGACGCCGGATTTTCTGCGATACGGGGCCCTTAACGCTGTCGCGTTAAAAAGTGCCGCCTTGCCTGCCGCGTGCATCGAAAACAGTGTCATCCGCCGCGGTGCACCAACCGGGGACATAATAAAAGCTTTAAAAAGCTGGGCATCGGCATAGAAAATCCGCCAGGAACGCGCTCGGAACGCTATCGCGCGTGGAAGCTGACGCGTCCCAACTCCGTCAGCTAGCGCCGTTCGGCCCAGCCAAGCGGTCGAGAATTCAACTACGGCCGAGACATTCGATCCCATTGCAGCCTTCTTTTTTTCTTTTTTATCCTGCGGCCGTGCAATCAGCATCGTCGCTTTGTCACCTGCACGTGCTTCGGTCCGAGCCTGGGTCCACGCGTCCCGTGCCGTGATCAACCCAGTGTTCGAACGCCATCATTTCAGTGCTGTGCGCACCGCCGCAGGACTTTGGTGAGCTGCTCTTCTATTTTTATTAACTGGTGCAACTTTCAGCGTCACGCGTTTTTCCCCTTCCACCAACTTCATCGTCTAGGATTAAGTTGTGCTATTAGCACGAAACTAATTGATTGAAGCAGTGGCCGTTTTGATAATGCGTTCCTTGCGTGATCGATCGCTGGGGCCACGCTGAAGTATGACCCAGGTGATCGCCTTTGCCTTACATTTATATAACTAGATGGTGTTAATCAGCGAGAGTGTAATTGTTCGCGATCGGATGTAAATATAATCTACTGGAGACTGTGGGGCTTCGTGGTGTCTCGAACGCCGAGGTCTTGGTGTGCGTGCGCTGTTCGCTGTTGATGAACGCGCACTTCGTTAAGGCGTTAAATGCCCGCAAAACGTTTTAGTCGCTCTTGGACGTGGCACCAATGCTCTGAAGGGTTTTGGAAGGCATTCCAGGACGTCTGGCACTAAATCGTCACCGCGTTGGGAAAAAATATCCTGATATTACTTGGCTAGCTTGGCACTAGAACGCGTTCTAAGGATATATAGTGTACGCTATTTGGAACATGAGACCTACATTCTCGTATTTGCCTAATTCTAGTGCGCACGCGAGAGAGAAATATCTGGAGACCCAAATAGCATATTTTCTTTCTTGATGTTCAATTTTGTTCGATCGCGACCGATCGCGATCGGTATTCAATATATTGGTCTCGTTTGGATCCTTTGCGCAAACTCGAGCCATTGCTATCGAGAAATTCGATCGCGCTTTGCACAGACGCGCAGACGCAAAACAGTTATCGAATACATACATCTTAATTAGCATTTATATGCACTTTTTCTCGGGGAAAAAAGAAAGAAAAGCGCGTGGACGCGTGCATTAATTATATAGTAGGGCAACTGTAAATTAATCTTGAATTGGTTCCCTCAAGGTATCTTACCTAATCGCCATTGATTCCTTTAGGATCATCAGAGGTGTTTTTTTTTGTGTGAAGTAATGTAGATGTATAGTTCCCTGTGTGAAAGCTTTCAACTTTATCCCAGCAGTCTGCCTTTGGTGCTGTCCATTCAGACATACCCCCCCCCCCCCCCCCCAATTTGTGGCAGGAGGTTACGAGTGCCGTATCGTGTAATTTGCCATCAGCCTGATGTCGTCCTACATGATAATTTTGTATTTATCCTCTCTGTGGCTCTCGTATGTGTGTAATATGGCTGTGTTTAATGGATGTATTTCCTGTGAATTTGCTTTGATCATTGCAGTGCATTAAACACGCCTCTTTCTTTGCCACACCTAGAATTGAGAAATTACCATATTTACTCGATTCTAACACGCCTTCATTTATAATATGCACCTTAGTTTTCAGGCTGAAATTGAAGATGTAATGTGCTTTTAACTTATTTATTTATTTATTTAATACTGCAGACGCGTAGTCCAACCAGGGAGGGCGACATATGGTACATATACAGTGAAAATAAGATTGACAGAACAACCAGAACCATAAAATTAC
The DNA here is from genome assembly GCF_013339745.2 of Dermacentor silvarum. Classification (NCBI taxonomy): domain Eukaryota; kingdom Metazoa; phylum Arthropoda; class Arachnida; order Ixodida; family Ixodidae; genus Dermacentor; species Dermacentor silvarum. The sequence continues at coordinate 24,144,503 of NC_051163.1, forward strand.
AAGATGAGGATGTGGATTCAATTATACAATTCCATTCGGTTACACTACTTTATTTTCGGTTACAAAACTTATGTGTGTTCTTTCTTGCAAAGTAAGGGTGGCGTGTAGTTCTGGTTGATAACTGCGATAAATATTCAGAAGGGTCAAAGGATAAATTGTTAGTGTGAAGTAGTTTAAGGAATTGAAGAAGGGGCTTTCTTAAGTTTGTGTCTGAAACTGTATAGTTTTCTGAAGGCTGAAGTACAAGTGTTATGTGATCGTTCCATAATAGTGTATGGGTGATTTATTGTCATTCGCAGTAGTACACTATAAACAATTGATTGTAGCATGCACACACATTTTCATATACTAAAAAATCACAAAATTTATAGCACTTGTAATGTTGCCTCACGATAGATTTTCATGCTAAGAGTGAAATATGAATTTTTTGGCACTAAAAAAAAAAAAACGCTGAAACTTGCCACTCGGCCGTGAAACGTTTGAAACAGCGAAGCTGGGCGATCGTAGCCCAACATTTTCCGGAAGTGCGCGCGAACTTTTCGTCTTATTACTCATGATGATGATAATTTCTTTTCGCGCGTCTCGGACTTACGGCCATCACTGCGAGTTGCATAGCGCAGCTTGCAACACCGACACCGCGTTTCAATGCCGACACCGCGTTCCAGGAGACCCCCTCCGTGAATGAGTCTCTCTCGCGCTCTCATTTTCTTTCTCTCCCGAGCAAAGCGCGCAAAACCTCTTCCCCTCGCAGAGCATGAGCGTGCGAACGCGCCAGCTGTGGGCGAAGACGATGACGCTCGAACGCAATCATATGATTCGCATAAATGCACGTTCTGCAGGCGTGGCTGTATAGCCTAGTGGTGACGACGCTCGCCTTGGGACCGGGGGTACGCAGGTCCGAATCGCGCCTCGACAAGAAAGTTTATTTTCTTTCTTGATACGAACCACAAATTACGGCTTCCTTAAACAGCTTCGCTGTTGAAACGAAATGTTATTTCATCTTTGTCCCAGGCACCTTTCGCCAACGCTGTCCGAGGTGCGATTAGACATTGGGGGTGTGAGATTTGAATACAACACTAGACCGTTTTTGTTCATGCTTGATTTCAACGCACAGATCATATGTTAGCAAATCTTTCTAAAAAAAGTGAAAAGTGTTTTAGAATGAAGTAAATACGGTACTTTGTGCAGATCAAATGCTTGTAAACTATTTTAGGCTCTTGACTTGCTGGTACAGAATAGCGGGTACATGTTTTTTTAATGCTATGCAGAAATTTTACCAATAGACTGTGGCAGATAACATAATTCGTCCTTGAGCTGGATTACTCAGAAATTACTTCTCCTGAGAGATTACTTGCAGCGAGAAATCAAAATTCATAATCAGTTAAGAAAGTTTACTAATTAGGTTCGTATCTAATTACTTCTAACCACGTATAACAATTTATGGATTGTACGAGCAGTTGGCGAGATTGTAATGCGTATCCACTTGGAACGAACTTTCAGGATGACGCCAGTTTCGAGATATAAATTCCCCAAATGTGCATTAGCGTCTCATTTATTTTTGTGCTTCAATGGATAAAATGGCATTTCCATTAAAAAGTAAGTGGCACAACAGCGCATATTTGCTGCAAGTGTGATAGCACATATATCTAAACCGGTGCCATACTAATTTTCTACTTGATATGCCTTATAAACTCGCTACAATTCGTAAATTGTAATGTTCCATAATGTAATTAGCGCAGAACTTAATTAGTGATGGCTTTTTATTGGTCGTTTTTACATCTCGATTTTTCGTGCTAGTAATGTTCACCTCAAGTAATCCAGCTCAATGACTGGAATTATGCTATTGCCACAGGTTATTTCTAAGAAATAGTTATCTAATTTAAAAAAAGGCATCCTGTATACTTGCCCATTGCGAAAAGTACGATACGCATGTTTTTTTCTACTTTCTTATTTTCAAACAGGCAGTAAGTCAAACTTTTTGGCATTTTCATTGCTTATAAAATTATTAGTTTTTGTACTGTATCAGCAGTTATTTCCCTATTTTGTTTCCTGATGTTCCACTATTTCTGTTTGACAGTATTGCTTCTATCTTAACTTTCCTCCCTCTATTTCTTTAAGCTGCACTTTTTTTTTTGCAGTCACCAGACACTTCAGGTGTCCACAGAAAAGTGAGGAATTTGCGATGCCTGTGGCTTTTCCAATCCCCCTTCGGTCCCCCTCTATTAATACAAAAGATTACAACTACTACACTTTGCATTTCGCTTTCAATTGTTTTCGAACTTGTAATGACACGAAGAAATAGAAGAAAAGCTATTTGAAGCAATATAATTTCCCTTGTTAAAGTTTATAGCAGTATCGGCCACTTAAACAGCCGGCCATTTAGCAACAGTATGGTGCTAGATTTCCTTCAACGCGCGACAAATCATTAGTTATGTACTGTTTTGATGCGACCTGTTCAAAACAGGCACCAAGTGTAGGGAAAAAAAGCTAGAGCGTAGGAACGATGAGACATAAAGAAGATCAATCAGTCAGTCAATCAAGTTTATTATTTGAGACAATATTGTTATCGTCTTCGTATCTCGTTGTTGCTGTACTCTAGTTTTTTTTTTCCTATAGTGAAATAGCCGACTAGCCCAACTATCCATCCCAGCTGTCACCAAATGCAGCTTGACTTCTTGGTGTAGCTATAGGATGCGGTTTCGAAGGTTCCTTTACATGGCCACGAAAATGAGGGAACGATGGGGGTCGCAAACTGCCGACGCATTTGTCGGTCAGCCTGGTGTACAACTGGTGCGAGTCAAGCAGTGACCGTGTCACCAAAAGCTGGATGAGTACCCTGCGCCTCTACACATTCGACACTGGAAGCTTGGTCCTGTCCTCTGCTGTTGCTTTTCTCGGAACATGCCGTGACCTTCTCAGCTTCTCTCCTCTATTAGCTCCTCTATTATCGCATAATGATTTTGATGAGATGATCAAACGCTGCTTCGATCCCCACACCCACCCGTCGCCAGTGAAATCGCATGACCACACACCCTCATTTTTGTATGCGAAGGAAACCTTGTAAACACACCCTACACCAAAAAGCAGGGTTCCATTTGGTTTGTGCTTTAAGTTAATTGCATTCAAAGTTGGTATAACTTATGACTTCTTGTGAATCCGCGAAATTTAGGCCTCATATACTGCAAGTGTGGAGGCTAACTACTAATAAAGCAAAAAAATAAATAAAAAGAAATGCGACACAAGTTTTTGCAATATCTAATCGACCAGTCACACGACAAATTCTTTTGACTGTGATAATTACAGCTGAAGGTAATGAAACCTTTAAAAAATACACTACGTAGTGGATCATTTGGATGCATATCCTTTATTGTTGGCACAGGTTGTCTGACTGTTAAAAACTATTCCTGCTGTAGTGCACAGCTAAAACCTCAGTGACCATGACAGTGACAATTCAACTGTGTCCACGCAGGATGATGACACCGCGCTGGGCTACATTTCGGCGCACCTCAACAACGCCGTGAGAGCCGACGAAGGGGTGCCTCCAGGCTGCAAGGAATCCTTTCTCAACTCCCACCATCAGTCCGGGGCCGGTTCGGTGCTACAACTGAAACCGTACGGTTGGTCGCAAGACGATTTCCCGATACGATTGTTATAAGTTCCGCCAACAGAGTTTTCATGTCCGCACAAGCTCTCACATCTATCAAGAACACTGAAGCAAGGAGCTCCAACACGACTGAATCACCCGTTGAGCTCAGCAATGTCACTGGGAAAATATCAAAAGTCTTACCGTTTTATGGTTTTGTAGATTTGACAGACCCGCTACGAGCTAGTGTTTTTTTTGACAAACGATTCATCGGGGAAAACAGATACTATGACTTGACAAAATCGGGGATTAGGGTAGGTGACATTGTTGTATTAGACGCGGTGAAAAGCCCACCAGGTCACAGAGCCAAATATCAGGCCACTCGCATAGAACTGCTTAGAAAAATAGCCCACACCAGCATCCCCACAACGAAGCAGGCGGCCTTCCAACCAAATAATCACGGCATGACCAATGGACTTGCTGGCACAATCCAAGCCGTGAATCCATGCCATGCGTTTATATTATTTGGTCAGGGCAACAAAGATTGTGCCTACGTTTCTATTGATAACGTTGAAAAGTCCCTGCTTCAGGCGGAAAAGAGCCTAAATGACATTTTTAGCGTCGGAGACAAGGTCCACTTCGATGCACAGCCACATCCAAAGCCGACAAGCTGCGCCAAGTGGTGGGCCACCAATGTCAAGAAAGTGCAGTGCGCTGAACTTGCCCAGGCCAACGACTGCGGAGACGAGGCCTTACTGTGCGACAACGACATCGCCGAGCTTCTGCTTGACCTAAAAGAGTTCTCTGCGCGGAGGAAGCTATCTGGCATCAGAGGCGCATTCTTCCCAAACTCTAAGAACACGGGTGTCGTATCCGCCTATGACCAGCACGTCATGGTCCGAGTGGTAATCGCAGTGGCGTACTGCAACGGAAGGAAAATCAGGTCGTTCGGCGAGCTGTTGAAGGACTGCGCTCTCCAAGACGGAGTGGACGTGTTTATAGACGCAGTGGAAGCAGAACACGACGTATGGGTAGCGACACTCATGTGGACTGGAGAACGACCTGAGCACCCCCTCGTTGAGCAGAGCGAAAGCGCCTTTCACAACGCCCTCGCCCTCGCCATGAGCGAAATGCCCGCGGGCACTTGCGACTTGGAAGCGGGAGACCTCGGCAGCTATAACACGTCACCCAATTTCTGCTCCGTTCCCGGCAGTGACCATTCGGTCGCGGTTTACCCGCACAGCAAGGGGATCCTTAAGGTCGTGAACGACAACAGCGCAGTGTGCGAGGTGCAGGAGCCGGAGGGATGCAGGAGCGTGGAGTTCTGCACTTTCTACAGGAGCAACGTGCCCCACGTAGGTCACTTCAAGAATCTCCTCCGAGAAAACGACGTCGTTCAGATTGACTACATGGTCGGCACGCTTGGCGGGAGGGAGGAGGTGTGCTGCCGCCTCGTGTGGCAGGGCGAAAGGCCTTCAGACGTGTACCAGACGAGTCCTGCAGAGTTTGGCCTGCTGCTGAAGGCCAGGGCAGCGCAGGAACACGTCCTTCCAGCACCTGGCAAGCTCAGCGCACTAGCGTAAGTTGTGAAAATGTTTAAGGTTTTGTTCAAACTGCGTTTCTGTAAAGCTGTCAAAAGTGAACCTAGTCTACATGCACGAACCACGACTGAATGTTAAGCATAACAGAGCACGCTTCATGCATAGCAGGCAACCGTATACGAAAGCTAGAGCGACATGTCTCACTCCTCCATTTGTGATTAAAAAATAGTGCGTCACTTAAGAAAAAAAAAACACAGTATCCGTTAATTTGATGTAACATTAGGCTTCATACTTCTATGTCGCAAAATATGATGTAGCTGTATGACATGGGAGACGTTGCAGATCAGAAGCACCGGACTAACGAAGTGGAACATTTCTGTGACCAGTGGCCGCAGCCCACAGTTTGTGCTTATGCTTGCCACCAAAACATAGTATGATGCATACCGGAACCACAAGGGTGCACTGATATAATTTTACGTAACTTTATGTCCACATGTAATTGTGATATGAAGTAGGCCATTCCACAGAAAGCGTAAAAAATAACTAGCAAAACATGCCGAGTGAGATTCCCATGAACGCACTACTTGGGTGGCGTCAGCAGCGTTGCCTAAATTAAAAATTAAATTTTGGGGTGTTATGCCAAAACCACGATCTGATTATGAGGCACGCCGTAGTGGGGGACTCCGGAAATTTAGACCACTTGGGGTTCTTTAACGTGCACATAAATCTAAGTACACGGGTGTTTTCGCATTTCGCCCCCATCGAAATGCAGTCGCCGTGACCGGGATTCGATCCCGCGACCTCGTGCGCAGCAGCCCAACACCATATAGCCACTAAGCAACCACGGCGGGTCGCAGAGTTGCCTGTTAAGTATGAACGCTGCATAGCGAACATTAACATTTCATTTCTATCGTTAGCACCTGGTACAAAAATGCCTAGCGTCGTCTCCACAGGTAGTACCTTTGTCCTTCACACCATGTATACACAGGTTACATGGCTGGATGAACTGCAGTCATAAGGGAGCTTTAGCTTTGTTATATGTGGCTTGTGTGGCAGCTCCTTTGGTGTGGGTGCTATAATACAGGCCTAACGTTTTTGTGTCTTTTCTCTTCACGTAAACATCTCTGACAGAAATCTGCCTGTGAAATCTGAATCTGACTGTGAATCTGTTAGTCGTGTGTGAAATCAATGTAAGCTGTGAATTTAAGAGGCAGAATCTGAGTGAGACAATCAGGGCGAGAGAAAAATCTGCTTCCAAGTTTGAAAATGGGAGTTGTGATGTTGCGACAACAATTCGGCTGCTTTCTTGGAAGCGCAATCGGCCTCGAGATATCATATCTTTGATTTTTGATACATGGATAGAGGCTTTGCTATTCTTTGTGGCAGATCATAATGTGACCACATGTGCGCTTGTGTGGTACGTGTCACCTTATTGCAGACGCCCCCCCCCCCCCCCCCTCCTTTGTTTTTAATATGGGCAATTGCAACGGGTCAGCAGAGCATGCCCACAGGCATATATATAGCTGAATACAGACAACCAAAAGCAGCTAGCTGCAATACCTATCGGATGATCCATCGCAGATATCAAATGTCATCTTTTTGAGTTTGGGGCATTTGGCTCTGCACAGTGAACCACAGTCTCACGGCAACGTACAAGGAGGGCCAAGCAGTGTTCCAAGCGGCAACCTTGCCGCCGTCCAGAAATCGGCAACTAGCAGTCTGCCTCCAGGACCCGGTTGCTCCAAATGGCCATCGGCAGATTCGCGTGGAAAGAGACTGCTTGACAAGCAAGACGGTGAGCTTGGCGTTTGCTTTGACTTATGACATAGTGGCACAATAAAAAATGCCTGCTCTGTGGGGCTTCATAATTAATACAGCCCAAAATAAGAAGACGAAGGGGATACCGCAAACGACAGGAACATGCGCTATCGACTGATGTTTTTTTTTTTTTTTTGGAACAAGCGTTCTACAGAGACGCCAAGCTTCTCGCACATGCTCGCCATAATGACAGCACCTTACGCCACTATCTAACGAAATCACACCGGCATCAAAATAAATCGCTTGTTCCAATATAAAACGCTTATTCCAATAAAGAAACGTCAGTTGATAATCAGCGCACTGTTCTGTTCTTTCGCGTCTTCCCTTCGTCTTTGTGTTTTGCGCTTTAATAACTATGAATCGATAGAAACTTTTCCAATTCACTCTTCTTTGGCACTTAACTTGTCCCCGAGCAATAATCGTCGTCCACCTTGTACGCATTTCCTATTATTGCGATAGCAGTTATATGGACACTCCAAGCGGATTTCTGCCGTCGTCGCCGTCGCCGTGAGGTCCCGTATAGAGCCCAACGGCGATGAAATCGTCGCCGCGCGCTGTATGCTGTATGTGCGCGAGGGATGCGCAGTTTCACAGGGAGAGAACGAACGGCGGAGGGCAAACGCGACGCGCGTTCGGTGCGAACGCGGGCGAAACGCCGACGGCGTCGACAACAGTTCTGCGCGTTGCTGGTGCTGCTGCATGTCCAAGTTTATGCAGCTGATAAAACTACTATCCTTACTCCGTATAGCTCTCTACTAATTTGCTATCGCAATTGATCCTTCGCCTTTCGGGTGAAACTGCGACATTTTTGTCAAGCACTGTGCTCACTATCCTTTTCAAGAATGCTATCGCTTGCCGATATGCGCTTTATGTTCGTGACCTGAAAGTACAGGGCACACAACATTAAAAAAGTGCAAGGAAGATAGATGGCGTTTGTTAGTTTGGGACAAGATAAGCCACAAAGACTGCTAACTTTTCTAGAGTGCAGTCAATGTTCCACATTTTTTTCACAATCGGAATGTTTGTAAAATTTGTTTTAGAATTACAAAGTTATGGTGTAATAACACTGAAACATTATAGCACGAATATGAATATATTGAAAGGCTCGATTTTGGATATCCCCGTAAGACCCCTTGTAGATTGTAATGCACATTGCCTAATACTTCTCAAAATTAGCTTCGAAGAGATTATGTGAAATATTTGTCCGGAATATAAAATATAATGCTTTTGGAACTAACTTGATCTAACTAACTAGATCTAACAAGATCTAACGAACTAACTAATTGGCGCTAACTTGATCTAGACCATTGCAGTAGTCACACATGACAAAAAACGCCCGTGAAGCGCGTTTTGAATGCCACGAGTTGACAAGAGAATCCATGATGTTAAATTTTAGTCTCAGTGTTTAAGCGAAGAAAAGCAGCTTTTATGACAAGAACATGAATTGACAGTTACGTTCTCCGTGTACCTGGAGATGCTGCCATCAACATCTGAGTTAATGAAACAAAAAAATGGGGTTTTCACGTTGGTAACTGCGAACCAACTTATTGTAAAGTAATTATGCAGCTAAGTTGTATGAGGAGGATATGGTGTCCACGGCAAAGAAACACGCCTCTTTGCTTGTCCTCATGCAATCGCTAATTTTTTTTTCAATGTTGTGTTTCAGTAATCGGCCCATCACCATCATCGGGTCCTGCCACCCGCAACGTAAGTGATAGGACAGGTCACTTGTGACGTCTGGGCACAATTTTATTTTACATCATACAGATGATTCGTAAAACAGACAGGGGAGGAGGCAGTCTCTACACCAAAATGGAATAAGAGCGTGTACTGGAATTTTGATATTTGGAGAACGCGACGCTAGAAAGACACATTGACAGCATGCAAAATATGTATAACAAATTTGAAAACACGCGTGCATGATTCTTGCACTAGCATAAGTGCACAAGGACATGGACACAAACAAACATGAATTTAGTTTGTCATAGTGCATACTGATGCAAAAAAAAGACTTATTTAAAAAAAAAGAAACGAAATTAGGTGTTCAGGTCCTGTTTCTTCGCTGTTTGTTTTTTGTTTTTACTCTAGAATAAGAATCATGCAACCTCACCAACTAGCCTAGTTTCAAGTATCGCTGAAAGTTAAGATAGTGTAAGAAAATAATTAATGTTTAAAAATGTTTTTTCTGACACTAAAGAAGAACCTAATGGTTAAGAGTTATGATTACTCGTTGATTTTACTACAAGGCTTTTATGATAATGTTGTTAATCCTTTTACATTGCTTATTATTACTAAAAAATAATTTCATTTTCTTGTCATCAGCACAAATTTAAATGGAAACGGGAAAACTGTGTTATGCATCACTGCATAGCGATGTAGCCGATTTGTAAGCATGGCGTAGCCCTGTATGTGCACTTTGGAGCACGAGAATATTCATTGTTGCTTATTGACTGTCCTGAACCTTGTTCGGAATCTTGTTCTTGTAAGATGTGCATGTTCAAATTGTGTTAAGAAGCTATGGCCTATAGGCCACACATGAAAGACACCATGTTGCCTTTTCGTCTAGCTGCTTCCTGCAGGAGGCGGTTGAGAACCGCGTTTCACTACTTGCCGCTGTGCTAATACTTTGCTGTGGTGTAATACACGCTAAATGATAAGACGATATTGATATGAACAATATTGATAAGAGCAATATTACCTGTCCTGTGACATTTTCATACCGTTTCGCGCATTTCGTGTCGTAACAGCGAGAGCCATGCGTGGATGGTGCTACGACTATTTTTGGTAGAGGAGGCAGGGTTTTTAAAGCGTATTTGAAGTTCAGACTCTCATTGGTCATTACCAAGTCATGACCGGCACCTAGTTCAGGCCGATATGCAGTACGTAGTTACAAAACTATACGTAGTACGTAGTTACAAATGTCACATCCTGCTATATGCCAATGGTTAGGCAGGACAGAGAACCTCAGTAGTACAGAGAGAGAGAGAAACAACTTTATTGAAATAAAGATCGTGCTTGGTCAATGTGGGTGGAGCCCCTCTTCCAGGGCCCCACTGGCTATTGTGGCGCGCCGGGCCTGGTCGAGGGTCGCCAATTGGCTTCCCAAGTCCAGTTCGGAGAGTCGCGCCTCCCATGACCAATTGCTAAGTGTGTCGTTAAATAGCGGCGAGACGGCGTCTGCCGGACGCTACGTGCATTGGTAAGTGATGTGTTCTAGTGTTGGGGTGGAGTCGCACCATGGACATCTGTCGCTGTGTTTGTCGGGAAACATTTTGTGCAGTCTGTGTAAGTGCGGGTAGGTGTTTGTCTGTATTCGGCGCCAGTTCCTCGCCTGTCGCCTGTTGAGCTTGGGGTGAGGTGGAGCTTTGGTTCGTCTTCCTAGTCGTTGTGCCTCAAGTATGTCTCTCGGTGTGCTGCCGGGTGTCGGAGAGGCGTCCGTTCGAGCGGTATGTATCGCGGCTCGGCCTGTTACACATCGAGCCAGACGATCCGCCCGATCGTTGCCTTCCACTCCGGTGTGCACGAGACACCAGGTTATCCCGTGGTCCATTTGGAGGCTTGGTCCTAGTATGCGAAGGACCCCGGCCGGTAGAACTCCCCGAAGGAAGAGCCGGCAGGCGTCTTGCGAGTCTGTGAGTGAGTATATAAGCAGACTGGCTCTTGGCCTCAGCGTCTCGGATGGTTAGGGCTATGGCCGCGGATTCCACCGTGGCGCTTGAAGTCGTGCGTACAGACGCTACTACGATCGGTCTCCCCCGGTTCGTCGCGACAGGAGTCGCAATCTCACCTCGGGGGTATAAGCCCGCGTCAGTAAAGTATGTGTCTGCGTCCTCCTGCCTTTTGCTCACGATGGCTGCTCGGGCTTGTCGCCGTTTCACGTGGAAGTGAGGGTTTATATGACGTAGAATGGGGTTCACATGGATTCTTAGCTCGTAGATCAGGTGGCATAAGTGTGGTCTCGTCTCCGCAGAACTGTTTCGTTAGGGGGTATCGTAGTCGTGTTAGCACGGAGCGCCCATGGGGTGTTGCGTTTAGACTTTCGCGCTGGGCCATGAGTGTAGCCGCAGCGAGTTCATCGTATGTGTTCGTCATGCCCAGCTTGCTGAGACGGTCAGTGCTCGTGTTTTCAGGCAGGCCGAGTGCCGCCTTGCAGGCAATCCGGAGCAGTCGATTTGCTTGGTTGATGTAAGTTTGTCGGGCTGCTTGGAAAGGAAGAACGTAAGTGATTCTGCTAATGACGAAGGCCTGTACTAATTTCATAGTGTCTGTCTCCGTCATTCCCTCTTTGCTACGTGCGATTCTGTTAATGAGGCCACTAACACCGTGAACCGTGCGCTTGAGTTTGGACAGGGCGATGCCGGCACTGCCCGTTTCCTGTATATGCATTCCGAGCACTCGTAACTGCTGGACTTTTCGGATGCGTTCTCCTTCTAGAAGTAGTTGTAACGGCGGAGCTCTGTTGGTTTGGGTTCTTGGTGGTCGAATATGCCTGCATTCTGATTTGCTCGGTGCGCATTTCATGCCGGCATGCTTTGTGTATGATTCGACCGTGATTAGGGCTTGCTGAAGTGTGTTTTGTCTGTCCCCGTATGAGCCTTTGGTCGCCCAGAGCGTAATGTCGTCGGCCGTAAATTGCCACGCCGAGCACGCCGAGGTCTTCCGTCTTCCTGTAACTGTAGAGCGAGCAGTAGAACAGCATACCAGCATAGCAGAGGTGAGGAAGACTGGCGGGTCCACGGAAAGGAGAGTTACAGAGGAAAGGTGAGCATACACATCAGGCAGGTCCCCTCCAATCTTTGCATCTAAATGTGACAAAGCTTGTTTGAGTAGACGAAGTAGTAGCGGCAGTGAAGGACATGCACGCGCCCTCATTGTCTGTAGCTTTTAGTTCTTTGTGTCAAAGCGTGTTGACGAGGGTTGTACGCACGGAGAAGTATGACAGATGTGTAAATACACTTCAGGCTTCTATGCCCCTTGCATCACAGTGAAACATATCCGTTCTTGGTGATTGGCGAAGAATCGGGCATATACCCCATGGCACATATTCAGTGACCCAAGTTGTCTGCTTGGCAAGGAAAGTACCCACAGTGTGGAAGCTTTAAAACTGACTTTAGGGCATTATCTTGCTTTTTCTTCGTGGCTAATCATGTTGCATGGTGTCTACTCCATGTATGCCAAATTGCCAACTCGTGTACTGCAGGTTACCACGTACGGCAAAGCCACTGCAGCTCCGCACCCCCCGGAGCCTACTGTTTACGTCTTCTTGGGCAGGAAGGGCACAGTGATGCAAGTCTGCGACTCTGCCGCCATGGTGGAAACCAGAGAGGGGCAGTCCATCCGGGAGGTGACGGTCACCGCAGACTGCTTCTACAGGGACGGCAGGACGGTCTCGACCAACCTCAACCGAGTTCTCCACAAGGGGGAGGTCGTCAACATCGACTACATGGTTGGCAGAATGGGCTGCAAAGACAACGTCCACTGCAACCTGGCCTGGCAGGGCCGCAAGCCTCAGGGGGTGTCGTGCCTTAGCCCGGACGAGTTTAAGGAGAAGATCAGCGCTCGTGGGTCAGGCAGCGCTTTCATCGATGACCTGCAGAGGCATGCTTGTGGCATTTTTTACTCTTTTCTTTCCCTATGCTTTGACTTCATCTATTACTTTGTACGATTGTAGACTAACAAATGATCGAGGTCCTCGGATTTTCTTGTTCTTCTAGCTTATTGCATAGTCAGGGCCTCGAATTTGGCAGTCTTGATGCCGTGAAGTAGCATACGGGGATGGTTTATTGGCTACTTGCCTGTGCCTGAGGTCACATTGTAAGTAGTGCCTGCAATTAAAAGGAAGGTCCGCATCGACCGCGTCCGCCACCGTGGCTGGCCGTGAGCTGTGCTGGCTAACATGCCGAGGGCTAACCTTGTACATGTACACTAACACCCAAGAAAGTGGAACGCAACATCCCTGCTACGGTAGCTTGATTGATGTACCCGTATAGTTTTCATACTAAAATTATTAGAGGGCACTCTGGTGCTGCGAACCTCCAGCTACCGTGGAAATGATAGTTAATACATGAATTCGTCTGATCTTTGTTGCTGTGGCTTCAGATGTTCTTCCGGCTTTGTTTACTATGATGTGTCTGCCTTAATTGTCTCGAATTTTGGAGCATCTCACTTTTCTAAACGCAGAAGGCAAAAAGGCTCTGCTTATTTGCAGAATGAGTGCAAATTGTTGTTTCTAATGCAATTTTTTCTTGAAAACATTCAATTTGCTAAGTCACAACGCCGTTTGAAAGCAGAAGGACGAAGTTTAGGCAAATCCGTGTAGTACTAATTCATAATTTTCACGCTGGATAAATTGCAATTTTTGCAGCTCCCTGGACACTAGTGCCGCGTTTCCCTTCGGTAATTTTTTGCAGGAAAAACTATGGGTGCATGCGTGATATATGGTAGATGTGGGTTCGGGCCTGACCTGCCGCAAGTTATCTTTACGTCCACGTTCATTTCTTTTTATCTAATTATTTTCAAATTTCAGTGATACGTTAAAATTAAGCTTCCATTATCCCTCTCTAGCTTCATTGTCTCTTACTTCATTAGATTGTGACTAACAACACCCTCGTATCTGCTCATTCTACGAGGTCTGTTAGAAAAGTATCCGACCTTTGGCCGAAGAAAGAAAAATGGCATAACTGGAGCATTGGAAACCTAATCACCCTCAAAGTAGTCTCCTTGGAACTCCACAAACTTCTCCCAGCGGTGCTGCCATTGTTGGAAGCATTCCGAGAAGGCATCTTTTGGAATGGAGTTTAGCTCAGCTGTCGTTGCAGCCATAATGTCCTCTATTGTCTGAAAGTGCTATTGGCTCCTTTTAATGGCCTCTTAATTTTTGGAAACATCCAGAAGTCGCAGGGGGCCATATCAGGAGAGTTAGGAGCCTGTTGAACTGCAGGAGTCTGTTCTTTGCCAAAAAAGTCTGAATCAAGTGCGAGGAATGTGTAGGAGCATTGTCGTGATGGATGCGGCAATTTCCTGTTGACCACAACTCCGGTCTCTTGCGCCGCACAGCATCACGTAGGCGATGGAGGGCATCCCTGTAGTACTCTTTGGTGATTGGTTGACCATGTGGTGCGTACTGGTGGTGTACCACACCGCGAGAGTCAAAGAAAGCAGTCAGCATCACTTTGACGTTGCTGCGCACTTGGCGGGCCTTCTTTGGTCTTGGTGACGTGGAATGCTTCCGCTGTGACCACTGGGATTTGGTTTCCGGGTCGTATCCGTACAATCAAGACTCGTAACCAGTGATTATGGGGTTCATGAAGTCGGGGCCACTGTTTGTGGAATCCAGCATGCCCTGTGAGACTCCAAAACGAAGTTGCTTTTGCTCCACCGTGAGCAGATTCGGCACGAATTTCGTCGCAACTCTCTTCATGGCTAAATCTTCGGTCATAATGAAATGTGCGGAAAAAGTGCTGATGCCCACCTCTTCCGCAATTTCTCGGATAGTCATACGACGGTCCCGCATCACCACAGCGTTCACTTCGGCAATGACCTGCTCATTTTGGCAGTAGTAGTAAGTGGTTCGTTGGGAAAGGGAAAGGTTGGCGCTATCTTCTGCAGCCCTTGAGGGAGCACGGCTCAGCGCCTTTCGGCACGTTGATGGCCGACCAGAGCGTGGCTCGCTCTCCACCGATGTGCGTCCGTCTTTAAACCGGTTGTACCACTCCTTAATCTGTGTGCTGCGCATAGCATCGTCACCGAAAGCCGTTTGAATCTTCCGAATGGTTTCCACTTGGCTGTTGCCCAGTTTCTGGCAAAATTTGATGCAGTAGCACTGCTCCAGTCGCTCCGTCCTTTTCCTTGCCATAAAAAAACCGACGAGAGCACTGCGCACTATCTCACCCAAAGGCTGCGTCCCAGCGACTGACGCTATCGGCAGGCGGGAAAAAATTCGCGCATGCGCACGAAGGTTCAAGGTCGGCTGATGCCAGCGCGTTTGTTCGCAAAAAAAAAATCAAGGTCGGATACTTTTCTAACAGACCTCGTATTCACTCGCAGGCCGTAAAGATTCTGCAACTTGATCCCATTGAAAATGAACTTCCTGCATCATATTGAGTTATCAATGTGGCAATTCAGGGGGTGCGCGAGTGATGCGAACTGCAGGTGCTGGGTGGGCTCGAGTTAGGGCTTTTCAAGTATAGTTCTGTCTGCAGCCATGCGAGTCCTCCTTCTGGCAACAGAAGTGAATCACCATATTGTTGAAACACTCCGATTTGCCCATGAACATCAGTTTTCTAGTTGTTTATATATAGAGAGCATCTAGCGCCCTCTCGAGAATGAAATTGGACATGTGAGAGACTGCGACTGGCCTTGGTGTATGCAGGAGACATGAAATAAACGTTGTTGTGCAGAGACAGACTATTATAGCAGATGACTGCAGGAACCATTAATATGTGACGTAAGTAGCACAGCGTTATGCAGGACAGATGATCACATAGTTTCCTACAACAGTTAATAGGAGGAACTCCTCTGGCGCTAGTGTATTTGTGGGCTGCAAGCAGCATGGTTCAGTCGGCATGGCAATGATGGGCAGTACAGTCCAGCCTCCTCATAACGAAGCTGTATCAGACATAAAAATACCTTTGTTAATGTGCATTATTTGTTAAAAGGATGTATATATGGTGCCCAAATTCACTGCTCACCGAATGCTTCCTGGGAGTGACAAAAACTGATCTCAAAGGCAATGCTTTGCGGGCCATAGGCGCCGCAAGCAATTGCAGTGCTGCAAACATATCGCCGCCATGTTTTGGACACCTCGCATTCGAGGACACCTTGTATCTGCGAAAAACATTTTAGACTTACTTCGTTAGATGTGATAATTTCTCATATTCGTGTTTGTTATATCGAGCTTCATCTGTATGTTGATTTGCCCAAAGTTTGCCTTTATGGCTTTAAGTGGCTTCGCGACTTTGCAGACGCAGAGTAATTGTCAACAAAATATGGAGTTATAAAATTTGCAATGATTATGCGTTCGTGTGCGCAGAGACACAATCCCTTGCCGTGTTTAGAAGGCTGCCTACAGTCGGTCTGATTTTTTGGACTTCCTAGGACCGTGAAAATGTCCGAAAAGACGAATACATGCCTTTAACTGCCATGTCCAACATAGATTTAAAGGCCTGTGAGTGCATATATTAGTGATCTCGGTGCTCGTACTGTGACGGCAGACTGCGGGTGCTCACTTGTATAATCAAGGAACACATTTTACGTTCCCTGACGGTGGCCCGTTTGCACTCTTGGTGTGCTTCATCGCAATACATTGCATATGCTTGACCGCGTAACACCACTGCATTGCCGCGGAGCTAAATTTCGGGAAGCGGCATTATTTAATGCTCTAAACCCTTGCTGTGCTTCCGCAACGCAATCGGCGAGGATGACGAAGGCGGAGTCGGGCCATTGCCGATCGCGGGGAATCCTTTAAATGAAAAATACGGCAACGAAGAGCAGGAAGCTTGATAGTGAATGTCGAAGCAACTAGGCCTAACGGCAGCACAAAACGACTTCTATGGCTGCGAGCAGGTCGGTGCGCGAATGCGTTGGTTCGGGGGTGCGACATAATCAAAATGGAGGCCATTTGGCCATGGCGGCCATGGCTTCAACTACAATTCCGTTTCGGACCTGCGGTCACGGCAAAAATTCTAAAATCGGACGGCAAAGGGTCTCAGAGTCTGAAATACATTGGCTCTATTTGGTAGGTGGCGGTGCCATGAATGCGTCAGATTTATCAGGCATGTCTGAAAAATGGGTCGTTGACTGTATATGATTGCTTGAAAATTTAGAAAAGCTAAAGCATAAAAACACATTAAAGAATGTCTGAAGCCACAAGCACAAAGGTTTGACCAATCCGTGTGCCATCTATTGTTTCCCGCAGACTACTGCAGCACCAGGGCTCCTAGTAATTTTTGCAGGAAACTGGGTTGGTGCTAAGTGGTTGCTCGTAAACTTTGCTTGACGGCTTGATAAAAACTGCTTGATACTTCAGTTGTTGGCGCTACAAGTGTTGGTGCCATGACACCACTACGAGATATTCATGTCTGCTCAGCATAATTTCCATGACTATCACAACTTCTTGAAGTATCGGTGCTTGAAATATCAAAAAGTGCATTGACATTCCAGTGTAGGTCATCCCAAATTGGTAGAGGAATGCTTTTGGTAAACTTAATAGGAACGCAAATGTATTTCGTAGGACAAATTTTAGTGCTTTTACTTTGCTATAAAATTCTGGCCAATCCATTCTGGAATTGCAGCGACAGACATGGACAGACTTTAGCAGCTATCCCTGCAGAACACCCTGTATCTGTTACCTTAAAGAACCCCATCTGGTCAAAATTAATCCGGAGCCCTCCACTACGGCGTGCCGCATAATCAGAACTGGTTTTGGCACGTAAAACAGCAGAAAGAAGAAGAATATTAAGCACTTTAACATGTGCCATCACACAGTTGGGAAAGAAAAGGGACAGAGACGACTGAAGAACACAGGACTAGCACTTCGTATCAACTGAAAGGATCTTATTACAAACATTATATATATATATATTTATATACATACATATATGAATCACAATCCATGCACAGACCACTGAATATGTACACATCTAATGAAGTTATCTCAGTTGATAGTTTGCACGTCTCCTGGATTCTTCAGTCATCTCTGTCCCTATGTTGCGCTTTTCTAACCA
Source organism: Dermacentor silvarum (assembly GCF_013339745.2). Lineage (NCBI taxonomy): Eukaryota > Metazoa > Arthropoda > Arachnida > Ixodida > Ixodidae > Dermacentor > Dermacentor silvarum. The sequence goes on from NC_051163.1 coordinate 24,162,169, forward strand.
CAGCGGTAGTCCATAGGCACAATTCTACTTGCCTGCGCCACGCAAGTGCTATTTACACTTGATCTCCAAAAAAGCTGGTGTGCGTGCTCCTAAACTACCTGAGAACTGCGTTTTTCCTGCTCCAAATTTGAATGCTTCAAATTCTGAATTGGCTGGACCACGAATAACTGTGCATCCACACCAACTGGCCCACTTCGCCGTTTTGTTGATGCGACACCAGCTTCACTTAAGTCCGCCGTTGTTACTTTTATTGCGATAGCAATTATATGGACACTCCAAGCGCATTTCTGCCGTCGCCGTCGCCGTGAGGTTCCGTATAAAGTCCAAGGGCGATAAAATCGTCGCCGTGAGCCTTGCGCTGTAAGTGCAAGTGAAAGCATGCGAAGGTGCGCCGGCGATCGAGGCTCCTTATCGCGCACGCGAGGGAGTAAAGCGGAGAGGAAGCGCGCCCTCTTCCGTCACATGCTACGCTCCGGGAGAGGGTTGGGGTAGGTGGTGCGTTGTGCACGCGGCCCAGGCCGCCGAAAAGCTCCGGGGGGACGGAGGTGGGGGGGAAGCTTACTGCTCTGGCCGACCTGGGCGGCCGCGCGCTCTATCTCGAAAGCCATCTGTGTCGCGGACACATTCCGGCGTGCGCTGTCATTTCGTTCGCGCATTAGTTCACGTTGATGCGAAAGCCGGCCCGAACATATATTCGCTCGCTGCTGCCGCCGTGTTTGCACACTCCGGCGCATTGGCAGCGACTTTCCGGGGTCATTGAGTGATATGTATTCAAGTTTGCTTGCTCGCGCGCGACACCACGCTTGTTAATTTAGTTAGTAAGCGGCCATTCCGAAGTTTATTTCTCATTCTTTCTATCAGCACTTCTCAGAAGCCGGAAAACTCCTGCAAGGATGCTCCAAGGACTACGGCAAAGTACTCGCTGTCACAAGCTGACACCCGTCAGCAGATTGAAGTGCACCGGCCACCTCCACGTATATCCAACCCAGGTTCCAGGAAACCAAGCCAGGTGTCCATACCGTCAACAGGTTAGGATGCACTCTTCCAACAGGCTTCTTGTCTGTGAACGCAAAGAAACGCCATGCTTATGTGCCATTCAAACTCTCGCAGATCAAACCAACACCAAGGAAGACTGGGAGTTGATTGTGAGTACGCAGACTGTTTTTCTGCCCCACTTCTATTTAACCTTTCAGTACCCACTGTGTTTTCACCGAAGTTGCCAACAGAACTTGACCCTGAAAGAGGCTTTGAAATATTTAAGGCCTTGAAACATAGTAAGGAAACGTTTGCGATCTGTACAAGAGGCTCCTGTGAACATATGAGCCAAATATTATTGCACGGCACGCAGCAGGGCATTCACAATCTCGCGTCGAAAACAAAAAAAGAAAATTACTCCATCTCCCGCTAAAGGGAACCATGTGTGGATGCGAAGCAGCGGGGAGACGGTCAGCTTGAGCGGGAGATGGTTTCGCGGCAGCGGCCCGAGCGCTCATCGCGGCGCTGCACAGGAGAGAGAATGAGGCGCGCGCGCTCCGTCATTTTCATACCGCGGAACAACCGTGGCGCCCTCGGCCGAGTATGCAGCTGTCGCACCAGCTTTCGTGCGCGCCGCTCCGGATTTCTAGAGGAGAGAAAGGGGGGAGCGTAGGAGAGGAGAGAGGGGGGAGGGGACGCGCATGCGCTGTGGGGGCGTCGGACGCGGGCGCCGCTCCGTACAGTAGAGGATTCCTAGAGGAGAGAAAGGGGGGAGCGTAGGAGAGGAGAGAGAGGGGGAGGGGACGTGCATGCGCTGTGGGGGTGTGGGACGCCGCGGGACGGACGGACAAAGCCTCCGCCATAAGCTGCTTCGCATCTAAAAGAAATCGCTTGCTTTCGTTTCCGCAATGTCTTCGCACAGCGTCGCTGCGAAACAGCTGGACCGACCAACACCTTTTAGCTGAATTCGTGATCGTGAGAACATTCTCAGCAATACACAATCGCTAATTTTGAGGTAAATGAAGAACATATGAATGTCTACAATCTCAAAACGACAAAAAATATCACTTCATCTTTGCACTGGGTCGTTTGCACTGCGTCGTTGCGTAGCAGCTGCGTCTGCTGCGCGTGGCCTCAGAGATCGCAGCGCCGTGCTTCGTAGCGTTGTCTACTGCGGTCGCCAGGGGGTTCGGCGATGAGCTCTTTCGCTGCCGAGACACTTAACTTCCGGGCGGGGCTTTGGCCCCTTGGCTTCTCCCCTGTGTAGCTTCCCAAGCGCTATACTGTCCGTGACTATGAAGGGAGAGCTACGGAGGCAAAGCGCGCACAAATGAGAGCGCTTCTGAAGAGTGTCCCGCGTTATCATCCATGTTACTTTAAGCTGGGGAAGAGAAAACAGAAACACCTTATTAGCAAGAGTTAAATAAAACAGAGCACTGCACTAAGCGTGAAAGTTTACTTGTATTGCGGAATTTCCCTTCTTTATTTTGGCAAACGCGAAACCATCGCACGTGGAAGCTGCGTCGATTCAGCGTCTGTTTCGAGCTACCAAAAGCACTGTCAAACACTGCCGGACTACTTCGCGCGGTAACACATGTGCAGCAGCCATGCCCCGTAGCTTTCCCCTGAAAGCCATAGAAAGTGGTCCGCGAGTATAACAGGGCCGATGAGAGAGAGAAAGCCGGGCATATTGATGCTATAACCCCACTTGAAGGATTAGAAAAATTTTTGTGGCATGAGATTGGTGAGGCGACGTCTTTGAACCCCATAGCCGTTTTGTTTTACCAAGAAATTTCTTACCCAGAATGTTTATTTTTTATTCCTCATTGTGAATATACATTTTATAAGAAACAGGTTTTTGAGGCAGAAAAAGATAGCCTACTCGCAAAAGTAACAGTGAGTTACTGAAGTTTATTGCATGCCTTGGCATAAATGCACCATCCACCTGCTAGTAATCAACAAGAATTATGGAAGGAATATGCACAGAAATATTTCTTTCTTACATTAGCTGTGTATGCTAACAGTACTTTAAATTTGACCAAGGGAGCTTTGGCAGCGAGTGGTACAGCTCGAAACAAGAGATTAGACAGAATAAATTTCTTAATCGTTTCTTCGACTATCATCGAAACAACGTTATCCTCTAGAAAGCACACAGTACCGTATAGACTCATGTAAGTGCCGCACCCTTGTAAGGACCCAAAATTTGTAGAAAAATAATTTCAACAGGCAAGCAATCGCGTTCGGTGCCCCGATGCCACGCGGGCAGCTGCGCGTGATCCTGATGCGATGGTACAATGGTAATGGGATGCACAAGTCATGACTGCACCGGCACCATTATGGCGAAAAGGTTCGGTCCCGTGTAAGGGCCACACTTCACCAAAATTGTTAAAAAAAGGTGTGGCACTTGCCTTAGTCTATACGGTATTTTCAAACAGTTCAGCTGGCGAGCATGCAGTAAACATGCAGGGTACGGAAAAATAAAGGAAAACAGTGTAGGCTTTGACGGAATGCTGTTACATCAGTTTTAGGCCACAAATGCGCACTTGCAATGTCGTCCTGTGAGCTTTCCTCTTTGTCTTCATCATCTGAGATACTGCTGACCTCCGTCACCATCACATTTACCTTCGCTTCCTGAAACCATATGCACTTCGGTGGCTGAACCATCACCTTCTTAAGAAGACGAACAGAATGCCTGAATTGCCGGCCCATCGAGAAGATGGGCCGGCAATACACGCATGGCCTCGGTGAGACGTGATATTGAAAATTATAATTGTCACATGAAAAACGCACACCAAATGTACAAGAAGAAAGAACTCACTGGGCACGTACTGCCATCTGCCAGCCGAAACACCAATTAGGCGGCGTACGAGCGTCTCTGGCACAAAATGCTCATGGAAAGAACAAAAATACCACAAGGACGAGCCACACTTGTCCCAAACGCTCTGGGGACGCCAGGGCTTGGACGAGGAGTGCTCGTACAAAACGGTCAAGTGGTTAATAGTGAGGCCATTCTATGATTAGTTAGAAAAGTGTTTTCAGGGCCCCTTTAAGGGAACTTGATGACTTCCGTCCATAATGAGTGATCATCACTTTTTAGCTGAAGTACTCCCTACATTCTACATGGCTGTAGACATTCTACTTGAATTAGATTAGTTGAATATGACAGTATTGGCCATATGTTATATATGTACCATACATAATTCTTTTATGTTGCCTGTGATGGGGTATAATTCTAGTCATTGAGCTATTTTACTCAAAGAGGCAAGCATTAGTTGCACGAGAAATCAAAATGTATAATGGTATAGCTAATAAAATGTACTGATTATCTTTTAATTTAATTACTTTATTGCACATATTGCAATTTACAAATTGTAGCTGGCGAATTCGCAATGTCCTGTTCACAAATTAAAATGTGAATTGGTGAACTTCTGGTAATTAGTTGATCATGCATTTCGATATCTCGTGAGATTGATATGTCTGTTCCTTCGAGTAAAACAGCTCAAAAACTACAATTACATTGTCTGCCGCAGCCGACCTAATAAATTCTGGATGGTCTAAAGAAACACCCGTGTATTTCTTTGTTTAAACTTTGTCACTAAGGCATATCACGTAAAATGAAATAGTCATTATGCTATTCAAAAATGAGCTACTAACGTTTTAGCCCTCAAGCCTGAGCTGCACTAGTCCGACCAATTTGCACCATTATCGCGAAGGACGAGCCCCACTTGCCCACGCTGCAGTTTCTGTTCTTTTAATCGCCGTGAACAAGTCACGGTCATCTGCTCATGCCACCGTCTATTGCTGCATTTGGGCATTCGTGCATATTCTTTTGCAGTTTACATTTTTAAAATTTCCATGCCCTGAAAAACCATTATTGGGGATTTTACGTATCCTTATGTCCACATGTATGTGTTATATAGGAAGTAGGTTATTCCATAGAGAGCGTCACAAATAAAATACAGGCTTTGCTATTTAATGTTTTCATTGAGAACAAGGAACAGAGTGTACAATGGAGATCTTTAATGAGCATGCTATGTGGAAACTCCCGGGGAAGTTCTAAAACAAAAAAAAGGGGGGGGGGGCGGTAATATTTTGCAGTGTTTTAAGAAATATTTTGGGCGTCAAAGTGGTAAAGGGCCTCTCGCCAGGTTTGCCCATTTTAAACAGGCAAGCGAAGTGCATACTTAATGCGATCACGATCCTGTTAAAAGACTTCGTATTAATGAGACTTAACGCGGTGACGATCGTGTCTACAAAGTACTGCAGCACTTTGCACCTGCGAAAAAAGGTGAAATTTCAAATAAAATGCTGTGCACCCTCACTCTCAACGAACCGCTGCTCCCAGTCAGAGTCGAGGTAACACGCACAAACGCCGCGACGCAAATTCCAGTCCGTTCGGTAAATCATCTAATGCGGAACGCGCAACGCTGCCATAAGAAATACGTGGCTAAAAAAGAAAAGGAGATGCGGTTAATCACGTGATCCAGATGTGGTCTCTTGGGCCCGGTATGGGAGAAGGCAGGGAAGGAATGCTGCTTGCGGAGGTTACTCAAGGCAGACGGTGAGAGTCTCTGTTGGCAGTCACGGTCGTCTCCTGGCTGTATTATATATGGTAACAGGACATTCAATTCCTTCTGTCCGCTCTAATAATCAACTGATTTGAAAAATTATTTCGGTCAAACGATCCCAAGGTGGCGTTCTAGAATTTCCAGTGTATAACTAACATTTGCAACAGGGCATGGTGGGGCCCTTTAAATAAGTACTGACATAATGATTTTTACTTTTTAATTATTATTTTTGTAGCATTTAGCGAAGGCCCTGCACACCCGAAACAGTATAACAACACCGGTGAGCCTCTGAGTGCCACAAATAATTTATTGTACTAGCTTTTTTTACGACCAGTTTCAATTTCACTTTCCAGAAGGTGTGTGTGTGTCGTGACACCAAGACACAGAGGGTGATCACATGAAAGAAGAACATTGTGATGTATTGACAGTCACTTTAGTTTGCTTGGTCGTCTGCTATGCTGTTACACTGGACCTCACGATGAGCAGCAGCGTACCCAACGATCGAGCGAACCCAAACCACAATGTGATTATGAGATATGCGCGGTGGCGGGGGACTCGGGAACAAGCTTGACCACCAGAAAATTTTTAACCTGCACCAAGTACACGGGCATTCTTGCATTTCGCCGCCGTAAAAATATTTCCTCCGCAACCATAAAACGAACCCGTGACCTCGTGCTTAGCAGCGCAATACAATAACCACTAAGCCACCGCGTCGAGTATGCATATTGTCACGTAGTAGTGACGCTGAAGTAAACAGTAGTAAAAATGTGTATGGCGAAACTGGTTGTTTATTGGGCGAACCTGTGCCCAGAAAAGCAAGCTACACTCGAAGCACAACGAAAGCGGCGAACACAGTCGGCGGTCGTCGAAATCTGATCAGCGGCGCGACGCGTCGGCTTTTATACCTGAGTCATCGAAGGTTCCAGATTAATCCCTGATGCCCGCGTGTCTTCCAGAAAGTTCTAGACAATTCGCGTCGGTCACACAATCAGATAACATAAGCGTCGGTGAAAACAGGCAACGAAAAGAAGCATCGATAACGTTCTATAACCTTCCGATACAGGCGCGTCCTGCGCCGAGCGATAACGTTTAACATTTGTTAGCCGGTGGAAAGCGGCCACCGGTGAAAGATAAACATGTATACGTGTCAATATGTTGGTGGGTGCACAATGCGCATGCAGTAAGTATGTCAGTGCACTATTGGACAATATACAACTAATGCGTGACGAAAGACTGAAAAGCACAATGAGACAAGGGCGGACGCTTTCTTCATCTCCTTGTGCCTTTTTGTCTTTCGTAATGCGCTGGTCACCATAATGCAGAGATCCACTCGCTCAAATCTGCACCTGCCTCACGTGCATTTTCGTTATTTTCAGGCAAAAATGGTCGACCAGATCAACTACCTTGTGACAACGAAAATTCAAACCACGTTACACGAGGAGGTGCCCAAAGTCATAGAACATTTATTGGACTCGCAACGAGCGATGATCAAGGGCCACGATGATCAAGGTGAGGGAGACGGCGGCTCTGTTGCGGAACCAAACGGAAGGCAGTACAGCTTGGTGCCCGGTCCAGCTGGTAGTTCCACTTGGCAGCCTTCAAGTGCGTCGCAGCAGCGAAGTGTTACCACTGGCTCATCTTCTGGAGCATCACAGACGCCCTGGGGCGAGCCCGTGGAGCCGTTTGGAAAACAGACACTGCAAAGATTCACCAGCAATCTGTCTTCCGTTCCGCCGAAGGTGCAGCCAGTGACCGTCACTTGCCTGTGGCAGCCCTCAAATGCATTACAGCAGGCAAGAGTTGCTGCAAACCTGTCTCCTCAAGCATCACAGATGTCCTGGGGTGTGGCCGTAGGGCAGTTCGGACAGCCACTGTCCAGCTTCAACAGCAGTCCGGCTTCCCTTCCGCCAGAGGTGCTGCCAGCGACCGTCACTCCCACTTGGCAGCCCTCAAATGCATCGCAGCAGCGAAGAGTTGCTGCAGACCTACCTCGTCAAGCATCACAGATGTCCTTAGGGCAGTTTGGACAGCCATTGTCAAGCTTCAACAGCAGTCCGGCTTCCGTTCCGCCAGAGGTGCTGTCAGCGACCGTGCGGCCCGCAGACCGTGCCCGCCCCTCGGAGGCGATGCAGCGGTATGCGAGCACGCTCGCAAGAGATGAAAGTGACCCACCACGCTTTCGAAACTTGGGCATTTCGTTCGACACACCGGCAGCGGTGGAAGGTGGGCTGTCGAATGTCGGCGCTTGGCATCTCGACTCATCCAGCGCACAGCAGGAAAGCGGACCAGGTGCTTCCTCTTCGGACTACAACCCGGAGGTGCGATTTCCTGAAGCGCACAGTGTCTTTGTGGGAGGCCTCTTGGAGGAGCCGGACTAAAGAAAAAAAAAAAAGAATGGGTGCGGAGTGCAAGGGCATGCCATGTTTTTTTTCCTCAGTTAAAATGGACTGTCTATGAACAGGAACACTTCATTGAAATTACGGAGCAGCTTACCTGCTTCGAGTAGAGTTTCTAAACAATATACTCTAGGGGAAATGTGGCGCCAGTGGTCATTAATGAGCGTGGGCCTCCTACTGTAGCCCGGCAGTGGCTGCACATACGTTGCCCGCGTGCGCCATCGTCGGAAGTAATCTGCGGCGGTTGCAAAGCTAGAGCGAGCCGAGATGGCCATAGTTTCGAGTGCACTGTATTCAGGCACGTCTAGCACTGGAGGTCGCGTAATCTTGCGGTTTGGAGAAGCGTTCAAGCGAGAGGTAGACGAAGCCTTCGCTCCCCTCTGCTTGTACTTTTCATGATAGCGTCGTCCCACTGGGGGCGACACAATCAGTCGTGGAGACGGAGTGGATGCTAGAGAATTGCACGCTTCGCTTTGTACCGTCGATTTGAAGACATTGTCGACACAGCATGACAGTGTATCTTTGGTCGCCTGCTCTCAAATTCAAAATGTGCCGCACCTTTTGAAAGGTGAAAAACGCAGGTTGTTCTTCCTAACTTAACATTTGCCTTGCACCCAAGTCAAAGCAAGATGCAGAGGCAACCAGTCTTCTGGACGAGCATTGTTTGTTGAAATATTGTCATGTGCAACACAATGCGGCAACGCTTGACACTTCACAATTGGATGGTGCACATATGCGCATAACTGAAGGCTTCTTGGCTTAACCCTTATGGTGGCAACAGACGACGTGGGCTTTTCTTGCAAGTGTGTCCGATGATCTGTAGATCATTGCCAACTTTCAATTACTGTACCTATGTTGCTGTGTTTAATTAGGTTGGCTAGTCTCCTTGCTGTACTTGCAAAGGTGGTATAGTCTATAAGGTTCCGCCGTTACGTTTTTGGCTGGTAGAGGAGATGAAAGGTGTACAATCACTGCATTCTACCATTACTAAAATTTTGGGCAGAAACTTTGAAGTAAACAAGGAAGATTGAAGAGAAGCTAAGGACTGGCTAACGGGCTACGGAACGAAATATGATTGGCATAACGTTGAAGGACAGGAGCGCAGCTGGCGTGGATTAGAGAGCAAACAGTGGTAGCCGTTTCCTCTCTAATTTCATTAAACAGGTCTAAACCCGTGGATTCCTAAAGAGATCGAATGGACGCCAAGAAAAAGAAAACGCAGTCAAGGATGGTTAAGCATAAGGGGGCATAATGAAATTGGGAAATTTATAGGCACAGGATGGAGTCGTTGATCTCACAGAATAGTTCCCTAAAAATTGCTAGAGAGATCACTGGTACAAGTATCTATGGGAGTTGCAAGCATGGCAGTTCAGACAGCATGGGCATGACGGTTTGGTTTGGTTTGGTGCCTATAGAAATAGCACAACCCACTACGGGGGATTGGCCATGAATCGTGCAAGTGCATACGTTTGGCCTGCACTTCATCCTTCTTTCTCTGAATGGCTTTGTGGCTTTGGATATTGATAAATTTGTACAGAAAACTGTGTTACAAATGCAATATTTTGTAGTGATAATATGCATGAACACATAGCCTTATTGTCTTAATTCCGCATTTGAAGTAGGATTTCTTTAAAATTTGGGGGAATGCAGCCACAGCGGAGTAAACGATGCCACAAAATTTTCTCAAGCCACAAGCACAAAGACCAGACAAATCCATGTGCTAACCAAGATACTCACGTTTTGAACGGCTATTAATTTTCAATAATAAATGTTTTATTCTCTCTCTCACGTTTTCTGAACGATCACAGTGCGAAAATTCTCTCGGGTAATTTTAATAGAAAACTGTGAGCGTCGTAAAACGGGCACAGTCTGAGATTACAGGGAGGTGCTTTCATCTTGCGGTTAACGTAAACTAAATTGACGAAGATGAAAAATGAAAGCCACAGTTCGAAAATTCAAAACTTTTGGCATAAGGGTTGTGGGAGAAGGTATTTCTAAAGCAAACATTATGTTTTAAGATGATTCTTCCTCATTTCTTTTTTTTTTCAGGGTTTTCTCTGAGGCCTGCTTCCCGAGAGTTAGGTTTGGGCGCAAGAACAAGAGAAGAAGAAAAAAAAGGTGTATGTGATAGAGGCAGTAGTAATGCTGCGAACTCAGTTCTCTGAAGTTCTCCAACACCAGGACTGAAGGTGCTGTTGTCTTACAGCCACTGAAGTTGCAGAAAGCTCCACATCCTCCTTTCTTCGGCCCCTGTAGCACTCTGACGCGGTAGATGGATATGTCTGGTGCATCGCCGCCAGGGCCAGAGTCTGCCTCACTCCAGCTGAAGTTCTCCGACACAAGATCTGAAGATGCTGTTGTCTTAGAGCCATTGGAGTCGCAGAGAGTTCCACGCGCTGACAACACTGCTGCTCATACGTCATGTGAACAAGACGACAACAGCACATCAGAGTCATCTGTACAAGTTCAGAGTGTAAACATCGTGGATATGACCAATTCTTCTGATGAGGCCTGCGATATCAAACCACCCGGCAGGCACAGTGGCTTCCCAGCCATTGGAGTTGCAGAAAGTGACACCTGCCGATAGTACTGCTACTGATACTTCATGTGAACTGTATGACAACAGCTCATCATAGCCACCGGAAGCAGTTCGGAGTGAAAGCATCGCAGGTGTGGTCAGGAGTTATGCAAATGAGACCGCTGATGTCAACATTACCATTTCGCAGCTGTTCGAGGCTTTAGTTACACATGATAACCACGTTGAAGAGCTAGCAGTGCGCATTGGTACCGTGGTATTAGAAGTGTCGGATAAGTCATGTACGGTAAGCGAGCTGTCGAACCTGTCAGAAGCAGCAAGTGAGTTTTTTTTTTTTTTTTAGTTCTGCTGAATACCATAACGTGCTGCCTGAGAATGGCAGTTCAGACAGGCTGCTGACTGATAACTAATTAAGCCTGCTCAAGGAAGCTCCTATTGCTGTCATTTCACCGCCAGCAGAAAACATGGTATCGGTTGCGATTGAAGCACCAGACCCTGTAGGTAGTACGTACAGTTCTACAACAAACTGCTGAAGACAAGGTGCCACAGTTGTCTGACACGTGTGATGCACCCTCGTCGACGCTACAGTTTTACAGCAAACTGCTGAAAGCGAAGTACCGGACATGTTCGAAGCACCAGACAACGTCATTGCAGATGCTACAGTTTCTCGGCAAGCTGCTGAAAAGGAGAACCAGGCCTTCTTGAAACGCCAGGTGAAGCACTTGCATACGTCACTGCTCTACAGCGAAATTGAGGAAGACGAAGCATCTAACCTGTTGGAGATGCCTGACAGTGCAAGTGCCATTATTGCGAACCCAACAGAAACAGTGATACAAGTGGCTGGCAATGACTCAAGTCCGCAACCAGCAGCTACTTTACATGTTCTGATCGAAAGCGCAGCATCTTACCACCAGTGCTGTCCGGTACATTAAATGCCCTGGATGCAAGCTCGGCCGGTCTGACGCAAGAGTATGACGCACAGGTCAATATGAATTCCATTGAATCGATGCTTTGAAGGCATCAGATATAGTGGAGAGTGTGCTCTAAGCAACGAAATAAACATGCCTGCTCTTAAATATGTGAATGCGCCGTTGAAACATGATGTTGCAACCACTAGGAGCCACTATTTTACCTGCAAGAAATTGACATGCAGTGCAGCGGCAGACGCACAAGAGACTTCGGAGTGGCTCTTCTCAAAAAGAGAACAACTGCAGCTGTGGCATGCAACATATACAAGACTGACACATGCAAAAAAGTAGCTTTAGATAGAGAAAAATTGAGTTACCAAAGTGATTTAGTGAAAGTGCTTCAGGTCTCAATGTCTTTTATAGCAACTGATCTAGAAGACAACAGAAAAAGAGCAGAATGCCTTTGCGGATTGACATCAGGCAGTGTACCTATATATTTTGCTGCTAGTAGGGCAATCAGTATATTATGCCTGTCAATACAAGGAGGTTGGAAAAAAGACTACTGGAGTGGTGGCGCCCGCTAATGTTTACCAGCAGGGGTAAACGCCAGCGCTTGCCCTGACTTCACATCTGAAAGAGTGCCGCGCACACCTTAAGTGCGTTTGTTGTGTGAATATAAACGCTAGGGTAATTGCAAAATAAAAGGTCGTTGTTTCTAGCTAAAATATTATATTTGGCTAAGTGCTGATATCAAGAACTCTAAAAAAAATGCACCACGACATTCAGCTTTGCTCCTAAAAGCTGTGAAACAAAGGTGTACATATAATCTTCACAGCGAAATTAGCCATCTGAAACATGAAGGAGGCGAAAAGCAGGCGTTTCCTATATCCCACTATTCCCTGATGTCTATTCTTGCCCTGAGTAAGGTGGCGGCGGCCTGGCTTCACTTTCAAAGCAGCATTGCCGCTCCAGAATTTTTTTTTCAACCTCCTTTGGTCAATAATGCCCTCAAGCTACAACAAAAATCCAACCACTTTCCTAATAAAGTTATTTCACTCACTCACTCGTGGAACACCAGCGCGTGGTTTCAGAATAAATGGGCCCATATAGTCAGAAGATCAAAATGAACATTTAATTAAGCTGTCATGACGGGCGAAAATTTTCATTTTTGAATTACATGGGTACAAGATCGGTATAAATATGTCCTTACATGGCTTCCGTTTCAAATCAAAGCTTAAACTTATAACGGTAATGAATATTAGTTTGTATCACATTAGCTAATTTACCCCAAATTTAGATTAATTACGATTCAATTATTTACGACTAATGATGTTTACCAAATTAGGTAATAGCAACAGCTCATTGCAATACTTGCAGCACATTGCGTCATCCTCGACGCTATGAGCCGCGGTGTGCGTAACTCTGCCACTCTACACAACAGCCATTTTTTGCATATGATTGCAAGATGAGCGACTGAAAATAATGCTTGCGCACTAGAAGTCCCATTAGGGAGTTTTTGCAGTCATGTTTTCATGCACGCCCAGGTAGTATACGGTATAAATAAGCGTATTCGCCGCAAAAATGGCATGTGTTATGGCATTGTGCATTCTTAAAGAAAGTTTGCACACTTTGGGGCTTATCTTGTCCCGGCCACAACGGTAATCGACATCTAGCTTACCCGCATCTCCTTTATTCAACGCTCCATGCGAGCCCGGTACTTCTAGGTAACAAGCAGCATGGCCGTTATCAGCGTGACATAGCATTCTCGACAGGAAAGTAGCGAACGCAGGGTGTTCAAGGAAGGAAACGCGAGCAAGGTATACGACGATTATCTTTGTGGGATAAAGTTACGCCCCAAAAGGTGCACATTTTTTTTAAAGTGCGCGGGATACCACTGGCTTAGTAAGCTTAGGTGTCTTTAAGTGTTTGTCTGTAGTCTCCGCCTGACGATAGCCTCCTCTCTTGGAAAGCTGACACCTTGTTAAAATGAAAAGGCTTAGGCTTTGAAACCGAAACCTGATACGCGCCGCAAAGAACCAATCAGCATCCTCGCATTGTCACGTGCACGCGCCCATGCGAGCACGCGCTTCGAACGTCCGAGCCTGGGTCCACGCGTCCCGTGCCGGAATCGCCGCAGCGTTCGAACGCCATCATTTCGGAGTTGTGTGCACAGCTGAGAAGCAGTCATGAGTTTTGGTAAGCTGCTCTCTTATTTCACACGACTCGCGTACTTGCAGTGGTGCAGCCGTCAGCGTTATGCGTCCCCCCCCCCCCCCCCCCCCCCGATAAAATTCATGGCCACAGGAAATTGAGCTATTAGCGCGAAACTTGATTTTAGGCCGACCCACATGGAGAGATTTTTCTTGCTTAAAACTGGCGAACGGCCGCGCGCGGCGTCCGCCCGTCGGCTGTTCGCCCTCGATCAAGATGGGCTAGATATGTTCACACAGGCGGTCAACCGCTCACCGGAAGCGGCGAATGAAGGCTGTCAGCGCGGACCAATCGGGGCGCGGTCGCGTCCGACGTCCTGCCGCCGCATTTGTATCGGCTAGCCAGCCAAAAAGCCTAGAGCGAACATGGCGACAAAAGCTGCGCGCATCGCGTACAATGATCAATGGTGCAGTTGCAGATACAAAACTATTTTTTTTTTCGCTGCATTTTACTGAGAATGGAATCGCGCTGTTTATAGCAACACTGAAATCGTGGCGGCGGCGGCCGCCTGTTTTTCGCCGCATTTGGGTGCAGCATTATAAAAGCAGAGGCCGTTTTGATTATGCACTCCTTCCGTCATCGATCGCTTATGCCACGCTGAATTATGATCCAGGTGATCATACTTCATTAGAATTTTTTTGTTTACTGATGTCCCCATATTTCTTTGACAGTATTACTTCGATGTTAACTTGCCTCTCTCTATTTCTTTACGCTGCACGTATATTTCGCAGTCACCAGGCAATTCAGGTGTGGTGTCCACAGAAAAGTGAGGAAGTTGCGATGCCTACGGCTTTTCCATCCCCCTTTGGTCCCCCTCAATTAAAACAGTAGATTTCAACTACTACGCTTTGCATTTTGCTTTCAATTGTTTTACAAAGTTGTAACGACAAGAAGGAATGCACGGATGAAAAAGCTATTTGAAGCACTGTAGTTCGCCTTGTTAAAATTTATAGCACTACCGGCCACGTAGTAACCGCCGGGTATGTCGGAACAGTATGGTGCTAGATTTATTTCAACATGCGACAAATAATTAGTTTTGTACTTTTTTTATGCAAGCAGTTAAAGAAATGCGCCAAATGCAGGGAAGGAAGCTAGAGCGTAGGAACGATGAGACATGAAGATCAATCAAACAATCAAGTTTTCTTAACGCAAGATTACCATCATCTTCGTAACTTGTCGTTGCTGCACTCCAGTATTTTTTTTTTCTTTTTTTGCTGTAGTGAAATACCGGTTTAGCCCAACTATCCGTCTCAGCTGTCAGCAAATGCAGCTTGGCTTCTTAGTGTAGCTATGGTGCTGTTTCGATGGTTCCTTTACACGGCCACGAAAAGGAGGGTAGGAAAGGGGTCACAAACTGCCGACTCATTCGTCGGTCAGCCTAGTGTACAATTCCTGCGAGCCACGCAGTGACCGTATCACCAAAAAGCAGGATAACCAGCACGTCTGCGTTTCTCCACGTTCGACACTGGGGAGCTTGGTTGGTCCTGTCCTCTGCTGTTGCTCGTCTCGGAACATACCACTGACCTTCATTATCGCATAATGCTTTTGATGAGATGGATCAAACGCTGCTTCGATATCCACACCCACCCGTACACCAGGGATATTGCATGACCACACTCCCTCATTTTTTGTATGGGAAGGAACCCTTGTAAGCGCACCCTAAGGGCCCATTCACACTTGCGACTAGGCGAGGTCGCGCGACCGATTGCGACTGGCGACCAGAATCTACTCAAGACGAACGATGTTTACACTTACAAATGCGACCGACGAGTCGCAAAACCGAAATGTCTCACGATATGCCGTTCACGTCTGCTTTAAATGTCATCGCCGCGTAGAATAAGCGTCAGCGTATACGGACGTTCTGTTTCTTCGCATCTGATTGGTTCAGCTGTTCTGCGACTGCGGTCGCGCGACTGAAAAATCAAGCAGTGAGCGACTGACCCGAAATGGTCGCATTTCGAGAAAAGCGACCATTTGCGACTTTGCGACTGGTCGCTTTGCGACTAACTTGGTTGCGCGACCTCGCCTAGTCGCAAGTGTGAATGGGCCCTAAGCCGAGAAGTAGTGCTCCATTTGGCTGGCGCTTTAAATTAATTCCATTGGAAGTTGGTATAATTTATGACTTCGTGTGAATCCGAGAAATGTATGCCTCATATACTGCGATTGTGGACACTAACTACTAATAAAGCAAGAAAAAAGAAATGCGAGACAAGTTCTTGCAGTATTCCTTTAAGTCTCATCGAGCACTCGATCAATTCTTTTGACTGCGATAATAACAGCTGAACGTAACGAAACCTTTAAAGAATACACTACCTAGTGGATAATTTGGATGCATATCCTTTATTGTTGGCATAGGTTGCACGATTGTCAAAAATTCTTCCTGCTGCAGTGCACAGCTGAAGCCTCAGTGACCATTCAGCTGCTATGTCCACGCTGGATGACGACACTGCGCTGGGACATATATCGGAGCACCTCAACAACGCCGTGAGAGCCGACGAAGGGGTGTCTCTCTCCAGGCTGCAAGGAATCCTTTCGCAACTCCCACCATCACTCCGGGGCCGGTTCGGTCCCACAATTGAAACCATACGGTTGGTCGCAGGACGATTTCCCGGAACGATTGTTGTCGGTTCGGACAGCAGAGTTTACATGTCCGCACAACCTCGCGCATCAAGCAAAAACAATGAAACAAAGAGCGCCAACTCGACTGATGCACCAATTGAGCTGCGCAATGTCACTGGGAAAATAACAAAAGTGTTACCGTATTACGGTTTTGTGGATTTGTCACACCCGCTCCGAGATAGTGTTTTTTTCGAGAAGCGGCTCTTCCAGGAAAACAGGCACTTTGACCTGAGAAAGTCTGGGCTCAAGCTAGGAGACATAGTTATATTAGACGCAGTAAGAAGCCCACCAGGCCACAGAGCCAGGTATCAGGCCACTCGAATAGAACTGCGTAGAAATATAGCCCACACCAGCAACCCCACAACGAAGCAGGCGGCCTTCCAACCAAATAATCACGGCATGACCAATGGACTTGCTGGCACAATCCAAGCCGTGAATCCATGCCATGCGTTTATATTATTTGGTCAGGGCAACAAAGATTGTGCCTACGTTTCTATTGATAACGTAGACAAGTCCCTGCTTCAGGCGGAAAAGAGCCTAAATGACATTTTTAGCGTCGGAGACAAGGTCCACTTCGATGCACAGCCACATCCAAAGCCGACAAGCTGCGCCAAGTGGTGGGCCACCAATGTCAAGAAAGTGCAGTGCGCTGAACTTGCCCAGGCCAACGACTGCGGAGACGAGGCCTTACTGTGAGACAACGACATCGCCGAGCTTCTGCTTGACCTAAAAGAGTTCTCTGCGCGGAGGAAGCTATCTGGCATCAGAGGCGCATTCTTCCCAAACTCTAAGAACACGGGTGTCGTATCCGCCTATGACCAGCACGTCATGGTCCGAGTGATAGTAGGAGTGGCGTACTGCAACGGACAGAAGATCAGGTCGTTCGGCGAGCTTTTGAAGGACTGCGCTCTCCAAGACGCAGTGGACGTGTTTGTAGACGCAGTGGAAGCACAACACGACGTATGGGTAGCGACACTCATGTGGACTGGAGAACGACCTGAGCACCCCCTCGTTGAGCAGAGCGAAAGCGCCTTTCACAACGCCCTCGCCCTCGCCATGAGCGAAATGCCCGCGGGCACTTGCGACTTGGAAGCGGGAGACCTCGGCAGCTATAACACGTCACCCAATTTCTGCTCCGTTCCCGGCAGTGACCATTCGGTCGCGGTTTACCCGCACAGCAAGGGGATCCTTAAGGTCGTGAACGACAACAGCGCAGTGTGCGAGGTGCAGGAGCCGGATGGATGCAGGAGCGTGGAGTTCTGCACTTTCTACAGGAACAACGTGCCCCACGTAGGTCACCTCAAGAATGTCCTCCGAGAAAACGACGTCGTTCAGATTGACTACATGGTCGGCACGCTTGGCGGGAGGGAGGAGGTGTGCTGCCGCCTCGTGTGGCAGGGCGAAAGGCCTTCAGACGTGCACCAGACGAGTCCTGCAGAGTTTGGCCTGCTGCTGAAGGCCAGGGCAGCGCAGGAAAACGTCCTTCAGGCACCTGGCAAGCTCAGCGCACTAGCGTAAGTTGTGAAAAGGTTTAAGGTTTCGTTCAAACTGCGTTTCTGTAAAGTTGTCCAAAGTGAACCTAGTCTACATGCACGAACCACGACTGAATGCTAAGCATAACAGAGCACGCTTCATGCATAGCAGGCAACCGTATACGAAAGCTAGAGCGACATGTCTCACTCCTCCATTTGTGATTAAAAAAAAGTGCGTCACTTAAGAAAAAAAAAAACAGTATCCGTTAATTCGATGTAACATTAGGCCTCATACTTCTGTGTCGCAAAATATGATGTAGCTGTATGACATGGGAGACGTTGCAGATCAGAAGCTATTTAACACCGGACTAACGAAGTGGAACATTTCAGTGACCAGTGGCCACAGGCCACAGTTTGTGCTAATGCTTGCCACCAAAACATAGTACGATGTATACCGGAAGCACAAGGGTGCACAGATTTGATTTTACGTAACCTTATGTCCACGTGTAATTGTGATATGAAGTAGGCTATTCCATGGAAAGCGTCACAAATAAAAAATAACTAGCAAAATACGCTGAGTGAGATTCCCATGACCGCTCTACTTGCATGGCGTCCGCAGCGTTGCCTGCTAAGTATGAACGCTGCGTAGCGAACATTAACGCTTCTTTCTATCGTTAGTATCTGTTATGAAAATGCAGAGTTGTCTACGCAGGTTGTACCTTTGTCCTTCACACCATGTATACACAGGTTACATGGCTGGATGAACTGCAGTAATAAGGGAGCTTTGGCTGCGTTATATGTGGCTGGTGTGGCAGCTCCTGTGGTTTGGGTGCTGTAATACAGGCCTAACATTTTGGTGTCATGTCTTCACGTTAACATCTCTGACAGAAATCTGCCTGTGCAATCTGAAGCTGGCTGTGAATCTGTTTTCTCTTAACAAAAACACCAGACAGAAATGTCTGTGAAATCTGAATCTGACTGGGAATCTGTTAGGAGTGTGTGAATGTGAGCTGTGAATGTGAGAGGCAGAATCTGTATGAGTGAGACAATCAGGAAGATAGAAAAATCTGCATCAAAGTTTCTTCCCCCGATGTTGCGATAATTCGGCTTCTTTCTCGGAAGCGATCTTTCTCTGAAGCAGACCTCCCCTCCTTTATCTTTAATATGTACTATCGCAATTGGTCAGCACAGCAAGCCCACAGGCATATATATATAGCTGAATACAGACAACCAAAAGGAGCTAGCTGCAATACCTATCGGATGATCCATCGCTGATATCAAACGTCATCTTTTTGAGTTTGGGGCATTTGGCTCTGCACAGTGAACCACAGTCTCACGGCAACGTACAAGGAGGGCCAAGCAGTGTTCCAAGCGGCAACCTTGCCGCCGTCCAGAAATCGGCAACTAGCAGTCGGCCTCCAGGACCCGGTTGCTCCAAATGGCCATCGGCAGATTCGCGCGGAAAGAGACTGCTTGACAAGCAAGACGGTGAGCTTGGCGTTTGCTTTGACTTGTGACATGTGGCACAATAAAAAAATGTCTGCTCTGTGGGGCTTCAAAATTAATACAGCGCAAAATAAGAAGACGGAGGGGATACGTAAAACGACAGGACCATGCGCTGACTATCGACTGATGTTTTTTAACAGCGAAGTTGTTTAAGCCAGCCTTAATTTGTACGTGTAACGAAATTATCATCATCAGTATTGGCTCAGCATTGGCTCGAGCGTCATCGTCTTCTTCAGCATTTAGGCCAGGCATAATTTGTGCTGTGGCACGAAATTGCCACGCCGTAGCCATGGCATCAAGCGACGGCACACAGACACGGCTCCGCCGAGCTCCCGCCAGCTGCGCGCTACTGAGCATGCGCTGTGACGTCATCCTAGCGCGTCTGCGCTCGCCGCCCGAGATAAATAAATAAATAAAACAAAATGAACGTTCTTGGCAAGGCAGGATGCGAGCCCGGTTACCCACGGTCCGAAGGCAAGCGTCATAACCACTGCGCTGTACACCCACGCTTGCCGAACATGCATTTTGGGAACCATATGGTTGAATTGTACTGACAATTGCAACACAACTTCCTTTGGGAGAGAGAAAGAGAAAATGCGAGAGAGGGATAGATAGAGAGAAAGAAATAGAGAAAGAAAGAGAGAAATAAAGAAATTAACCTAGCTAAAACCAAGAGACGCAATCAATCGGCCAGCTTCGCTGTGTCTTGAGCTTTGCGTGGCCTAGTGACAGCTTTCGCCTTTTTTTTTTTATTGGAACAAGCGTTTTACAGAGACGCCAAGCTGCTTCTCGAACATGCTCGCCCTACTGACACCATATCACGCAGGTATATATCAAACGAAGTCACACCGGCACCAAAATAAATCGCTTGTTTCAATAAAAAACGCTTGTTCCAATAAAGAAACGGCAGTTGATAATCAGCGCACTGTTCTGTTGTTTCGAGTCTCGCCTACGTCTTTGTATTTAGCGCTTTAATAACTATGAATCGATACCAAATATTCGAATTCACTCTTCTTTGGCCCTTGCCTTGTTCCCGAGCAATAATCGTCATCCATCTTACATGCGTTTCCTATTGTTAAAAACTATGCTAACTATGCTTTCAAGAATGCTATCGCTTGCCGATATCCGCTTGACCTTCGGGACCTCAAAGTACAGGGCACACAAAAAAGGCAAGCAGGATAGATGCGTTTTTTTTGCTTTGGGAGAAGATAAGCTACAAAGACTGCTAATTTTTATAGAGTGCAGTCACTGTTCCACGTTTTTTTTTTTTTTTTGCAATCGTAATCTTTCTTGAATTCGTTGTAAAATTACAAAGTTATAGTGTAATAACATTCAAACAGTGTAGGATTCATGTGAATAATACGAAAGGCTCGATTTTGGATATCTCCTTCTTCTTTCTGGCGTTTTACGTGCCAAAACGAGCTCTGATTATGAGGCACGCCGTAATGGAGGGCTCCGGATTAATTTTGAACACCTGGGTGGGGTTCTTTAACGTGCACTACAACGCAAGCACACGGGCATTTTTGCATTTTGCCTCCATCGAAATGCGGCCGCCGCGGCCGGGATTCGATCCCGCGATCTCGTGCTCAGCAGCGCAACGCCTTAGCTGACTGAGCCACCGCGGCGGGTTTTTGGATATCTCCGTGAGACCCCTTGTAGATTGTAATGCACATTGCCTCTAATACTTCTCGAAATGAGCTTGGAAAATATTTGAAATATTTGTCCGGAATATAAATTCTGATGCTTGTGGAACTGTGTGGAAGTGGTTTAATCACAATTGTTCAGCCGGCTTTCCTAAACATTGTTGCTAACTTGATCTAGACCATTGCGCAGTCGGACATAAGAAAAAGCACCCGTGAAGCGCGTTTTGAATGCCGCAAGTTTACAAGCGAAGCCATGATGTTAAATATTCATCTCAGTGTTTAAGCGAAGAAAAGCAACTTTTACGACAAGAACATGAATTGACAGTTACTTTCTCCCGTGTACGTGGAGATACTGCCATCAGCATCTGTGTTAATTAAACTAAAAATGGCGTTTTCACGTTGGTAACTAGAACCAACTTGTAAAGCAATTATGCAGCTGAGTTGTCTGAGGAAGGATATGGTGTCCACGACAGAGAAACACGCCTCTTTGCCTGTACTCGCGCAATCGCTAATATTTTTTTATGTTGTGTTTCAGTAATCGGCCCATCACCATCATCGGGTCCTGCCACCGGCAACGTAAGTTATAAGACAGATCACTTTTGACTTCTGGGCACAATTTTATTTTACAACATAAAGATGATTCGTAAAACAGGCAGGAGAGGAGGCAGTCTGTACACCAAAATGGAATAAGAGCGTGTACTGGAATTTTCGTATGTTGGTAAACACGATGCTAGAAAGACACATTGACAGCATGCAAAATATGAATAAGTTGTGGGGTATCGCACGCGCTCTTGGGACAAAAAAAAAAAAAACGACAACACAGTAGTTCAAACAATCAAAAGGGCATTTATTGCACCTTTTATACACTAATGCGTGCTAGCCGAATTACTACGCCGATGGGCGCGTGACAAATCGAGGAAGTCCGACTTCACTGTGTCCGGATAGCGAGAGAATATATGTTCGCCCCGTGCTGGACACCACCGCCTAGTCGTTCACGTGTACGGTCACGCGAACGATCCATTTTCTTCCATTCCGGTGTCGTGCTCGTAAGCCTTCTCGGGACGGTCCCGCGAAGCGGCCGGCGCATGCTCGAAGCGTCCGTGCGTGCTGCTCGCCAACCCCAGGCCGAAGAGGAAGCGCCTTCTTCCTTTTGCGTCCAAGTAACCCCGCCGTTAGGTGGCGTTAGCAGCGCAACACTCGCGCCATCTCTCGTAATACGCCGCAACCACACCGACCTTCGCCGCCGTAAAGCCACGCGGCGAAACTGGATTACAGGAGACGAGAGCCATGCGGCGAAGACAACATCGAGGGACGCGTGAGAGTCGCGGATCCCCACGAAGTCTGAAAACATGCGTGCATGATTCCTGGACTAGCATAAGTGCACAAGGACATGGACACAAACAAACATGAATTTAGTTTGTCATAGTGCATACTGAGGCAAAAAAGATTTACTATTTAAGTAAAAAAGGAACAAAATTAAGTGTTCAAGTCTTGTTTCTTCGCTGTTTGTGTTTGTTTTTACGCTAGCGTAAGAATCGTGCAACCTCACCAACTAGCCCAGTTTCAAGTATCGCTGAAAGTTAACATGGTGTGAGAAAATAATGAATGTTTAAAAATGTTTCCTCTGGCACTAAAAAGAATCTAATGGTTAAGTGTTATAATTACTCATTGATTTTACTACAAGGCTTCTATGATAATGTTAATTCTTTCACATTAATTATTATTAATAAAAAGAAAGAATTTTAATTTTCTTGCTATCAGCACAAATTGAAATGGAAACGGGAAAACTCTGTTATACATCACTGCATAGCGCTGTAGCCGATTTGTAAGCATGGCGTAGCCCTGTATGTGAACTTTGGAGCACGAGAATAGTCATTGTTGCTAATACTCTCCTGAACCTTGTTCGGAATGTTGCTCTTGTTCTTTATCGAATCTCGTTCTTGCCAAGTCCTATGGACGGTTACTGCAACCACAAAGCAAAATTTGCATGTTCAAATTACGTTAAGAAGCTATGGCCTAGGCCACACATGGAAGACACATGTTGCCTTTTCGTCTGCTTCCTACAGGGGAAGGTTGAGAACTGTGTTTCACTACTTGCCGCTGTGCTCATGCTTTGCTGTGGTGTAATAGACGCCAAATCATTACCAAGTCATGACTAGCACCTAGTGCGGGCCGATCTGCAATACGTAGTTACAAAACTGTAGGTAGTTAAAAATGTCACATCCTGCTATGCCAGGGGCTCGGCAGGACAGAGAACCTCAGTAGCACAGCATGTCAGCATAGCAGATGCGAGGCAGGCTGGTGGGACCACGGAAAGGAGCGTTACAGAGGAAACGTGAGCATACACATCCGGCTTCAAATGTTTGAATCTAAATGTCACAAAACTTGTTCGAGTTGGCGCAGTAGCAGCGGCAGTGAATGATACGCGCGCCGCCATTGCCTGTAGCTGTGAGCTCTTTGTGTCAAAGCGTGTTGATGAGGGTTGCACGCACGGAGAAGTATGACAGATATGTAAATACATTTAAGGCTTCTATGCATGCCCCTTGTACCACAGTGGTACGTATCCGTACTTGGTGATTGGCGAAGAATGGGAGCATATACCCCATGGTACATATTCAATGACCCAAGTTGTCTGCTTGGCAAGAAAGTACCCGCAGTGTGGAAGTTTTAAAACTGACATCAGGGCATTATTTTACTTTTTATTCGTGGTTAATCTTGTTGCACGGTGTCTACACCATGCATGCCAAATTGCCAACTCATGCACTGCAGGCTACCACGTATGGCAAAACCAGTGCAGCTCGGCACCCCCCGGAGCCTACCGTCTACGCATTCTTGGGCAGGAAGGGCACAGTGATGCAAGTCTGCGACTCTGCTGCCATAGTGGAAACCAGAGAGGGGCAGTTCATCCGGGAGGTGACGGTCACCGAGGACTGCTTCTACAGGGACGGCAGGAAGGTCTTGACCAACCTCACCCGAGTTCTCCACAAGGGGGAGGTCGTCAACATCGACTACATGGTTGGCAGAATAGGGCTGCAAAGACAACGTCCACTGCAACCTGGCCTGGCAGGGCCGCAAGCCTCAGGGAGTGTCGTGCCTTAGCCCGGACGAGTTTAAGGAGAAGATCAGCGCTCGTGGGTCAGGCAGCGCTTTCATCGATGACCTGCAGAGGCATGCTTGTGGCATTTTTTACTCTTTTCTTTCCCTATGCTTTGACTTCATCTATTACTTTGTACGATTGTAGACTAACAAATGATCGAGGTCCTCGGATTTTCTTGTTCTTCTAGCTTATTGCATAGTCAGGGCCTCGAATTTGGCAGTCTTGATGCCGTGAAGTAGCATACGAGGATCGTTTATTGGCCACTTACTTGCCTGCGCCTGAGGTCACATTGTAAGTAGTGCCTGCAATTAAAAGGACGGTCCGCATCAGCCGGGTCCGCCACCTTGGCTGGCCGTGAGCTGTGCTGGCTAACATGCCGAGGGCTAACCTTGTACATGTACACTAACACCCAAGAAAGTGGACTACAAGATCACTGCTACGGTAGCTTGATTGATGTAGCCGTATAGTTTTCATACTAAAATTATTAGAGGGCACTCTGGTGCTGCGATCCTCCAGCTACCGTGGGAATAATGGTTAGTACATGAATTCGGCTGATCTTTGTTGTTGCAGCTTCAGATGTTCTTGTGGCTTTGTTTACTACGATGTATCTGCCTTTATTGGCCCGAATTTTCAGGCAATCCTACTTTTCTAAACACAGAAGGCAAAAAGGCTCTGCTTATGTGCACAACGAGTGCAAATTGTTGTTTCTAATGCAATTTTTTCTTGAGAACATTCAATTTGCTAAGCCACAACGCCGTTTGAAACCATAAGGATGAAGTTTAGGCAAATCCATGTAGTACTAACCATAATTTTCACGCTGGATGAGTTGCAATTTTTGCAGCTCCCTGGACACTAGTGCCGCGTTTCCCTTTGGTGATTTTTGCAGGAACCACTATGGGTGCATGCGTGATATATGGTAGATGTGGGTTCCGGCCTCACCTGCCGCAAGTTACCTTTTCGTCCACTTTCATTTCCCTTTACCTAATTATTTCCACATTTCAGTGATACGTTAGAATTAGCTTCCCCTATCCCTCTCTAGCTTCATTGTCTTTTACTTCATTAGATTGTGATTAACAAAACCCTCGGATCTGCTCATTCTATTCACACGCAGGCCGTAAAGATTCTGCAACTTGTTCCCATTGAAAATGAACTTCCTGCATCATGTTGGGTGCGCGAGTGATGCGAACTGCAGGTGCTGGGTGGGCTCGACTTAGGGCTTTTCAAGTATAGTTCTGTCTGCAGCCGTGCGAGTACCCCTCTGGCAACAGAAGTGAATCACTATATTATTAAATACTTCAATTTGCCCATGAAGAACGTTTTGTAGTTGTTTATATATAGAGAGCATCTAGCGCCCTCTGGTGAATTAAATTGGACATGTGAGAGACTGTGACTGGCCTTGGTGTATGCAGGAGACATGAAATAAACGTGGTTGTGCAGAGACTAGATTATTATAGCAGACGACTGCAGGAACCATTAATGTGTGACGTAAGTAGCACAGCGTTATGCAGGACAGATGATTGCATAGTTTCCTACAACAGCTAATAGGAGGAACTCCTCTGGCGCTAGTGTGTTTGTGGGCTGCAAGTAACATGGTTCTGTCGGCATGGTAATGATGGGCCATGCAGTACAGCCTCCTCATAACGAAGCTACATCAGACAGAAAATACTTTGTTAATGTGCATTATTTGTTACAAGCATGTATATGTGGTGTACAAATCCACTGCTCACGGAATGCTTCCTGGGAGTGACAGAAACTGATCTCAAAGGCAATGCTTTGCGGGCCATAGCTTTAAAGGCCTGTCAGTACATATATTAGTGTTCTCGGTGCTCGTTCTGTGACGGCAGACTGCGGGTGCTCACTTGTATAATCAAGGAACACATTTTACGTCCCCTGACGGTGGCCCGTTTGCACTCTTGTGTGCCTCATCGCAATACATTGCATATGCTTGACCGCGTAACACCACTGCATTGCAACGAAGCTAAATTTCGGGAACCGGCATTACGCAACGCTCCAAACCCTTGCTGTACCTGCGTGACGCCATCGGTGAAGATGACGAAGGCGGAGTCGGGGCATTGCCTATCGCGGCGAATCCTTTAAATGAAAAATACGGCACCGAAGAGCAGGAAGCTTGATAGTGAATGTCGAAGCAAATAGGCCTAACGACAGCACAAAACGACTACTATGGCTGCGAGCAGGTCGGTGCGCGAATGCGTTGGTTCGAGGATGCTAGAAAATAAAAATGGCGGCTATTTGGCCATGGCGGCCATGGCTTCAATTATAATTTCGTTTCGGACCTGCAGTCACGGCAAAAATTCTCAAATCGGACGGCAAAGGGTCTCAGAGTCTGAAATCCCTATACATGGCTCTATTTGGTAGGTGGCGGCGCCATGAAGGCGTCAGATTTATCAGGCATGTCTGAAAAATGGGTCGTTGACTGTAAATGAGTGCTTGGAAATTTAGAAAGCTAAAGCATAAAAAACACCTTAAAGAATGTCTGAAGCCACAAGCACAAAGGTTTGACCAATCCGTGTGCCATCTATTGTTTCCCGCAGACTACTGCAGCACCAGGGCTCCTTGTAAATTTTGCAGAAAACTGGGTTGGTGCTAAGTGGTTGCTCGTAAACTTTCCTTGACGGCTTGATAAACACTGCTTGATACTTCAGTTGTTGGCGCTACAAGTGTTGGTGCCATGACACCACTACGAGATAGTCATGTCTGCTCAGCATAAAATCCATGACTATCACAACTTCTTCAAGTATCGATGCTTGAAACTATAAAAAAGTGCATTGGCATTCCAGTGTAGGTCATCCCAAATTGGTAGAGGAATGATTTGGGGAAAGTTACTAGGAACGCAAATATATTTCGTAGGACTTTTTTAGTGTTTTTACTTTGCTATAAAATTCTGGCCAATCCATTCTGAATTGCAGCGACATACATGGACTAGACCTTAGCAGCTATCCCTGTAGAACACCCTGTATCTGTTACGTTATGGAACCCCAGGTGGTAAAAATTAATCCGGAGCCTCATAATCAGAACTGGTTCGGCGTGCCTCATAATCAGAACTGGTTCTGGCACGTAAAACAGCGGAAAGAAGACGAATGTTAAGCCCTTTAACATGTGCCATCGCACAGTTAGGAAAGGGAAATAGACTACTGAAGAACACAGGACTAGCACTTACTATCAACTGAAAGGATATTATTACAAACATTACATAGATGTATAAATCCCAATGCATGCACAGACCACTGCATATGTACACTTCGAATGAAATTATCTCAGTCACACTGAGTTTGCACTTCTCCTGGCTTCTTCAGTCATCTCTATCCCTATGTTGCGCTTTCCTAACCACAGCGGTAGTACAGACGCGCAATTCTACTTGCCTGAGCCACGCAAGTGCCATTTGCGCTTGATCTCGCAAAGGCTGGTGTGGCTGCTCCTAAACTACCCCAGAATTGCGTTTTTCCTGCTCCAAAAATGCTTAAAATCCTAAAGTGGCTGGACCACCAATAACTGTGCATCCACACCGACTGGCTTAAGTCCGCCGTTGTGACTTTTTCTCATTCTTTCCATTAGCACTTCTCAGAAGCTGGAAAACCCCTGGAAAGAAGATCGAAGGGGTCCTGCGAAGTACTCGCTGTCACAAGCTCACACCCACCCGCAGACGGAAGTGCACCAGTCACCTCCACACACATACGAACTAGGTTCCAGGAATCCAAGCCAGGTGTCCATACCGTCAACAGGTAAGGATGCACTCTTCCATCAGGGTTCTTGCCTGTGAATGCAAAGAAACGCCATTCTTACGTGCCATTCACACTCTCGCAGGTGAAACCAGCGCCAAGGAAGACTGGGAGTTGATTGTGAGTATGCAATCTGCTTTTTTTTTTTGTTCCTGACTTCTATTTGGCCTTTCAGTACCCACTGTGTTTTCACGAAGTTGCCAACAGAACTTGACCCTGACAGGGGCTTTGAAACCTTTAAGGCCTTGAAACATAGTAAGAAACGTTACCGATCTGTACAAGAGGCTCCTGTGAACATGTGAGCCAAATGTTATCGCACTGCACGCCGCAGGGAATTCACAATCTCGTGTCGAAAAAAAAAAAAAAAAGACGCTTGCTTTCGCTTCCGCAATGTCTTCGCACAGCATCGCTGCAAACAGCTGAACCCACCAACAGGTATTGGCTGATTGCGTGATCGTGAAAACATTCTCAGCAATACATAATCGCTAATTTTGAGTTAAACAAATGAAACCTACAAGTCTCTACAATATCAAAACGACTGAAAAAGTCGCTTGATCTTTGCACTGCAAGTTTATGCACGAAAGTTGCGTATCAGCTGCGTCATGCTGCGCGCGGCCTCGGAGATAGCAGCGCCGTGCTTCATAGTGTTGTCTACTGCGGTCGCCAGGGGGTTCTGCGATGAGCCCTTTCGCTGCCGAGACACTTAACTTCCGGGCGGGGCTTTGGCCCCTTAGCTTCTCCCCTGTATAGCTTCCAAAGCGCTATACTCGCGGACAGCGTTCCGTGGCTATGAAGGGAAAACTACGGAGGCAAAGCGTGCACAAATGAGAGCGCTTCTGAATAGTGTGCCGCGTTATCATCCACGTTACTTTAGGCTGGGGAAGAGAAAACAGAAACACCTTATTAGCAACAGTTAAATAAGACAGAACATAACACTGAGCGTAAAAGTTTACTTGTATTGCGGCAGTTCCCTTCTGCGTCTTGGCAATACGCGAAACCATCGCACGTGGAAGCTGCGTCGATTCAGCTTCTGTTTCGAGCAACCAAAAGCACTGTGAAACACTGCCGGACTACTTCGCGCGGTAACACATGTGCAGCAGCCATGCCCCCGTAGCTTTCCCCTGATAGCCATAGAAAGTGGTCCGCGAGTATCACAGGGCCGTTAAGAGAGAGAAAGCCGGGCATATTGATGCTATAACCCCACTTGAAGGATTAGAAAAATGTTTGTGGCATGAGATTCGTGAAGCGACGTCTTTGAACCCCTTAGCCGTTTTGTTTTACCAAGAAATTTCTTACGCAGAATGCTTATCTTTTATTCCACATTGAATGTGAATATACAGTTTATAAGAAACAGGTTTTTCAGGCAGAAAAAGATAGCCGAATCGTAGAAGAAATAACAGTGGGTTGATGAAGTTTATTGTATGCCTTGGTACAAATGTACCATCCACCTGCTAGTAATCAACAAGGATAGGATTATGTTAGACTTGTTGTCTTTGTTAGATTAGCTGTGCATGCTAACAGTACGTTAAATTTGACCAAGGGAGCTTTGGCAGCGAGTGGTACAGCTCGAAACAAGAGATTAGACAGAATCAATTTCTTAATCGTTTCACCAACGTGGGAGCGGCCCGCTGCGCGCTGAGTCGCGTACCTCAGGACGTTCATTAAAGTTTTCCATCCATCCATTCATCCAATCGTTTCATCGACTATCACCAAAACAACGTTATGCTCTAGAAAGCACACAGTACCGTATAAACTCATGTAAGGGCCGCACCCGTGTAAGGGCCACACCCCCAACTTGGCAGCCCAAAATTTCGAGAAAGAAAATTTCAGTAGACAAGCAATCGGGTTCGGTGCCCTGATGCCAAGCGGCCCGGGCAACTGCGCGTTGATCTCTGATGCGATGGTACAATGATAATGGGATCCGTGGCGTGCACAAGTAAAGATTTCACCGGCGCTATTTTGATGAAAAGGTTCGGTCCCGTGTAAGAGCCGCACTTCACCAAAATTGTTAAAAGAGAAGTGCGGATCTTGCATGAGTCTATATGGTATATTCAAACAGTTCAGCTGGCGAACTTGCAGTAAACTTGCAGGGTACGGAAAAATAAAACAGTGTAGGCTTTGACGGAATGCTGTTACATCAGTTTTAGGCCACAAACACGCACTTGCAATGTCGTCCTGGGAGCTTTCCTCTTTGTCTTCGTCTGAGATGCTGCTGACCTCGGTCACCATCACATTTATCTTCGTTTCACGAAACTATGTACACATCGGTGTCTGAACCATCATGTTCTTAAGAAGACGAACAGAATGCGTTTCTCCGGAAGATGAGCCGGCGATACACACGCATCGCCTCCGTGAGTCGTGATTGTGAAAATTCTAATTGCCACATGAAAAACGCACTTGCGTTCGCTTTTACGCACGCAAGCGCGTAAAAATACGTATACGTGCCCAGTAATCAATGGGCACGCACTGCCATCTGCCAGCCGAAACACCAATTAAGCCTCGGACGAGCGTCTCTGGCACAAAACGCTCACGGAAAGAACAAAAATACCGAAAGGCCGAGCCGTACTCGACCTAAACGCTTTGGGGACGCCAGGGCTTGGTCGAGCAAACGGTTAAGTGGTTAATAGTGAGGTCATGCTATGATTAGTTAGAAAAGTGTTTTCAGGGCCCCTTTAAGGGATCTTGATGACTTCAGCCCATCATGAGTGATCATCACTTTTTAGCTGAAGTGCTCCCTACATTCTACATGGTTGCAGACATTAAAGTTGAATTAGATTTATTGACAGTATTGGACTTATTTTTTATATATACCATACAGAGTTTTTTTATGTTGCCTGTGATGAAATATAATTCTAGTCATTGAGCTAGATTACTCAGAGGCAAGCATTACTTGCACGAGAAATCAAAATGCATAATCGTGTAGTTAATAAAAATGCACTGGTTATCTTTTAATTTAATTATTTTATGGCACATTGCAATTTACAAATTATAGCTGGCGAATTCACAAGGCCTGTTCACTAATTAAAATGTGAATTAATGAACTTCTGGCAATTAGTTAATCATGTATCTCGTGAGATTAATGTCCGTTCCTTTGAGTAATCCAGCTCAAAAACTACAATTTATCTGCCAGAGGCAACCTAAATATTCGGAATGGTCTAAAGAGACACCCCGTGTATTTCTGTGCCTAAACTATGCCACTAAGGCATATGATGTAAAATGAAATAGTCATTACGGTATTCAAAAATGAGCTCTTAGCCCTTTAACCCTCAAGCCCGAGCTGCACTAGTCCTAACAATTTGCACCAATATTGCCCAGGACGAATGCTACTTGCCCACGTCGCAGTTTCTATTGCTTTAATCGCAATGAACAAGTCGCGCTCGTCTGCTCATCCCATCGTCTACACATTGGGCACACATGTAGTAAATTATTTTGCTAGTTTGCATTTTTTTTTTGTTGCCGTGCCTTGAAAAACAATTATTGGAGACGTGTGTATTGTGAGAATGACTGTATTTCTCAAAACAGGCTTTGCTATTGTCTTCATTGAGTACAAGGAACAGAGTGTATATTGAATATATTTAATGAGCATGCTATCTGCAAACTCCCGGTGAAGCTTTAAAAAAAAAGGGGGGGGGGGTAATATTTTGCGGTGTTTTGGGATACATTTTGGGTGTGAAAGGGGTAAAGGTCCCCTCACTAGGTTTGCTCATTTTAAGCAGGCAAGCGAAGTGCATACTTAACGCGATGACGATCGTGTTAAGAGACTTCGTGTTAACTTTGCACTCGCGAAAACAGCTGAAATTTCAAAGAAAGTGCTGTGCAGCCTCCCTCTCAACGAACCGCGGCTGCCAGTCAGAGTCGAGGTAACACGCACAAACGCTGCGACGCAAATTGCAGTCCGTTCAGTAAATCATCTAATGCGGAACGCGCAACGCTGCCATAAGAAATGCACTGCGAAAAAACGAAAAGGAGCTGCCGTTAATCACGTGATCCCGACGTGGTCTCTCGGGTCTGGTATGGGAGAAGGCAGGGAAGGAATGCTGCTTGCGGAGGTTACTCAAGGCAGACGGTGAGAGAGTCTCTGTTGGCAGTCACGGTCGTCTCCTGGCTGTATTATATATGGTAACAGGGCACTAAATTCCTTCTATCTACTCTAATAATGAACTGACTTGAGAAATTATTTCGGTCAAACGATCCGAAGGTGGCGTTCTAGAATATTTCCAGTGTATAACTAAAATTTGCAACAGCGCATGGTGGGGCCCTTTAAAGAAGTACTGACATAATGATTTTGACTTTTTAATTATTATTTTTGTAGCATTTAGCGAAGGTCCTGCACACCCGAAACAGTATAAAAACACTGGCCAGCCTCTGAGTACCCCAAATAATTTAATGTACTAGCTTTGTTTCACTTTCCTGAAGGTGTGTGTGTCGTGACACCAAGACACAGAAGGTGATAACAAGAAATCGGAACATTGTGATGTTTTGACAATCACTTTAGCTTGCTTGGTCGTCTGCTACGCTGTTACATTGGACCTCACGATGATTAGCAGCATAGCAAACGATCGAGCGAATCCAAACCACAATGTGATTGAGATACGCGCGGTGGCGGGGGACTCTGAAATAAGTTTGGCCACCTGAAATTTTTTAACCTGCACCAAGTACACGGACATTCTTGCATTTCGCCGCCGTCAAAACATTTGCGTTACAACCATAAAAGAACCCATGACCTCGTGCTTAGCAGTGCAATACCATAACCACTAAGCCACCGCGGCGAGTATGCATATATTGGCGGGTGCACAAGGTGCATGTAGTAACTAGTGCGTGACGAAAGACGGAAAAGCACAATGAGACAAGGCTGGCGCGAAGGCTTTCTTCGTCTCCTTGTGCCTTTTTGTCTTGCGTAATGCGCTGGTCCCAATAATGCAGAGATCGACTCGCCCAAATCTGCACCTGCCTCACGTGCATTTTCTCTACTTGCAGAGAAAAGTCTTCAACCAGATCAGCGACCTTGTGACAACGCAAATTCAAACCACGTTACACGAGGAGGTCCCCAAAGTCATAGAACATTTATTGGACTCGCAACGAGCGACGATGAAGGGCCACAGCGCTCAATTTCTGCACAGTGAGGGAGACGGCGGCTCTGTAGCGGAACCATACGGAAGGCTGTACACTTCGGTGCCCGGCCCAGCTGGTAGTTCCACTTGGCAGCCCTCAAGTGCGTCGCAGCAGCCAAGTGTTAACGCTGGCCCATTTCCTGGAGCATCACAGACGCCCTGGGGCGAGGCCGTGGGGCAGTTTGGAAAACAGACCATTCCAAGATTGACCTGCAATTTGCCTTCCGCTCTGCCGAAGGTGCTGCCAGTCACCGTCACTTCCCCTTGGCAGCCCTCAAATACATTGCAGCAGCGAAGAGTTGCTGCAGACCTGTCTCCTCAAGCATCACAGATGTCCTGGGGTGTGGCCGTAGGACAGTTTGGACAGCCACTGTCCAGCTTCAACAGCAGTGCGGCTTCCTTTCCGCCAGAGGTGCTGCCAGCGACCGTGCGGCCCGCAGACGGTGCCCGCCCCTCGGAGGAGGTGCAGCGGTATGCGACCATGCTCGCAAGAGATAAAAGTGACCCAACACGCTTTCGAATCTTGGGCATTTCGTTCGACACACCGGCAGCGGTGGAAGGTGGGCTGTCGAATGTCGGCGCTTGGCATCTCGATTCATCCAGCGCACAGCAGGAAAGTGAACTAGGTGCTTCATCTTGGGACTACAACCCGGAGGTGCGATTTCCTGAAGCACAGAGTGTCTTTGTCGGAGGGCTCTTGGAAGAGCCGGACTAAAGAAAAAGAAAAAAAAAAGAATGGGTGCGGAGTGCAAGGGCATTCCATGTTTTTTGCTGAGTTAAAATGGGCTGTCTTTGAACAGGAACACTTCATTGAAATAACGGAGCAGCTTACCTGCTTCCAGTAGAGTTTCTAAACAGTATATTCTAGGGGAAATATGGCACCAATGGTCATTAATGAGCTTGGTTGTCCTCCTCTAGACCGGTCGTGGCTGCACATACGTGGCCCGTGTGCCCCATCTTGGAGGCATTCTGCGGCGAGTGCAAAGTTGGAGCGAGCCGAGATGGCCATAGCTTCAAGTGTACCGTATTCAGGCGCGTCTAGTGCTGGAGGTCGCGTAATCGCGCTCTTCGGAGTAGCGTTGAAGGGAGAGGTAGACGAAGCTTTCGCTCCGCTCTGCTTGTACTTTTCATGATAGCGTCGTCCCATTGGGGGCGACACAATCAGTCGCGGAGGCGGAGCGGACGCGACAGAATTGCACGCTTCGCTTTGTACCGTCGATGTGAAGACATTGTCGACCCAGCATGACAGTGTAACTTTGGTCGCCTGCTCTCAAATTCAACAAAATGTGCAGCATTTGGAAGGTGAAAAACGCAGGTTGTTCTTGCTAACTTAACATTTGCCTTGCACCCAAGTCAAAGCAAGATGCAGACGCAACCAGTCTTCTGGACGACCGTTGTTTGTTCATATATTGTCAGGTGCAACACAATGCGGCAACACTTGACACTTCGAAATTGGATAGTGCACATATGCCCATAACTGAAGGCTTCTATGCTTGAACCTTATGGCGGCAACAGACGACGTGGGCTTTTCTTGCAAGTGTGTCCGGTGATCTGTAGATCGTTGCCAACTTTCAATTACTGTACCTATGTTGCTTTGTTTAATTAGGTTAGTTTACTTGCGGTACTTGCAACGCTGGTGTAGTCTAAGTTTCCACCGTTATGTTTTAGGTTGGTAGAGGAGATGAAAAAGTGTACGATCACTGCATTCTACCAGTACTTAAATTTGGGGCAGGAACTTGGAAGTAAACAAGGAAGATTGAAGACTGTGCAACGGGCTGCGGAACGAAATATGATGGGCATAACGTTGAAGGACAGGAACACAGCTGGCGTGGATTAGAGAGCAAACAATGGTAGCCGTTTCCCCTCTAATGAAACATGCAGGTCTAAACCCATGGATTCCTAAAGAGATCGAATGGACGCCAAGAAAAAGAAAACGCAGTCAAAGATGGTCAAGTATAAGGTGGCAAAATGAAATTGGGAAATTTTGGAGTAGTTCATCACAGCATATATAGTTTGCTAAAAATTACTACAGGGATCTCTGATGCTAGTGCCTATACGAGTTGCAAGCATGGCAGTTCCGACAGCATGGAATGACTGTCAGTGCATGCATTTGGCCTAAACTTCATCCTTCTTGCTTTAAACGGCTTTGTGGCTTCGGATATTGACAAATTTCTACAGAAAACTGCGTTACAAATGCAATACCTTGCAGTGATATTATCCATGTACACGGAGCCTTACTGTCTTCCGCACTTGAAGTATGCCTTCTTAAAAATTTGGGGCAATGAAGGCAGGCACAGCGTAGTAAAAAAAGCCATAAAATCGTCTCTCAAGCCACAAGTACAGAGACCAGAGAAATCCACGTGCTAACCATCATTCCCATGGTATCTGAACTACTGGAGATGCGACAGTTCCCTCAAGTAATTTTAATAGGAAACTGTACGTGTGCGCCATAAGACTGGAGTGACCTGAGATTGCAGGGTGATGCCTTCATCTTGTGGTTGTTGTAAACTTAACAGTGCAGAAATTCTGGCAGAAAGGTTGTAGGGGAGGATATTTCTGGAGATGGTTTTCTTAAGCAAGCATCATGTATTTTAAAATGATTCTTCCTTTTTTTTTTCAGGGTTGTCTCTGAGGCCTGCTTCCCGAGAGTAGCTTTGGGTGCAAGAACCAGTGAAAAAAAAAAGAGGTTGTGATAGAGGCAGCTGTAATTCTGCGAAATCAGTTCTATGAAGTTCTACGACACCAGGCGTGAAGCTGTTGTCTTACAGCCACTGGAATTGCAGAAAGCCCCCCATCCTCCTTTCTTCGGCCCCTGTAGCACTACGAAGCGGGAGTTGGATATGTCTGGTGCATCGCCGCCAGGGCCACAGTCTGCCTCACTCCAGCGGACGTTCTGCGACACCTGGCCTGAAGATGCTGTCGTCTTAGAGCCATTGGAGTTGCAGAGAGTTCCACGCGCTGAAAGCACTGCTGCCCATACGTCATGTGTACAGGACAACAGCACATCACAGTCATCTGTACAAGTTCAGAGTGTAAACATCGTGGATATGGCCAAATCCATGTGCTAACCATCGTTCCTATGGTATCTTAACGACTGGAGATGCGACAGATCGCTGAAGTAATTTTAATAGGAAACTGTGTGCGCCATAAGACGGGAGTGACCTGAGATTGCAGGGTGGTGCCTTCATCTTGTGATTGTTGTAAACTTAACAGTGCAGAAATTTTGGCAGAAATTTTGGTAGGTGAGGCCTGCGATATCAAACCACCCGATGAGCCGGCAGGCACAGTGGATTCCCAGCCGTTGGAGTACAGAAAGTGACACCTGCGGATAGTACTGCTATTGATACTTCATGTGAACTGTATGGCAATGGCTCATCACAGCCACCGGAACCAGTTCGGAGTGAAAGCATGGCAGGTGCGGTCAGGAGTTATTCAAGTGAGACCGCTTGTGTCACCATTACCATTTAACAGCTATTCGAGGCATTAGTTACACATGATAACCATGTTGAAGAACTAGCAGTGCACATTGGTATCGTGGTATTAGATGTGTCGGATAAGTCTTGTACGGTAAGCAAGCTGTCCAACCTGTCAGAAGCAGCAGACGAGACTCCTTAGAGATCTGCACTATCTCACAATGTGCTGCCTGAGAACGGCACTTCAGACAGGCTGCTCACTGAGGACAACTAATTAAGCCTGTCTGGAGTCAAGTTCGGAAGCAGCAGCTACTTTACTTTTGTCGATTGAAGACGACAGCATCTTACCAGCAATGCTGTCTGGCGCATTAAATGTCCCGGATGCAAGCTCTGCCAAGCTGAAGCAGGAGTATGACGCACAGGTCAAAGTGAATGCAAGTGATGCTTTGAAGGCATCAAATATATTAGAGTGTGTGCTCCAAGCAACCAAATAAACATGCCTGCTCATCAGTATGCGAAATGCAGCCTTGAAAGATGATGTTGCAACTACTAGGAGCCACTAGCTGTTTTACCTGCTAGAAACATGTGGTACAGCAGCAGGCGCACAAGAGACATCGGAGTGGCTCTTCTCAACAGAACTGCAGCTGTGGCATGCAACAGATAACAGACTGACAGATGCCAAAATGTCTAGCCGACAGAATCTTTTTTTAATAATGAAAAAGCAGTGATATATTTAGTTTATGTGTTGTTTTGTGACTACTGACATTGGGCAGGTTTAGAACACTGTGTTCCCTGCTAATATTACTTGATCCAAAAGCTCGCATCGACAGCCCACCCGCACCCATTGAAGCAACGGCTCCTGGCTTATACCAGATGCAACTAGATTCCCGAGTTAGTCCTAGAAGTTCATTAGCAGTGAATTATGTAGGTTATAATTTATCTCGTATTTCAATTGCCACCTTCCCCCCCCCCCCCCCCTTGAAAATGGTTCTAAGAGCTCGCTGATAGGCCCAAAACTATGCCTGAAAGGGAGAAGATTTCACCGTTGCCAGTCAAACATACAGAAATAAATCTGCATCCAAAGCCAAACATTGAAAGCCTGGTGATGCTACTCTCTATTATTTAAATGTTTACATGTGAGAGGCGTTTATAATGCAGAGGTAAAAGGGGCCAAGTGGAAACGGCCAAGGTGAAATGGATGTCTACTGGGACCGAGTGAGCTATCTTCTCATATCCTTGGACCCAGTTCCCTTATAGTGCCTTTTCTTTGGTTCTTACAGGTTGACACTATAGATACCCAGAAGTGGTAAGAGGGAAACATGGGAAAGCATAGCCTTTTCATTGATTTGTCTTGACCAAGGACTTTTGCATAGTCCATTTTTTTGTTATGACGATGTTATAAACCTGTGGCAGTCGCACCTCGGCGTTGGTGTACCCTGGTGTAGGGCGGGAAAACAAACTTGGAGGAGCGAGCGAACGGAACTATCGGCCGCACAGAGGAGCGGGCAAGGGAGCGAAGGAAGGCGAAGAGGGCGCGGACGCGTAGCCTCCTAGCGGACGGCGCACGAAGCGCACCTTACGCTCGCCTCCGCCGCTGACGTGAGAGTATGCAACGAGCGCCGGCGAAGCAGCTGGCGCGGCGCACGAGTGAGCGAAGGAGCAGGTGCGCGCCGGGAGAGGAGAAGCGAGGAGGGAGTGACGTCAGCCCCTCCGCTGTGCTAGGCACGCGTTCACTCTGTGTCAGGTGGTGTATAGCTCTAATTGACTTGTTTTTATTTTGATTAATAATGAGCGGGTACCCCTGGTTTAAGTGCGACGTCACTGATGGCGTCACTTTTAGTCTTGTATTTTTACAGGAACCTGTACTGATGCGGTGGGTATCTAATGTGTAAGATTGTGTGCTTTGGTGGACGGCAATTAGACTTCCCTTATTGTTTCTAATAATTCCTGGCACTTAATTAGCCCTTTAATGTACTAAACCTGTGCTCTGATGTCAAATCTATCAGCCATAAGTAAAAAAAAATTGTATTATGGGGTTTTACGGGCCAAAACCACGATCTGTTTATGAGGCACGCCGTAGTGGGGGACTCCGGAAATTTGGACCACCTGGGGTTCTTTAACGTTCACCTAAATCTAAGTACACGGGCGTTTTCGCATTTCACTCCCATCGAAATGCGGCCGCCGTGGCCAGGATTCGATCCCGGGACCTCGTGCTCAGCAGCCCAACAGCCATAAGTAGAAACATCGATATCTACCTGTCTTTTATTTTTTATGATTTATTTTCAATTTCGTCTCACCTTTATGACAAACCGAAAGTTGGTTCCTAACCGGAAGTTGCTGCGCAAGAAAGAAGAGTGTCACTCGGTGCTCGTGTCACTGTAATAAATGGATAAAAAAAGTTAAAATTAACTTTAGCAATTACATCAAAGGTCGTATTTCAAAACAAGCGCTACGCATCCTAAACCAAGCCCCTCACTCACTTGAAAAGCAAATCACTCTCGTCTGGTTCCCAGCGCACGCTGGCGACGTACATCCGCACCTCACCAACCTCAACGAGGTCGCTCACTCCGTAGCACGAGGCCTTGTCAACCGTGCCGCGGAGACAGCGCAGGTGCACCAGCGGAACGCGATCGCCTCACCAGCTACAACGCCCTCACGAAATCGTTCTATCTCACCAGAAGAACCTTCCCCATCCCTCATCACAAGCTAAACAGAGCACAGGCAACCACCCAGCTGTTACAGACAAACACATACCCCTCACTAACACGTTACCACAGGATCTACTCGGCCACCTACCCTAGTAACATTTGCAAGATCTGTAAGACTGAGGCAGCATCGCTTCCCCACATGCTATGGGAATGTAAAAACCAATATCCGACAAATAATACCGTGACCCTCTCGTCGAGATGGCACGCCAGCCCTGCGCAGCTCCCACCTCGACGACCAACTCTGGGCTACCCAGCAAGCCTGCGAGGCGGCGAAGAGGCAAGACCTCGATGTCCCCACGTGGGAGGCCTAGGCCCAGCCAACTAAACTGCTGGTTTAAATAAAAGTTTGTTCCTCCTCCTCCTCCCTTTAGCGCACGTAAGGTCAACACTGTCGCACTCTGTTCGCGCAGCTAATCAGACCGCTAAGCACGACTGTGTTGGAACGCGCGCGATTTGGCACTTGCGTTGCGGGCTGTAATTACCTATTCGCAAGAGCGCACAAGCGAGCAACACAGCTATCGTGACGACCGCTGGGGATACCGGAAAGGCCAGGAGAGCAGGACGGCATTGTTTTTTTTTTTGTGTGTGTGTGTGTGTGTGTGTGGCGCGCCCGCGGCGGGTAGCGCTGCAGCGTTTGGCACCATTGATCGTGACGGCATTCTGAACTCGATGCGCGTGTTTACTTGAAATGTTCAGAAAAATATCTGAGGTGGTTTAGGGGCCCTTTAAGGCCTCAAATCGTGTCCAGTGGCTAGCAAATAGTCAAGAGCAGCTTCACCGCCCCTGGACCAGCAAGCAGACGACGCGAGCCGCGACGGCACCCCTGACGGTGGAGCCACCACGAATGTGCTTCGTTGCCGGCGTGGCCTCCGTGATCCAAAGCAGGCGATATCTGAGGCCATGAGAGCCAGCCACAATCTCCGAGAGTCTTTCGCCTAGATAACGGCCGGCGTGAAAATTCAGTTAACGTCAATATACTAAAGTGTTAGTGTCACGTCACAAAAAGTTAGATATGCTCGTATCCTGCTCAGTAGATAAGGTCTTGCGCGAACCGCGCACCAAATTGGACACGACAAGATAAATACACACAAACAGCACCGGTCCAAAGTATTCCTAACAACGACCGCATACCCAGTGCCAAACACTGAGCAGTTAATGTCAAAGAAAATAAAATATTTCAAAGAATCCATTACATATATAATGAAATGTTCTTGGGTATCCTATAAGTGCTGTGACTAGAATATAAACGGAATAATGTTGTCTGTTTGTTTACCTCCAAGAGGGACTCATACCCACTATAGTGTTGATATTTGCCAAGAATCGGGTGAGTTAAAATGATTATACGAAACTAAAAAGGAGCACTATTGACGAATTTTTAATTATAATAGCTAAAAATGAAGTCCGATAAAACATTTTTGAATTTAGCGAGGAAATCGTAGTGATTCAATTATATGCCTCAATACTGCTGCACCAACATCCCTATGATAATGTCCCAGATAAGAGGTCCCCAACAATAGAATATTGAGAACAGTTATATTCAATCCAGCACCATGTAATTGTCCTTCTAAAGTATGTTTTCTTAATGATAAAAAACGGCGACATGACAAGCTGCAGGAAGAAGTGTATTAATTTTCTCATCCTCACCACAGTATGAGCACAAGGAGGAGGGCGCCAGACCAGATCGATGCAGATAATAGTTTAATGCAGGTTTTCAACAACGGAATTCGGTAAACAGGACTTCAACTTTTTTGCTACGAAAGAACTTTCTGCTACAAATAAATAAAAGGTGTCGAAAATCAGTTAAATTCCTTAGTGATAGGTTCCAAGAGTATTGCATGACTGCACGCCTCCTCGAACATAGCAGCAGTTATGAAACCTGACTCAGGAAGGAAAAGAAGAAATGGACCACTAATTAAGGGCCGCTCTACGGTTCAGCTTCTTTGCCCTCTGCTTCTGGCTCATACCCACTATTGCGAATTGGGCAAGATTCGAATGGCACTATGCGAAAATTGCGTAAGCAGGCTTCGCCACATGTCTATAGCTTGACCTAACCA
This sequence comes from Dermacentor silvarum, assembly GCF_013339745.2. NCBI lineage: Eukaryota > Metazoa > Arthropoda > Arachnida > Ixodida > Ixodidae > Dermacentor > Dermacentor silvarum. The sequence goes on from NC_051163.1 coordinate 24,203,123, forward strand.
CGATGACGGACCTCCGGTTAGAATCGTAATTAAGGCGTCAACACGCGGGCTGCTGACACCATTCCTGCTGCCGTGATTTCCTCCCGCGCGCCGTCCAAGCTTTGTAAACGCCTGTCTCAAGTTAAACAGTGCTACTATAGCTGGAACGCGGCCATTTTGGTTAGGGCAAGTTAGCTGTGTGGGAAAGCCTGTTTACAGAGAATTTCGTATATCCCCTAATAGAAGGAGATTAAAGCCACGAAGACAACTGAATTGGGGAAGAATCAAAGGAATAGAAAATAACAATGAATTAGAAATTTGACCAAAATATATCTTTCAAACAATTATAAAACTCTTCAGCGGCTGAGCAAGCATATACTTACTATATGACATTGATATTCTACGGGTACTGCGATCTCTCAGTTTTCGATATCCACGCAAATACTTGGATGTGGGATTGCTCGATGGCGCAGCACAGCTTAGTTTTACGGCAGTGGGGTTCATGATCGGCACTGGAGCACGTGGTATGCCGAGGTGCAATGCTTGTCGCGCGACCGAGCCCGCACGCGCAAGGAACGAGGTCTCGTGCCAGCCACGCAGATCTCGATCGCGTCCCGAGCCAAGGAACGTTCCCACCACCAGTTCCGTTGTCTAGCTCCGGCAGTCGACATCAAGAAACGAGGTATCGTGCCCGCCACGCAGAGCGCGTCCAGAGCCAAGGTACGTTCGCACCGCCAGTTCCATTGTTTAGCTCACTCAGTCGACATCAAGGAACGAGGTATCGTGCCCGCCACGCAGAGCGCGTCCCGAGCCAAGGAACGTTCGCACCGCCAGTTCCATTGTCTAGCTCACTCAGTCGACATCAAGGAACGAGGTATCGTACGTGCCCGCCACGCAGAGCGCGTCCCGAGCCAAGGAACGTTCGCACCGCCAGTTCCATTGTCTAGCTCACTTAGTTGACATCAAGGAACCAGGTCTCGTTCCCGCCACGCAGAGCGCGTCCCGAGCCAAGGAACGTTCGCACCGCCAGTTCCATTGTCTAGCTCACTCAGTCGACTATCTCGACGATCAGCCGATGCGTGGTAAGATATATCCCTCACACAGAGCATGTATAAGTGCACGAGCTGGCTAAACGTTGATGCATTACGCTGCACAGAACGAGCATTCGGTAATGCATCAGCCGATTCAGCTACTATGTGGCCATTAATTTAGACAGATCTAATCTAAAAGCACTCCTTCGCCCTATGAGCTCAATATGATGATCGCAAGCGGCAGCGTATAATTTCGCTGCCGCAAGACGACGAGAAGCCGTTGCTTCAGTGCCCGTGCTATCGGCCGGCTCGCGATCTTATCGGATATGAAGATCATTGCAGCGCTGTGGAGGCTGCAGTAAGCGTTCCTCAGATGTATTCATCCGCAGCACGTTGTGTGCTAAGGCAGGAACTGGCCTAGGAGGATAAAAAAAAAAAAAAAAATGCTGCAGTGGAGGGAGCGCCCTCCAAGTGAAGCCAGCGCCGTCATGTTGTGGTGGGCAGAAAGCGCGGCTCGGCTGGTTCGGCGGCTGCCAGTGGCCCAGTTCGCCCAGTTCGCCTTCAGCGACGGTGGATTGCGGTTCGCGCGCCAATTTTCCCTCGACAAGTGTGTCTCTGCAGTGCATTCGTATGCGTGCGGCTCGATTGAAGCGAGCATGGTGCAATCCTGCGTAGAGTATGGGTGCACAAATCGCGCGAATCCTGCTTCCAAGATCACATTTCACAGGTGCGTACTGAAAGCACGTAGTGTTTACGCGGTCTGGTAATACGGATGACTCGTGTTTTTCATTGGTAGGCTCAAGGAATTAATTTTTGGAAATTATTGGCAGGTTTCCAAAAGATGCCGAGGCAAGGAACCTATGGGAGCGAGCTGTGCGTCGTGAACGCTGGAAACCGGCAGATAAAGATCGCCTTTGCTCTGCCAATGCCTCCTTGCCTCTGCGCACTTTGATCCGGCGTGCTTTGACCGGACCGGACAAACAACAAGGTTGAAAGCGGGAAGTGTGCCGACTTTGTTCCCTGCTTTCCCTGCCCACCTCCAGGCACCGGTAAGCATCGGAACTCCGCAGATTTAGTGATCTGACATCGAGGAGATTGGAATGACATAGACATATCTCTTCTTTCGTGTCCTGTCGACGTGACTGTATTGTTGCGCGTGTCTTCGCGTGCTTTTCGTTCCGTTCGCTCGTTTACAATATCGCCCCACACACGATTCGCGCGTGATCATTGTCGCATGTTCCTGAACATACTTTCGTGAATACATGTGCATGTATTCATATTACGTGCAATAATTGAAGCATATATGTAATTCTAGAAGTAGTTAATTGCCACTATGTGCTTATTTCAGGTGAAAAGGAAGCGACCAGCACCAAAGCCCCGAGGATGCAGTCCTGCTCAGGAGCAAGAGGCCTTAAATACTGAAGACCATGTCACTGTATCACCATCAAAGCAGTGGAAACAGAAGACGAACGATTGCACCTGAAGAAAAAAATTAAAACATTGCAGCAGAACAAGCGAAGGCTGACACAAAAGAAAATCACCGCTGAAGAAATTATTAGAGGCATCCAAGAACAGAAGCTTTTGTCAGAAGAGGGCTCCAAGATGTTCGATGCAGCATTTTCTCCTGACATACAACTACTGCTTCACCGGGCACGGACAGACACGGGAGGTAAATACCTTCCGGAGCTGCGAACGTTTGCACTGACTTAACATTTCTATTCACCAGCAGCCTATGAATTTGTGCGATCAAAGTTTAATGACGCCCTCCCTTCACAGCGCACAATCAGAGAATGGTATAGGTCTGTTGACGGCCTACCAGGCTTTACAGGTGAAGCATTTTCTTTCTTAGAGAAGTTGGTTAAAAGCCGATCTGAAATTCTATACTGCGCTCTGATTGTCGATGATATGTCTATTAGAAAACACGTTGAACTTGCCGGAGACAGGGTAGTTGGCTACGTTGATTTGGGAGCTTCTCTTAATGATGACAGCCTTCCTGAAGCCACAAATGTCTGTGTGTATATTGTTGTAGGCATAAACATGAGGCTGAAAATTCCAGTCGGTTACTTTCTTGTCCACTCACTCACTGGTTCTGAGAGGGCTGAACTAACAAAACAATGCATTGAACGACTGGAATCTTTAAAAGTTCAAGTTGTCAGCCTAACGTTTGATGGTGCGTCATGAAATTTCACTATGGCGAAATGCCTTGGTGCAGAACTCAAGCCTGATCCTGTCGAGTTCTCCACATCCTTTAAAAACCCAGTTGACGAGTCAAGGGATGTGCATATCCTGCTTGACCCACATGATTAAGTTGATTAGAAATTCACTGGCAACAATGCCTTACATAAAGGCACTGGAGGCTCTACAGCGCGAGGAAGGGCTTCGCCTTGGCAATAAGCTAACTAAGGTGCATATGCAGTGGGAGAAGCACAATATGAAGGTACGCCTCGCAGTTCAGGCACTCAGCGCTTCAGTCGCAGACGCTCTTGACTTTTGCGAGCAAACACTGAAGCTGCCACAATTTAGAGGTGCTGGTGCCACGGCGAAATTTGTGAGGGTGTTTGATCATCTTTTCGATTTGCTAAACTCCAGAAATCCGTTTGGAAAATCGTACAAAGCACCTCTTCGAAAGCAAAATGAGGCTTGTTGGAAGCCATTTTTTGCCGATGCTAGAGAGTACATCAGTGGTTTGAAAGATCCATTTGGTCGATCACTTTTGCAAGGAACGAAGAGGACAGGATTTGTGGATTTTCTTGTGTGTATACAAAGCACAGAAAGTATCTTCAAGGAACTCATTGATGAAGGTCAGCTTAACTATCTGCTCACGCACAAGATGAGTCAAGATCACGCAGAAACTTTCTTTGGCTGTGTGCGAGGACGTGGGGGGTTCAACAACAACCCTACAGCTGCCCAATTCATGGCGGCTTACAAGCGTCTATTGGTCCAGACAGAAGTGAGATCGTCCACATCAGGAAACTGTTCGCGAGATATTGTTTCTATTCTGGGTGCATCTGCCTCTGCCACTACATTTTGTGCAACCACTGAGATCACATCGCGAAGGTATGCCATCCTGCAACCAGAGGACCACGATTACACCAGACCGAATTGACTATCCAGAGAGCCTCTCCACATTCGCTCGCTCTGTCGTGCCTTACATTGCCGGCTTCGTCGCTCGCAAAATTGCTGCTACAAACACCTGTGAGGTGTGCATAGAAGCTCTCCATGGAGTGGATACATCTCTATTGGTGAGACAAAAAAATCGAGGTGGACTCTTTTACCCTTCCGAAGACGTTGTCACTGTGCGAAACAGCGGAAAAGAGGCTGCGTCGGCTGCAGGCTTCCACTCAATGCCTTAAGAACATATATGCCAATACCAAACACCAAGTTCTGGAGATACTTAGTCAATCACTGGAAAAGAAGTGGTTTTCACAATTGGAACAACATCTTTTTGACGTCGATGTGTTGGACAATCACATTTACAACTTGAGTAAGCAAGTATTGGAGCTGTACATTAAGATCAGGCTGCACCACATGACGAAGGAACGAAACAGGGAACTCATGAAAGATAAAGTTAGGTCTTTGCTTTCAAGGCTCGTCATTTTTAGGAATCAGTGAAACAACTCGGCCGTAACGTTCATGTTGGCTATATTTGGCTATGCGCCGAGGAAGCTGTATAAATAAAATTTTTTCTATGAAAAATGAACCGTTCTGTAGTCATTTTAAATGCTGCCACTGTATCGGCGACTATGTGAGCACGTTTTTACTTCTTTAGCAGCAATCATTTGCGGAAAAAAAAAAACGGCCACGGAAGCGCCCTATATGCTACGCAGCCGCCTTCCTGCCCACCACAAGATGGCCGCCGCCGGCTTTACTGTGCTCTATGGGTAGGTATAGGCGGCTTCCACTACAGCAGTTTTTTTATATCCTCCTAGGAACTGGCTAAGGTAGCCAAGGGCCAGTATTTTGTAGCGATGCCTTTCCGATGCTAATGCCTTTTCGCGCTTAGTCAGTGGTCAGAGCGAATGTCCTCTCACGTTATCAACGGGATCTGCCGGCCGTGAGCGGTGGATGATAAGACTAGAATAGAATAAAGCGTAATGCATCGCTACAAAATACCAGCCCCGGTCTACTCGCCGCCCTGTTGATCCTCGCTCCATATATCCGCAGGCGCGTTAACGAACGCAAGATGGAATGGCGCTAAGAGTTTGCATTAGACTACAAACATGACATTATACATTTCGTTTATTTTTAGTAGAGGAGCTGGACCGCTATCTTGTGCGCGTTCGAGAAGCCGACGTTCGGTTTCTCATCATGCGATTGTCCGGGCCAGCGGCCCAGCCAGCACTGAACCCCGAAACCCTAGACAAAATGTTGGCATGCCTGGGAGCGAACAGTTTTCTACGAACTACGCAGGGTATCGTTTTCGTTTCCCAGGTGGCGAATCAGTCATGACGTCATGACGCACAAAGTGGCCACGCTCGCGACGTATATCGACACTCGGTCTGGCTCGCTTTCGTCTCCTGCACTGTTAGGTAATAGGGCAATTTTTTTTAAAATAAATGCCTAAGGAATTTCTATGTCGACTCACTGAGGAAAACTGTCGTTTATGCGCGATGCTCAGAAGCCGAGTGTCTTACCTACCGGGCTAAACACCCACGCTTGCAGACGGCGAATATATCTGAATCATATGAATGTGTTCTACCGCGTTGTTGCGCAAAATACAGATAAGCAGTCAATGAGTTGATAAGGATAAGGAGTGATGTGGGGTTATATGGGTCTGATTGCCGATCGATAAGGTGCTAAAGAGCGATAAGTGCTTATAATGGTCGAAAGGATTCTGATAAGGCTGATTAGGACCGACAAGGGTTGATAAGGGTCGAATCAAGTCTGATAAGGTTGATAAGAACCGATAATGGTTGACAAGGACAGATAAGGGCTGAAAAGGGTCAGCAATTTCAATAAGGTTGATACCAATCGATAAGGGTCGAGTCGTGTCCGATAAGGTTGACAAGGACAAATAATGATTATAGCGATTCCGATACGGTTGATAGCGGCCAATAAGTGTCGGATCATGTCTGGACCATACTGGCGGAGGCTCAAGTCGTCTCCCCCTGCATGCTAGGCTTATAGGGGTATTTTCCGTGGCCCGTTAGCAAGCGCTTGCATGGCTCAGTGGTAGAGTATCCGGCTCCCACGCAGCGGGCGCGGGTTCAATCCCGGCGGGAATTGGGTACTTTTTTCGCGTTTCCGGCGATAGCGGTTACGCGGACGCCGGCGGCATGATCGCGCCTCGAAACGGCTATCAAAATGAGCCCATAACAGCTTACGCTGTAAAAGAATGTAATGAATTATATTTAGTACCTTTGTAAATTTCACCTGAAAAAAACCTGAATATTGGAATGGTTCCACAAAAAACCCAATTTCTCCCCGATTATCAGTTTGAATAGTACCCAATACCCAATTCTTACCCCGCGAATTGAAAAAAATATAAAATCCCATAACGAACAACCCTATGTATACGCCCTTGCCTGAACCTAAAAACCAATCTACGAGCGTCTTGTCAGCAACAAATCTAGATAAACTGTAGCTACATGAACAAGTGAACAAGGACAACTTATCTATGTATATAATATAGCGTGGAGTCTAAAACAGCCTGCGCCATCCGTGAGTAAGATCATTTTGCCTTCTTGGAGGATTAGCTCACCTTCCTTCGTAACACAGTGACACACGGTCACCGCCAACACTTCGCTACTACACTTTCAACTTCGCTGCCTGTCCCTTCACTATTGTTGCCATATTAGCGCTGACACTCACAGATGAAACGGCACAGCGCGTTTGCAACGCCAGATTGTCATTTGTGCGCTGCCTAAACTCATCGAAACTGTGGTGTAGAACCTTTAGTTTTCATGCTACACTACTGTTATAAAAAAAGGCTTCGTGTAGGTGGGCGGAGCTACACTTTTTTCTGCACCAGTTAGAAGAAATGCCAATTTCCTACACTACCTACACTTGTGTAGTCAGTGTAGGTAAAAATAGCCCTACTCACTGAGCAGCCCAATTAAAACGGACAATTGAGTGAGCCGGAGCTTATGTACGCGTGTCAAAACGTCGCAATACCTTAAACTCACGTGACCACCTTTTGTGTCAGGACGTCACAATACATGCACCTTACTAAACGAAACCGATAAACGAAACCAAAATGTGTTCCCAGAAAACTAGTCAAGATGGGTATAGCTGGGTGTACTACATACTACCAGGAAAACACACAGGAGAGAACCCATAGGAGGAACCTTACTACGGGTGTGACAAGGCGCACTTTTGATCGCACTCAAGCCTGATCCGGATTGAATTTCTCGGTCGTCAATGGTTCCTTTGCGCAAGGTGCACGAAGGAGCTAATCGCAGTTAATAATTTCAATCCTGGTTAGGCTTTATCACAATCAAGACTGGTCGTGTGACACCGGTATAAGAGGAAGCTTTTGTTCGGGGGATCCTACCTAAATACATTGGAAAGGAGAAATCGTTTCTCTCGGCAACCCCTGAACCACATTTGATGAGATTTGTTGCATTTAAGAGTAAAAGTTAAAATCTACTGACTGGTTGTAGCGAAATTTTGATTTACGCGATCAATTTTCTCATAAAAATTGTTTAAAATAGCAGATTTTCAGAAGACAAACTACGAAGTTTAGAACTCACTTGACTCGGCAATGAATGACGATATCACAATTGCAATTGACGACATCACAATTCTGTAAATTGCACCTAACAGTACATTTAAAGTGAACAAAATTGATGTACTGGGCATGGCTCTCAAGTAGAGCACTAATATGTGAGTAGGACTTCTGCGAAACCCTTGTAAGCAATGTAACTAATTCACATAAGATATAAATTGATTGATTAAATTTGTCCGCTTTGCATGCTCCATCAGGTGCAGTTTACAAAACTGCGAAATCTGTTCTTCATGCAGAGCTACAAATTTGTTAACTTCGTGCATCTATTTTTTTTCAAGCATACCAATTCTTGGAAATTTCTTTAAAAAATTGAGGCCCTAAATCGAAACTCCGCTTCCAACAGTCACTAAAAATTACCTTTCTCTCTCGACTGCAACAAATTTCATTAAAATCGGCCCAGTGGTTATATCAGAAAAGCGTTTCTGCATTTTACATGTTTTTGAATAGGCAGCATCAGAGTTGGGCCCGCGCTAAAAGTTAAAAAAAAATTATGGGGTTTTACGTGCCAAAATTACGATCTGATTATGAGGCACATCGTAGTGGGGGACTGTGGAATAATTTTGACCCCGCAGGGTTCTTTAATGTGCACGGGCGTTTTCGCATTTCACCCCCATCGAAATGCGGTCACGATGGCTGGGATTCGATCCTGCAAACTCCTGCTTAGCAGCCCTACACCATAGCCACTAAGAAACCATGGCAGGTTAGATAAAAGCTCCCTCTTAAAAGATTGCGGAAAACAGCGCCTCTTCCCATCTACACTATCATTCTCTCTTCGAAACCACTTTTTCAATCTATCTCACACCTTTTTTTTCCTCACACCTGACGATTTTGGCTGTGCTCGGCTACTTACTGTGCCGCTAATAGCTGAGGCTCACTCCCTCTTCGTGCCTGCTGGTAGCACGAAGAGGAGGGAAAAAGGGAACTATTTCTTGAAGCGTGGGTGCAACGAAGTGCAGGCACATCACATTGGGATGCACTGACTTCAATACCAACAACACCGCAGCTTGCCATTCTGTCGTAGTGTGAAAGTGTTCAAGTGCATCAGATATACCTGCATTGCTAGGAAGCAATTTTGATCGCATGGTGAAGTTGCCACAGAATAGTTCATGCCATGGTCGAGCTCAGGAAGCAGGTACCACATATCCTTCAAAGCTGTTCTTCCCAAATGAATAGAATGGATGCGAATAACTGCGTTGGACATAGTTGTATATATGTCTGCTCAACTACGTGTGTATAGTTAACCGAGCTCGTCATTTTGTACATTGAATACATCAAGTACACAAATTAGGCTAACACCTTTAACCCCCCTTCCCTTTTACGCTGCAGGTAATAGCCCTACGTGTGAGCACGTGTGACCATCATGGATCATGAAGAGCAGATATCAAACCAGGTCGGCACGATACACTCGCTTGAGAGCAACAGTGGGCTCATCAGTTTTGGTCATGAAGGTGCAGAAATCGCCTTCTTTATGAGGAGTTCGGTTTCGAAGACCTTACTCAGACCCAGAGAGGCACTGTCTGAAGTGTTCAGTGTGGGTGAAAAAGTCTGCTTTGACGCACAGGTAAACCAAAATGCACACAGGCAAGAGAAGTGGCGGGCAGTATTGGTGACTACTATTCAGCGCAGCGGGTGCTACAGCACAGTGTTCGATGATTTCGAATCAACGACCACAACTGCAGTTCCAGCGAGACGATGCATTCCTGAGACATTGCCCAAACCCACAGAGGCACTGCCTGAGGTATTCAGTGCAGGCGACAAGGTATGCTTTGATGTTTTGTTTTATCAAGAAATTTCTTACCCAGAATGCTTATTTTTTATTCCTCAGCGTGAATTTACATTTTATAAGAAACAGGTTTTTGAGGCAGAAAAAGATAGCAGACTCGCAAAAGTAACAGTGGGTTACTGAAGTTTATTGTATGCCTTGGCATAAATACACCATCCGCCTGCTAGTAATCAACAAGAATTATGGAAGGAATATGCACAGAAATATTTCTTTCTTACATTAGCTTTGCATGCTAACAGTACGTTAAATTTGACCAAGGGAGCTTTGGCAGTGAGTAGCACAGCTCGAAACAAGAGATTAGACAGAATCACTTTCTTCATCACTTCATCGACTATCACCGAAACAACATGATCCTCTAGAAAGCACACAGTACTGTATACACTGATGTAAGGGCCGCACCCTCAACTTGGTGGCCCAAAATTTCAACAGACAAGGAATCGCGTTCGGTGCCCCGTTTCCACGTGGGAAGCTGTGCATTGATCCCTGATGCGATGGTACAATGATAATGGGATCCGTGGTGTGCACAAGTCAAGACTGCACCGGCACCATTCTGACAAAAAGGTTCGGTCCCGTGTAAGGGCCACACTTCACCAAAATTGTTAAAAGAGAAGTGCAGCCCTTGCATGAGTCTATACGGTATATTCAAACAGTTCAGCTGGCGAGCTTGCAGTAAACTTGCAGGGTGCGGAAAAATAAGAGAAAACAGTGTAGGATTTGACGGAATGCTGTTATGTAAGTTTTAGGCCACATACGCGCACTTGCAATGTAGTCCTGTGAGCTTTCCTCTTTGTCTTTGTTGAGATGCTGCTGACCTCGGTCACCATCACATTTACCTTCGTTTCGTGAAACTATGTACACTTCGGTGTCTGAACCATCATCTTCTTAAGAAAACGAACGGAGTGCCTCTCTCCGGAAGATGGGCCGGCGATACATGCATCGCCTCCGTGAGTCGTGATTCTGAAAATTCTAATTGCCACATGAAAAATGCACTCCCAATGTACAACAGAAATCACTGGGCACATACTGCCATCTGCCAGCCAAAGCAGCTTACGAGCGTCTCTAGCACAAAACGCTCATGGAAAGAACAAAAATACCACAAGGACGAGCCACACTCGACCTAAACGCTTTGGGGACGCAAGGGCTTAAACGAGCAGTGCTCGTACAAAACGGTTAAGTGGTTAATAGTGAGGATATTCTATCATTAGTTAGAAAAGTGTTTTCAGGGCCCCTTTAAGGGAACTTGATGACTTTAGCCCATCATGAGTGATCATCACTTTTTAGCTGAAGTGCTCCCTACATTCTACATGGTTGTAGACATTCAAGTTGAATTAGATTTATTGGCAATATGGGGCCTAATTTTTATATGTACCATACACAATTCTTTTATGTTGCCTGTGATGGAATATAATTCTAGTCATTGAGCTAGACTACTCAGAGGCAAGCATTACTTGCACGAGAAATCAAATGCTTATGCACGCTAATAAAAAAAAACACTGATTATCTTTTAATTTAATTACTTGATGGCATATTGCAATTTACAAAATTACAGCTGGTGAATTTGCAAGGCCTGTTCACTAATTAAAATAATGAACTTCTGGCAATTACTTAATTATGCATTTCGATATCTCGTGAGATTAATGTCCGTTCCTTCGAGTAATCCAGCTCAGAAACTACAATTACATTATCTGCCAGAGGCAACCTGAAAAATTCTGAATGGTCTAAAGAAACACCCCGTGTATTTCTGTACTTAAACCATGTCACTAAGGCATATGATGTATAATGAAATAGTCATTACGGTATTTAAAAATGATCTCTTAACCCTGTATCCCTCAAGCCCGAGTTGCACTAGTCCTACAAATTTGTTCCAATATTGCCAAGGACGAGTCCTACTTGTCCACGCCGCAGCTTTTTTTTATTTAATCGCCATGATTCAGTCACGCTTGTCTGCTCATACTACTGTCTACTGCTGCATTTGGGGACACATGTATATTATTTTGAAGTTTCACCCGTGAAAACAGCTGAAATTTCGAACAAAATGCTGTGCATACTCCCTCTCAACGAAGCACTGCTTCCAGTCAGAGTCAAGGTAAAACGCAGAAACGAGACTACGCAAATCACAGTGCGTTCGGTAAATGTCTAATGCGGAATGCGCAACGCTGCCATAAGAAATGCACTGTGAAAAAAGAACAGGAGATGCGGTTAATCAGGTGAACCCGACGTGGTCTCTCGGCTCCGGTATGGGAGAAGGCAGGGAAGGAATGCTGCTTGCAGACGCTACTCAAGGCAGATGGTGAGAGTGTCTCTGTTGGCAGTCACGGTCGTCTCCTGGCTGTATGATATGGTAACAGGGCATTCAATTTCTCCCGTCTCCTCTAATAATGAACTGATACGAGAAATTATTTTGGTCAAACGATCCCAAGGTGGCGTTCTAGAACTTCCAGCGTATAACTAAAATTTACAACGGGGCCTGGTGAGGGGCCCGTTAAAGAAGTACTAACATTAAAATTTACATTTCTAATTTTTTTTTGGCATTTAGTGAAGGTCCTACACACCCTAAACCCTAGAAAAAACACTGACGAGCCTCTGAGTGCCACAAATAATTTAGTGCACTAGCCTTTTCTACGACCAGTTTGTTTCACTTTCCAGAATGTGTGTGTCGTGACACCAAGACACACAAGGTGATCACATGAAAGCATATCATTGTGATGTTTTGACAGTCAAAGTCTTTGGCTTGCTTGGTCGTCTGCTACGCTGTTACATTGGACCTCATGATGAGTAGCAGCATAGCAAACAAATCGAGCGAACCCAAGCCACAATATGATTGAGATACGTGCAGTAGCAGGAGGGGGGGGGGGGCTCGGGAATAAGTTTGACCAGCTGAAGTTTTTCAACCTGCACCAAGTACACGGGCATTCTTGCATTTCGCCGCCATCACAATGTGGCCGTCACGACCATAAATCGAACCCATAAGCTCGTGCTTAGCAGCGCAATACCATAACCACTAAGCCACCGCGGCGAGTATGCATATATTGGCGGGTGCACAAGGTGCATGCAGTAAGTATGTCAGTGTGCTGTTGGACAATATACAACTAGTGCTTGACGAAAGCAGGAAAAGAAGAATGACATAAGGGCAGACGCTTTCTTCGTCTCCTTGTGCGTTTTTGTCTTTCGTAATGCGCTGGTCCCAATAACACAGAGATCCACTCGCCAAAATCTGCATCTGCCTCACGTGCATTTCCTCTATTTCCAGGCAAAAATGGTCGACCAGATCAACGACCTCGTGAAAACGCAAATTCAAACCACGTTACACGAGGTGGTCCCCAAAGTCATAGAATATTTATTGGACTCCCAACAAGTGATGATCAAGGCCCACAGCGCTCCATTTCTGCAAGGTGAGGGAGACGGCGGCTCTGTTGCGGAACCATCCGGAAGGCAGTACAGTTTGGTGTCCGGCGCAGCTGGTAGTTCCACTTGGCAGCCCCCAAGTGCGTCGCAGCAGCGAAGTGTTACCGCTGGCCCATCTCCTGGAGCATCACAGACGTCCTGGGGCGAGGCCGTGGGGCAGTTTGGAAAACAGACACTGCCAAGATTCATGAGCAATTTCCCTTCCGTTCTGCAAAAGGTGCAGCCAGTGACTGTCACTTCCCCTCGGCAGCCCTCAAATGCATTGCAGCAGCCAAGAGTTCCTGCAGACCTACCTCGTCAAGCATCACAGATGTCCTGGGGTGTGGCCAGAGGACAGTTCGAACAGCCACTGTCAAGCTTCAGCAGCAGTCCGGCTTCCATTCCATCAGAGGTGCAGCCAGTGACTGTCACTTCCCCTCGGCAGCCCTCAAATGCATGGCAGCAGCAAAGAGTTGCTGCAGACCTACCTCGTCAAGCATCACAGATGTCCTGGGGTGTGGCCAGGGGACAGTTCGGACAGCCACTGTCAAGCTTCGACAGCAGTTTGGCTTCCATTCCATCAGAGGTGCAGCCAGTGACTGTCACTTCCCCTCGGCAGCCCTCAAATGCATGGCAGCAGCAAAGAGTTGCTGCAGACCTACCTCGTCAAGCATCACAGATGTCCCAGGGTGTGGCCAGAGGACTGTTCGGACAGCCACTGTCAAGCTTCAGCAGCAGTCCGGCTTCCATTCCATCAGAGGTGCAGCCAGTGACCGTCACTTCCCCTTGGCAGCCCTCAAATGCATGGCAGCAGCAAAGAGTTGCTGCAGACCTACCTCGTCAAGCGTCACAGATGTCCTGGGGTGTGGCCAGGGGACAGTTCGGACAGCCACTGTCAAGCTTCAGCAGCAGTCCGGCTTCCATTCCATCAGAGGTGCAGCCAGTGACCGTCACTTCCCCTTGGCAGCCCTCAAATGCATGGCAGCAGCAAAGAGTTGCTGCAGACCTACCTCGTCAAGCATCACAGATGTCCCAGGGTGTGGCCAGAGGACAGTTCGGACAGCCACTGTCAAGCTTCAACAGCAGTCCGGCTTCCATTCCTCCAGAGGTGCAGCCAGCGACCGTTCGACCCGCAGACGGTGCCCGCCCCACGGGGGAGGTGCAGCGGTATGCGAGCATGGTCGTAAGAGGTGAAAGTGACCCACCACGCTTTCGAAACTTGGGCATTTCGTTCGACACATCGGCAGTGGTGGAATGTGGGCTGTTGAATGTCGGCACTTGGCATCTCGACTCATCCAGCGCACAGCAGGAAAGTGGACGAGGTGCTTCCTCTTCGGACTACAACCCGGAGGTGCGATTTCCTTAACCTCACTGTGTCTTGGTCGAAGGGCTCTTGAAGGAGCCGGACTTAAGAAATCCTAAGAAAAAAAAAATGGGCACGGAGTGCAAGGGTATGCCATGTTTTTTCGCCGAGTTAAAATGGGCTACCTATGAACAGGAACACTTCCTTGAAATTATGGAGCAGTTTACCCGCTTCCGGTAGAGTTTCTAAACAATATATTCTAGGGAAAATATGGCGCCAATGGTCATTAATGAGCGTGGGCCTCCTAGTCTAATCCGGCCGTGGCTGCATGTGGCTGAGCAAATACGTTGCCATGGCGCCAATGGTCATTAATGAGCGTGGGCCTCCTAGTCTAATCCGGCCGTGGCTGCATGTGGCTGAGCAAATACGTTGCCCGCATGCGCCATCAAGGAAATAATCTGCGGCGGGCGCAAAGCTTGAGGACGCCGAGATGGCCGTGGCTTCGAGTGCACTGTATTCAGGTGCGTCTAGTGCTGGAGGTCGCGTAATCTCACGCTTCGGAGAAGCGTTGAAGCGAGAGGTAGACGAAGCCTTCACTCCCCTCTGCTTGTACTTTTCATGATAGTGTCGTCCAACTAGGGGTGACACAATCAGTTGTAGAGACGCAGTGGATGCGAGAGAATTGCACGCTTCGCTTTGTACCGTCGATGTGAAGACATCGACACAGCATGACAGTGTATCTTTCGTCGCCTGCTCTCAAATTCAACAAAAAGTGCAGCATCTCTTCTTAAAGGTTAATTTGGAAGGTGAAAAAAACATTTGCCTTGCACAAAAGTCAAAGCAAGATGCAGAGGCAACCAGTCTGAAATATTGTCATGTGCAACACAATGCGGCAACACGACACTTCACAATTGGGTAGTGTACATATGGAATAACTGAAGGTTTCTTGGCTTAACCCATATGGTGGCAACAGACGACGTGGGCTTTTCTTGCAAGTGTGTCCGTTGACATGTAGATAGTTGCCAACTTTCAATGACTGTATCGAAGCATGTTTGTGGCTGGTAGAGGAGATGAAAAGTGTACAATCGCTGCATTCTACCAGTGCTTAAATTTGGGGCAGGAACTTGGAAGTAAACAAGGAAGATTGAAGAGAAGCTAAAGGACTGTGCAACGAGCTACGTAACGAAATATGATGGGCATAACGTTAAAGGACAGGAACACAACTGGCATGGATTAGAGAGCAAACTGATGGTAGCTGTTTCCTCTCTAATTTTATTAAACAGGTCTAACCCGTGGATTCCTAAAGAGATCAAATGGACGCCAAGAAAAAGAAAACACAAAGACGGTTAAGTATAAGGTGGCAAAATGAAATTGCGAAATTTTGGAGTCGTTCATCACAGCATAGTTTCCTAAAAAATTACTACAGGGATCTCTGATGTTAGTGCCTATGTGAGTTGCAAGCATGGCAGTTCAAACAGCATGGAAATGACGGTTAGTGCATGCATTTGGCTTAAACTTCATCCTTGTTGCTTTAAACGGCTTTGTGGCTTCGGATATTGTTAAATTTGTACAGAAAACTGCATTACAAATGCTATATTTTGCAATGATATTATGCATGTACACGGAGCCTTATTCTCTTCTGCTCTTGAAGTAGGGTTTCTTAAAAATTTGGGGCAACGAAGGCAGGCACAGCGTAGTAAACAAAAGTCATAAAATCGTCTCTCAAGCCACAAGTACAGAGACCAGAAAAATCCATGTGCTAACCATCATTCCCATGGTATCCGAACTACTGGAGATGCGACAGTTCCCTCAAGTAATTTTAATAGGAAACTGTGTGCGCCATAAGACGGGAAGTGACCTGAGATTGCAGGGTGGTGCCTTCATCTTGTTGTAAACTTAACAGTACAGAAATTCTGGCAGAAAGGCTGTAGAGGAGGATATTTCTGGAGATGGTTTTCTTAAGCAAGCATCATGTATATTAAAATGATTCTTCCTTTCTTTTTTTCAGGGTTGTCTCTGAGGCCTGCTTCCCGAGAGTAGCTTTGGGCGCAAGAACCAGTGAAAAAAGAAAGTGTTTGTGATAGAGGCAGCTGTAATTCTGAGAAATCAGTTCTATGAAGTTCTACGACACCAGGCCTGAAGCTGTTGTCTTACAGCCACTGGAGTTGCAGAAAGCCCCACATCCTCCTTTCTTCGGCCCCTGTAGCACTACGAAGCGGGAGTTGGATATGTCTGGTGCATCGCCGCCAGGGCCACAGTCTGCCTCACTCCAGCGGACGTTCTGCGACACCTGGCCTGAAGATGCTGTCGTCTTAGAGCCATTTGAGTTGCAGAGAGTTCCACGCGCTGACAGCACTGCTGCCCATACGTCATGTGAACAGGACAACAGCACATCAGTCATCTGTACAAGTTCAGAGTGCAAACATTGTGGATATGGCCAAATTTTCTGAGGCCTGCGATATCAAACCACCCGATGAGCTGGCAGGCACAGTTGCTTCCCAGCCATTGGAGTACCAGACATGTTCGAAGCACCAGACAAATGCCATTGTAGATGCTAGTTTCTCGGCTAGCTGCTAAAAAGGAAATACCAGGCGTGCTTGAAACACCAGGTGAAGCACTTGCTTGGTGACGTTACTAGTCTGCAGCACACTGCGGACGATGAAGCACCTAACCTGTACGTTGGAAATGCCACACAGTGCAAGTGCCACTTTTCGAAGCCAACAGTGATCGCAGTGGCTGAGAGTGACTCAAGTTCGCAAACAGCAGCTACTTTACATGTTCCGAGTGAAGACGACAGCATCTTAAAAGCAGTGCCGTCTGGTGCATTAAATGTCCCGGATGCAAGCTCTGCCGACCTGAAGCGGGAGTTTGACGCATAGGTCAAAATGAATGCAAGTGATGCTTTGAGCCTTAGGCATCAGATATATTAGTGCTCTAAGCAATCAAATAAATATGCCTGCTAATCAGTATGTGAAATGCAGTGTTGAAAGATGATGTTGCAACTACTAGGAGCCACTAGCTCTTTTACCTGTGAGAAACGTGTGGTACAGCAGCAGACGCACAAGAGACATCAGAGTGACTCTTCTCAACAGAACTGCAGCTGTGGCATGCAACAGATAAGACTGACAGATGCCAAAATGTCTAGTGGACAATCTTTTTTAATAATGAAAAAGCAGTGATATATTTAGTTTGTGTGTTGTTTTGTGACTACTGACATTGGGCAGGTTTAGAACACTGTTCCCTGCTAATATTACTTGACCCAAAAGCTCGCATCAACAGCCCACCTGCACCCATTGAAGCAACGGCTCCTGGCTTATACCAGATGCAACTAGACTCCTGAGTTAGTCTAGAAGTTCATTAGCAGTGAATTATGTAGGTTATAATTTATCTCGTATTTCAATTACCACCTTTTTTCCCCTTGAAAATGGCTCTAAGAGCTCGCTCATAGGCCCAAAACTATGCCTGAAAGGGGGAAGATTTCGCCGTTGTCAGTCAAACATACAGAAATAAGTCTGCATCCAAAGCCAAGCATTGAAAGCCTGGTGATGCTACTCTCTATTATTTAAATGTTTATATGTGAGAGGCGTTTATAATGCAGAGGTAAAAGGGGCCAAGCGGAAATGGCCAAAGTGATATCGATGTCTACTGGGACTGAGTCAGCAAGGCTATCTTCTGATATCCTTGGACCCAGTTTCCTGATAGCGCCTTTTAGCCGCTGACGTGAGAGTATGCAATGAGCCAAGCAGCGAGCATGCACGAGTGAGTGACGGAGCAGGTGCGCAACAGGAGAGAAGCGAGGAGGGAGTGACGTCACCCCTCCACTGTGCTAGGTAGGCGTTCGCTCTGTGTCAGGTGGTGTATAATTCTAATTGGCTTGTTTTTATTTTGGTAAGTAATGAGCGGGTACCCCTGGTTTAAGTGTCACGTCACTGATGGCGTCACTTCTGGTCTTGCATTTTCACAGGAACCTGTACTGATGCGGTGGGTATCTAAAGTATAAGATTGTGTGTTTTGGTGTATGGCAATTAGACTTTCCTTAATTGTTTCTAATAATTCCTGACACTTAATTAGCTCTTTATGTCAAATCTATCGGCCATAAGAAGAACCATCGATATCTACCTGTTTTGTTTTTCGTCCCACCTCTCTGACAAACCAAAACTCAGTTCCTAACCGGAAGTTAATCGGCGGCTCTTCGCTGACGTTTGGCCTCAACATCGCGCTCCCACAACTCGGGGTCCGCGGCTTTTCGCTGACGTTTCCGTCTGGACTTCGGAAGCCCTCACGCTAGAATTGGCATGCTAGTATTGGACGACAAGCTTCGCTTACCCCCATTTTCTTGACAGGGGAATAACTGGTGATGTTGTCTCTTTGGGTGCCACGTATGACAAGGGTAGTTCAAGGGCACGTTACTGGTCCCCGAGCTCACAGGGGACGTGTCATTGAGCTTGGACCCTTTCTGCACTATCACCAGGATGGGCCCACTTTTTAGCGTGACACCACCACCACCACACTACCACCACCACCGACACCGGCACAAGCACCGACACAAGTACAAGCTTCGCTTGAAATTAGCCTTTCCCGCCGTTTTCCTTCACTTGCACGAGACGGGTTTTTTGCAGTCACACCTTCAATGGCACCAGCACTTGTGAGGCAATACAAGCTTCGCTTGAATAATCGTGTGTGACGTGAACGCTTTTGTCAATTAAGACTGCAGTACGTGGCGCACCGATATATCTGCCAGCGAGTGGTTTCAGAATTTATGGGCACATAGTCGGGAGAGCAAAATAAGCATTTATTTACGCGATCACGATGGCCAGAAATTTTCATTTTTGAACTACATATTTGCAAGTGTGGTAGTAATCCATGGGTGTTCAGTGACGTCCGCAAAGGCATAGATGCTGGTGCCGCTCGGATACCGACAACCAATGCTGCAGCCACTTCGCTTGCATGTTTGCCTTGTAGAGGGACACGATGTCGCAGCTTGATTGGTTGCCGATGGCTACGCTTGCAGCCCACAACAGAAGCGCGAACCATAGTGCTCTCAAAAAGACAGATAGAGACCAACAAAGACCGCGCAGCTCGCGTCAACAGTGAGCACATTGTAGTACCAGCAGACGACATTTGCTGTGTGCCGGAAGTGCTTGAGTGTAGTACTACATTGTCTTTGCCCACGCGGGAGCGGCCCACAGCTCTGCCCTAGGGCAGGGCTTCTCAGGACCTTGTCAATAAAGTTCTTTGTCTGTTTTGTGCATTCTCTTTCTGTTACTTTCTTTTTATATAAACAAATAACCTAGCATTTCAACTATTACGAACAACATTTGTTCACCTTAATGATGAAAAAATTCTCGATGATGCACCGTTGGCAGCCAATCGGATAGCTCGCCCTACTGACATCATATGGTCAAATTGTGTCACCCCCTTGTCAGGGGCGGCTGAAAACTCAGCCGAGTGGCGTGCTGAGATCGGTAGCAATGTGCTTTTTTAAAACCTTATAATAAATTACACACTTTATGAGGAGCACTTAGATTCGTCAATTGTTGATTAGAAGGACCTAGCATAACGACTTAGTACTACGTTTGGACAAAAACATCAAAATCGATGTTGGAATCAGCTGGCGCAAGACAGGGGTAACTGGAGATCACAGGGAGATGCCTTGATACTGCAGTGGACATAATTATAGGCTGATGATGATAATTTTAAGCTTTAAGAGGTGGAACCAAGTTTGAAACACAAGCCTATAAACGTTAAAGACAGTGTAATCTTTAACTTGTTAAACACTAAATATAGTTGGCAAGAGTGGCTTTTGAAAATATAAACAATACATATCATAAAGCGGCACTTCATCATCATTCATCATCATCAGCCTATATTTATGTCCACTGCAGTGGCACTTAGTGTAGAAAATAAATAAGATACATGGCGCTGGTGAATGTGTACAGTACAGTTAAACAAGAAATAGGAAAAATAGCAATACGTAGTGAAAGGTTAAACTGAAATATGGACTAAATCGCAATATGCACAGGGGAAAAGCAAATTACTGGTTTAGGATTTTAAACCACATGCTCTTTTCTACAGAGCGAAGGAATGACAAATGGCTAGGATGTTTGGGTGAAACCGACACATTCTTTGAATGGCCACACAATCAACAATGTGAGAACAGATGCTCGGACGCTATGGATTTGCTAGAATCGACATAAACTCCATTGCTATGTCAAATACATGCTCTAAACTGGCTGGGCTGCTGCCGTGCGCCCAGTTTGGTCGCGCTTCCGTGCTTTGGCACTTCGCGTGTGCCCTCTTTTTAGCGTTGCCGCGCTCAAAGCGTTCGTCGTAGCAGTATGGCAATTTAAAAAAAAACGTTCACTATATCTGGCAGCATTTTCCACAGGGAGGGTAAGGAAATCGTAAAGGCACTGAAATGTCGTTATAACCGATGGATTGTTATATCTGGGATCGTTATAGATGGCTTGCACTGACGTCATTGTAGCCGCCATGTTGGTGCACCAACACGATAAGCTGGGTGCGTAACGTAATGTGAAAGCTTTCAATAAGATGGATTGGACTGAAGTGCTCGTAGTCGCCATGTTGGTGCCCCAAAACGGTGATAAGGTGGGTGCGTGACGTCACGTGCAAGCTATCAATAAGTGGGTTCGACTGTATTCACTACTTCGGGCCATCCCCGCCGAGTTTGAATATCCCGTAGGCTACTCTATATCTCTTTATATTAGTGTGCATATTAAGTTATGTTTATCGGGTCCCTCAGTTGCATCCTCGCCTTATAATCGAATAAATACAGTACATTGTTGTTCCAGTTAATAGTTTCCCCAAAGCCCACTCACATAGTTAGGGATGTCAATAACGTAATTGTTTTTAGGTTACTGTTCCTTTTATTGGCATATTGATATTAGACTACCACGACCAGACCAAGCATTTATTATCCGACTAGGTCTATTAACGCTAGCACTATAATGTATTAGTAGGCTATGTCAACAAGTAGCCGCACTGGCCAACTAGAATGACTAGTGCACTGCAATGGCTACGGCGTCAATTTCAAAATTACAATGTATCGTCTAGCTGATAAGTGAAGCATAATTAGTGATTTTGTTCATTAGTATGTTAATTTGTATCTGATGCCCACCATAATGAATAATGCATTAAGAGAAAGTCGTTCCCTTATCTCTGGCACTGTGGTTTTAACATTTCCTTTTTATATAAAAGGCTTGTTAGCTTAATAGATACCGCCTCAAAATTATCATATTTTTTGGACTACTATAAGTCACGCTTCTTTCCCCAATAATTTTTGTCAATGCATCTTATACAATGGTGCGACATATATGCATATAACCCCGCACACTGGCACAACTAATATGAGTGTTCTTTTTTTTTTCCCGAGCACGCAATGCGGCAGAAGCAATGCCAGCGATGCACCAGCCAATGTAACCTCAAACATTATTCAGAGGCCAATGACAATGACCCAGTGATGCTGCCAGCTGAAGTAGCTGAACTTTTTGACTGCATTGGAGGACGAGGCCTTCGATTGGCTTCTAGTGAAGTGGAATAAATGTTGGTTTTCTATGCCTAAGAGGAGTGTTGGTAGAAGCTTTTTTTTCTCCTGGAACTTGCGGCTTTGTTTATGGAGATTTAGTGCCCTGAAAAAGATAAGTATGGCACTTTTTGATGAGTGCACAAGCGTGCATATTCACATTTCATCATGCCGGCCAAGTTAAAATATGTGCATCTCATAAACCAGTACGTCTTATATACCAATTTTTTTTCTTTCAAACTCTCGAAAAGTAGGGGGTGCGATTTATGGTCCAGAAAATATAAAAGAACCCTCTTACACTAGCACAGCTTCCGCCAAGACCAATACAGAA